>NC_050577.1:264801002-265127204 GCF_011100635.1 Trichosurus vulpecula
TCGTATTGTTTGCCTTCTCAGTGGGTAGGGGAAGGACAGGACAGAGGGAGAGAATTTGGAACTCAAAAAAAAATTTTAAATGTTAAAAATAAATAATCAGTTTTTTAAAAAGAGGAAAAGAAAAAGGCCAGGACAAGGGAAACACCACTCTTCTCCCCATCTCTTGTCTCCCATAGGTATCACTCTGTCACTCCTCTACTCAACGGTTCTCTATTGCCTCTAAGATAAAACTCCTCCATTTGGCATTTGGTGTCTTTTGCGATCTTGTTCCAACCTATTTTTCAAGACTGATTCATGCTACTTCCCCTAATTCCTTCCACCTTCCAGCCAAGTGGCCTTTTTGACTATTCTCCCTACTCAACATTCCATCTTCTATGGCTACATCTTTGCACAGGCTGTCCCCCCTATCTTCCTCACTGCCTCATAGAATTCCTGATTTCCTTCCAAGTCCACCTCAAATGCCTCTTACAGGAAGTTTTTCCATATCCGTCTCCCCCAGCCTAGTCCCATCATGCTCTACCTTGCTGAAGCTCATGTTATTTTGCATTTAACTTGCACAAATTTAGGGCTTATCTGTGTACATATTGCTTCTCCCCTATAGAGTGGAAGCTCCTTCAGGGGAAGGATTCCTCCTCTTTTTCCTTGTAATCCCCAGCACCCAGCATGGTGCCTAGTACGTAACAAGTGCATAATAAATGACTGTTAAATTGAATTGAACTCTCCATCTCACCCTGCTCCTCCTCTCCCCTACAACAACACTGGAGGACAAGGATCCTTCTTAAGCAGTTTCTTTATTGTCAGGAAATTGTATCATTATTAAATTCAAGGAGAATCCTCCCTAAAATATATACAAACTTTGTACAGTCAGTCTTCCAGCCCAGTTCCCTGTGCTGAGATCTTCTAATAGAAAAGGAATGTAGCCTCCACCTTTTTACAAATTGAGGCCTCTTAGGCAGTAGAATTGAGGAATTGGGTCTCTCCAGGCAAGGACCCCAATAAGACACTCATGTTACCCACAGTCATGTTGGGGAGCACAGAGGAAGGTGGAGGGTGGGGGGTACTACCCTCAGGATGGGGAGATAAATGGTTTAGACCCTCAGTCTCATCTAGAATAGCCACAAAGTCCAGTTGTGTGTTATCTAGGTCAAGGGAGTCCAAAGGGTTGCACAGCTGTCCTTCTGGGGGAGGGCATAAGGTGGGACCCCCATCTAATCCCCCTATATCTGGGTGACCACAGCTGGGGTTGTTGCTCCCTGCCTTCAGGGGCCCATAGCAAGTGGGCAGAGGAGGCAGAAATCGAGGTGGTATTGCCTTCTGGGGACTTCTCTCCCCTGCCACCCCAAAATTCCCTTGGCATGGTGGGAGGGTAGGATATGCTCCTGATTTGTGAGGGAGCAAGGTGGGAGTCAAAGCGGAAGTGTACATGGTCACTGAGTTCTTGGCATGCTCTGAACTAACTTGAGGCCTTCCAAGGAATTTGGGGCTCCAATAAGGAAGGTCCTGGTCTGAGGCGTCTTCTCTCCTTCCACCCTCCCACAGAAGTGCCTGTTGAGATTGCACGTAGCTACAGACAAGCTGAGTCTTGAGTTGCCCTGTGGAGCTGGGGGAGGTCACAAAATCAGGGCCAGCCTGGGACGCTGAAGAATTATTAGGGGGTGCTTGGGCATAGGAGGATGACTGGGTATAGTTCGAGAGGGGAAGCTGGGGGAATGAAGAATGTGGGAGTGAGGGACTGCGAGCAGGGTGAACATTGAGACAAGGTGCCAACCCTGGGGGAACAGTGTCCATCAGGCACTCCTGCTCTGGCTTGACGTGAACTTGTCCAAAAGGTCCAAGCTGAGGGCACTGAGTGTACTCCCCTCCACTACCTACTGTGGCCTTGGGGGCTGGGTAGAGCCTTGTCGGGGAGGTGAACTCACCCCATGCTCCTGGGGGAGGGTTGGAGTAGGGCATGGATTGAGGGCAAGAGCTAGAACCATAATCATCAGGGGGGCCCAGACCCCTGGGTCCATAAGACTCAGATGTCATCCCCTCAAGTGCCCCATAACCTAGAGGGCTGGCTGGAGAGAAGTCCACATAGTGATCTAAGCCACTGTTCATCAGAGGATCTCCATTCTCTGGTTCCTCACTCATCCCTAGAGTTTCCATGACAACATTCTCAGTGATGCTAGGAGGTCTAGGAGAGTAGGCTGAGGAGGATTGGTGGGTCTCATAGTTACGTCCCACTCCGGCTCCAGAGGCTAGGGTGTGGACACAGCCCAAGCTCTTGAACCGCTGTACTCTGGCTGGAGGGGGTGGCCCAGCAGATCTAGCAGGGTCACTGGCTCTCCGAGTAATCCCTACACCAGGGCCATAACCAGGATATTCAGCACCAATCCTCCATGAGGGACCTGGGGGGCCCCCTACCCTCTCCAAAGTGGGTGTTGAGGATAGCGATGCACTGCCCCCTCTGGATGTGCCATATCGAGCGTGGAGCAGGTAGTGCTGGGCAGGAGGAGGGCCTTGGCAGGGCACAGGATGCTCTGGGGGTGATGCAGGAGGAAAAGGGGAAGAGCGGCGGCTGATGGTGTAGGCAGTACTGATGCTGCTGGAGTTACTATTGCCTCTGTAGTCAGTAGAGCATGGGGGCCCCAGGCGACCAGACATGGCAGGGCCTATGGTGGAGGAGAAAAAAGATGGGGACATCTCCCTTTGCCCATCAGCCCCAAAGGCTGCCCTTGCCAATCCTAACCAGAAACTTTGTTCTGAATTCTGGGAAATCCCCCCCGGCCCACCCCAAATATCTCCTCCCCAAGAATCAGAATGGACCCCTCTCCCCATTCAAATGTCCTCCCTCACACCAGGGGTCTCACCAGTGCCTATCAGGCTGGGCAGTTTAAGGCCACGAGATGCTGACCGGAGTTGATCCAACCTCAGATTCTCTAGCCGTCGAAGGGTCGATAGGCTGGGAGGTCCGGGTTCTGAACCCCCAGCCCCCCCAGCGCCACTGACCCCTGGGCCTTCATCCAGGCTATAGAGGTCTTCAGTGCTGCCCCCCAGAGTGCCAGCCATATCCACACCACTATCTGTGTTGGTCACACTACCCAGTGGGGAATGATCACTGCTACAAGACGACTGCGCTCCTGGACTTGGCTGTGGCTTCTAAAGGGAACACAAGAGGCAGAGGGTCACCATCTATTCCCTCTCCCTCCCCTTATCTACAAAAGCCAGTCCCCTAATCTAAGAGAGACACAGGAAGTCCTGTGTCCACTTTAGCATCTAGGAATCTAGAGGATGGGGTGGGGGAAGACCTAGAATGCTGGGATAGCTAGAAGAAGTGGGGAAAGTGCTGGAGAGGAAGAAGCTCATCTAATCAGATCTCCTAGATGCTGGGGTAGGAGGCAGAGTTGAGGCTGCGAGGGAGGCTCTGAAGAAAAAATATCTAAACTCTAAAATTCATTCCTATCTCTAGCAAGGGGGAAGACAAAGGGCTGACATTCTATTTGGTGAGGAGGAAAAGAAACATCTAGAAACCTTCCTAGTGACTGCTGTTGTTCAGTCATGTCCTACTCTTCATGACCCTATTTGGGGTGTTCTTGGTAAAGGTACTGGAGTGGTCTGCCATTTCCTTCTCCAGCTCATTTTATAGATGAGGAAACTGAGGCAGACAGGGTTAAGTGATCCGCCTGGGGCCACAACACTAGTGTCTGAGGCCACATTTGAACTCAGGTCTTCCTGACTGCAGGCCTGGAGCTTCAGCCACTGCACCACCTCGCTGCTTCAAATGACTAGGTGTACACAAAAAATGGAGGATCTCTGGATTTGGGGAAGAAATGTTAATCTCATCTCTCACTTGGGCATTTTCACTTTTTAATACTGGGGGTTGTATGTGGATGGAATGGGGACTATACATAGCAAGGACAAGGAGAGATAAATTGGGTAATACTCATGTATCCATGTGGTTGGGTGGGAGAGAATGGATGGAAAGGGATGCCAGTAAGGATTCCTGTCCCAGCAGATCCTAGCTAAGACACAGAAGAACTAAGGTGGCTCACCAGGGCAACATCAGGCACTGTCAATTTGCTCTCATCCCGGCTGGGGCCCCCTTCTCTCTCCCTTTTGAGATCTAAGCTTGGAAGGGCCAACACCCGGGGTGGTGGACCATCTCCTCGGTGCCTCTTGGTCACATGGGCATCCGGGCCATGCACTGTCTTGACGTGTTTTCGGAGGGAACTGGGATCTGTGTAACGTTTGGTGCAGCCAGGCAGTTTACAAACATATGGCTTCTGGTGGGTTGAAGAATAAAGAACAAGAGTCATGATAACAGTGGAGTAAAAATATGGTGTAGTGATAAGAGGAACACTGATGGAGGAAGAGGTGGTAATTATTCAGGGAGATGAAGAAAACCTGGGAGAATGTGGTTTATGTCAGGAATCAAGTTGGGGAAAACATAGGCATAGGAAAATCCCAAAGAAATACGTAGGTCAGCATGAGAGCTCATAGGAGACATGGAGGAATGGATGGTCCTAGAGAAGACATAATGAGTTTATCGGAGTAAAAGGGGAGAGGAGAGACTAACAGGAGTGACACGAATTTTAGGAGAAACAAGGGGAAGACAGGGATTAGGAGGGTAGGAAAATCATTTGTCATTATTCAATCGTTTCAGTCATGTACTACTCTTCGTGACTCTATTTGGGGTTTTCTTGGCAAAGATATTGGAGTAGTCTGCCATTTCCTTCTTCAGCTCATTTTACAGATGAGGCAACTGAAGTAAACAGGGTTAAGTGACTTGCCCAGGGTCACACAACTAGTAAGTGTCTGAAGCCAGATTTGAACTCTGAAAGATGAATCTTTCTGACTCCAGACCCGGCACTCTATCCACTGAACCGGCCTAGCTGCCCAGAAAAATCATAGGGTGGCATAGTTGGGTCAGAGCAAAGAGGGGATATAAGGAAATATGGGTGTTAAGATAAGGGGACACAAAACACAGAAGAGGCATGTAGGAAGTGGAGGGTGACAGAAAAAGAAGTACAGAGCTTGATTTCTGGGCCTGCTCCATTTTAACTACTGCTCCAAGTCACCCACCCCCTACGTCACAGAGGATGGTGACCGGGGAGGCACAATAACCTTTGCTGCCAAGATGGAGGTGGACGTCCCTGACCAACGTGAAGCTACAATATCTGGAGAAGCTGAGGAAACTAAGGAAGAACACAAAAGTCTCTCTAGGGTAAGGGGGCCTCTGGGGAGGGTCTTGTTTGTGTGCTTAGCTATTTGACTTTATGGCTTGCAAGGGGGCGATGGTAGCGATTATCATTGCATGGGGAGGACAGCTGATGTATGTAGCGCTTTTGCCATGTATGTTGACTTGGGTGAGGGAGAGGACTGAGAGGGTGTCTCGGGGTTGAGTGTGACTGTGTGTGTGTGTGTCATCAGGAAAGGGTTCTTTGAATTGGGGGTGAGGACGTGTCTTAGGATTGGGATGGGGGGGTACCATAGCCCAATAAGAACATTCTCTAAGTTAAGTGTGTTTATATTGGAAGCGCTCTTCTTGGGAGTTAGCAGGATCTCACCTCGCTAGAATGGGTCCGGTTCTGATGTTTGGCCCGGTCACTGGCATTGCTGAAGGCTTTACTGCAGCCTTCATGCTCGCACACGTACGGCTTCTCACCGGTGTGTGAACGAAGGTGCGTCTTCAAGTTCTCAAGCCTTGAGTAGGACTTCCGGCACCCCTCAAACTGAGGGGACATAAAGAGTTCAAGGGGACTCTCAAACTGGGGAGACAGAAGGCCTTTAAACTAGGGACACAGAAGGAAGCCCCTCCAAGTGGAACATGGATCAGGAAGCATTTCTTAAAACGAGAGAAGATGATGGGGGAATTGAGGGAGTCCCCAAAGCTGGGAATGTGCAATGTCAAGAGTTAGGGAGGAAATATGGGACTTAGGGGATGGTCTCTCAGTTTGAATAGACATGGCTATTAAGAAGAGAGTGCCTCTCACTCAAGTCTTTCAGAGTGGGAGGTCTGGGGGATATCTGGGTTTGAAGGTGGTCTTGTGGGTGGGATTATTGAAGGGGTCAGGGTTCTCATCCTGTACTTCTTTCATTTCGTCTCCATGTGTGGGGCTGGAGAGCCTTGGATAAGAGCTATAATAACCTGAATTGTTTTTGTTCCATGGGTATGGGCAGCAGTGGCATCTCACCGTGCATTTATGGGGTTTTTCCCCTGTATGTCTTCGCATGTGAACCACCAGCATATATTGCGCTTTAAATGGCCTCTGCTCTCGGGAGCATCCTCCCCAGTGACAGACAAATTCCTTTCTCTCACCATGGATGTGTTCACTATTGATGTGCTGTGGATGGAGAGAGGATGAGTTTCAAGAGAGAAGTAGGAGGAATAGGAACTTTCTCCCTTCCTGAGAACCAAGCTCGGATCTTACTTCTCCAAAACTCCCTCTCCCAGAACCCCCCCACCACTCCCACTTCTCATGGTGAAGGGCAGGGTGTGAGGAGTCCAGCTGGAGGGAAAACATGCTATACTTCTCAGGTTTCCACTCCCTTAATATTCTCATCAATATTTGGGTCTTGCTTCTCTTGTCTGCCCTCCTTATCCCTTATTCCACTCTTAAACCTTTGTTCCGGAACAAAAATAACTGGCCCCTGACACCTTCTACCATTTGCTTCCACAGACTCATGGGAGAAGCTTTCCCCAAACCATCTGCACACTCTTGTCTCCCCAAATCACTACTCACATGCACCAGCTGCTCCTGTGATTCAAATTCAAGGTTGCAGCCATTCCAGCGGCAATCAGTCTCGTATACACATTCAGGCTCTGGCTTTTCCTCTTTCTCCAGTTCTTCCCTCCCATCCATCAATCCCAAGAGAGCATCCTGGAGTAAGAGAGGCAAAGGCTGTACCACTCCTAAGCCTTCTTGCTTGAGTCCCCAGCCCTTCCCTCCACTCTCTTCCGCTTAAATTGTGGAACAATAAGATGTAGGAGAATCATAGAATCACAGAATTTTGATGTGGAAGGCACCTTCAGAATTATCTAGTTCAAAGCCTTCATTTGACAAATGAGGAAACAGAGGACCCTCAGAGAGATGTGATCTGTCCAAGGTCACACAACCAGGGACAGAGCTGGGAACTGGTCTTCTGATTCCAAGTCCAGGATTCTTCCTACTAAACCATCAACCTCATAGCCCCAGACGCAGGGCAAAGGTTACAGAGGTGGAGGGTGGAGGAGATATATGTTCATTCCAATGACACACCATTTCTCCTCCCCCTTTACCTGTGTGCCGGTGGAGTTGGGACTAGACACATTGCCTTCAGATGGCTCCTCAGTGCGTTTGCTGACCAGCATGTTCAGTTCAGATTTCAGCTTCCCAGTTGAGGAGAGAATAGCAAGAATAAGAGTAGGCCGTGGGGGGAGCCTCCTCTGTTTCCCAGAGCCTGTTGACCCCTCCCCACAAATACTCGATAACCGAGATCATTCATTGTTGTGGTCAATCTCCTTCTCTCATGGACTTCTTCCCAGGATCACTGGGAGTGGTGGTGGTGAGAGCAGAGGCTGAGGTAGCATTAGAGTTCACAGATGCAACTAGGGGTGTCTCATTCACTTCCCAAAGAACAGTGGCTTCAAGATTCCACACTTCTCCCCTTCTGGACTAAAACCATTTTTCATCCTCTTTCTTTCTTTTCACCTTCTCATTGTGCTCTTCTGAAGGAGGGGTGTAGGGTGAGGGAGGGTGAGTTGGAGCAGACAGAGAAATATGATGAAGGCTCTTACCTGATAGTTCTGGAGGGGCCCCCGGGATTGGAGAGGTGGCCTCAGCCTACCCTGGGCGGGGTCATGAGGGCCACAGGGTGGGGCCATGAAGGATGGAGTAGCCCTTTTTTGGTGATTCATCGGGGGTGGGAATGCCAGAGATGGGCTGTGGAAGGGGGAGGGGGTTAGGGTTAAGATCTCAGGACAATGCTAGGGAGTTCTGAGGGGCTGTTTGAAGGGGTTTCTGGGAGTCTTAGGGAAGGATAGGAAAGTTGTAAGGGTATTTGTGGAAGTGTTGAGGGAGTTGCAGAATGCCTTTGGAATGGTCAAAATCAGGATCTTGGGGCGGGAGTTGGCAATTTTTGGTGGGAATCTGAGTGAATATTTTGAGGGGCCCCCTGCCCCAGAGCTGCCTGCACCTGATGGTGCCGATGGAGAGGTGCCCATAGGACCCCCCTGGGGGGGCACAGCTTGAGTTGATGAAAGCAACAAGGGAGCTGGGTGAAGTTCGAATGACGGTCTGCAGGTCCAGGCTGGCGTCTGACAGTGGTGAGATGGACAGTGCCCTCTTCTTGGTCAGCTTGACTGCATTCCGGGTTGGGGGAAAGATCGGGGCTGGGGCAGGGGACATCGAGGGGGGGATGGGTATAGCAGAGTGGGGTGAGGTGGGGTTTGGGGTATCTTCCCCTGTCCCCAACCCAAGGGTCTCAACTATCTAGAAAAATCACCCACTAATACTACTCTGACCCTCCAGCCCCCCAATTTTGACCTCCTGATTCTATCTTTAACCCAAACATCCCATTTGTGATTTCCTGAACCCATCTGTGACCCCTGCTGATCCACCCTCATCGCATCAGGACTTTAGCCCTCTTGTTCTCTCCTGGCACTGGCGTGGGTGAGTTTGTCCTTGAGGGAAAAACATGCCTAGGGCCTCACCCTCAGTATTGTTGGTGATCTCTCGACTTGGCCCATAGCTGTGGGGACTGGACATGAAGTTGGTTTGATGGCAGAAGGAAAGGCCAGTCAATCCTGGAGAAGAGTGCCAGGTGAGAGGATGGAGGAAGTGAACCAGCCCATATTTCTTCCCACCCAAAAATCTTCATTCCTCCAGGGTAAAAACCTCCCTTAATACCATATAACACCTTACACATATTAAATGCTTAATAAATGTTTCATTCATTCATTGATATATTTGAACATGTGCAGCAGTTTTCAACAAGCTTTCACAGCATCTTATTTCATCATCGCAACAACCTTGTGAGGCAGTTAGGGTAAATGTCATTCCTATTCAATAGCTGAAGAGACTGAAGTTAAGAGAAGCAAAGAAGGTAGCCAGGGTATAGAGCTAGGGTCTCTACAACCAAAATTTAAGCTCAAGGCAAAGGCCAGCCTACTGAAGACCCTTACAGATAGGAAAATAAAGGCACGGGATAGCAGTGGCTTCAACCCAGATCTTGGGGTCTGGACTGGGTGTTGTTTTCCAACTTTCTAGAGACCTGAGGTGGTTTGCACTGACCTTCAGTGCCCATGCCCTGGGCACCCTGACTAGGGAGGGATGGTAGACAGCAAGACTCTCCATAGCTACTGATGGCAGAAGGGGTAATGGAGTTGAACATGGTGCCTCAGGTGAAGAGCAGGCGAAGGAAAGTTGAGGGGAGGGAGACCTGCAAGACATAAAGAAGCAAGGGTAACTGGACATTTCTAGTAAGTACAGGGCTCTGGGCAAACCACACAGTGTGACCACTTTGCAAAAAGAGAATCTTTGCCAGTAAAGATAAGGATAAAATAAGAACCAAGAATGTATGTGAAACATATAACTGACAGTCATATAGCACTTTGCTAAATTATTTCATTTGACACTAAAGACTCTATGTGGTAGATTATTATTACACCTATTTTACTGTTAAGAAAATTGAGGGGGCAGCTAGGTGGCGCAGTGAGTAGAGCACCAGCTCTGGAGTCAGAGGGACCTGAGTTCACTTGACACATCTACTAGCTGTGTGACCCTGGGCAGGTCACTTAAGCCCAACTGGCCCTGCCTCCTCCCCTCCAAAGGAAAAAAAAAATCTTAAAAAAAAAAAAGAAAACAAAATTGAGGCACAATTAGATCACATAGGAAGTGTCAGAGACAGGATTAAAATCTAGGTCCCCTCAGATTCTCTTCAGCACGCTTCCCACTGTCCCACATTGCTTCTAGTTAGGAAAGACAGAGCACAGGAATGAAGAGAACCATGCATAAGCACGTGTGGAAGCTAGTTACCATAGTCCCATTCACTTTCCCAAGGTGATTAGGTGAGGGCCATCTGGGTGGTGGACCGGATAGAATCAGGAAGACTGGAATTCAAATCCTGTCTCATAGGCTTACTCCCTCTGTCCCCTTAGGCAACTCTTTTAGCCTCAGGTTCCTCATTTGAAAACGTGAAAAGGGCTGTTGTGAGGCTCCAATGAGACGAAACAAGGCTTATAGTGCTACATAAATGCCATTATTGTTAATATATACACACATATGATTGTTCTTAGAGTCACCTAACTCCTTCCTCACGCTCTTGCCTGCTTTCTCAGACACTAGCAGTGATAGAGTAAATAGGAGGGTACAAAACTGGATGATTTCCCCCGATTTAATAGAGATTTGTCTGCCTCCCTCACTCCTAAATTCTTCTCCCCTCCTTGGTCCCCTGCTAAGCAGATTGCAGTAGCACAGTAGTTCAGCAGAGGGAGCCTTCGCAACAGTCCCCGAGAACAGGCTGCTTGTTGGTCCACAGTGGGAGGCGAAGCTGCTCCCCCTCTTTCCTTCCCTACCGCCTGGCTCTGGGGCGGCGGGAGGGAGGGGTACAGAGAAGATAATCTCAGGAGAGTCAGACACAGCCTGGAGGCAGCGGTGAAGGAAGAAGGGGCGGAGCCACAGGAGTTTTTGCTTAGGTAGTGTGCTGCCTGCCTGGGAGAAATGGAGAAGATCCCTTCTACCACCACCCCCTCCCCAACCCCTCGTCTTGGGGTAGAGAGAGGAGAGGAGAGGAGAAGCGATAAGAGAGATACAGATAAAAGAGTAGGGGTAGGAGAGGGAGAGATAGAGAGAGAGAGAGAGACGGGGGTGAGGGGGAGCAAGAGAGAGAAAGGGAGGAGGGAGACAGAGACAGAGACACGCGGAGAGACCGAGACAGAGAGGGGGGAAAAGAGAGACGGGGAGAGGGAGGAATGGGGGAAGGGAGGGAGGGAGAAAGAGACAGAGAGAAATATTGAGAACCAATTTCCCTCGCCTACTCCACTCACAGATTCGGTTCAGTTTGAAATCCACTCCACGTTTCTCAGACTCCCGGGGAATGAGGGTGGGGTGTGGTAGGGTGGGAAGGGGAGCTAGAGGCGTCGCGGTGGGTGATCCCAGGATGATGGGATTTAGGCTGAGGGAGGGGGAAGATGAGGCCAGAAGCACGAACCCCACAACTCAACCCCAGCCTCCCCCATCCATTACGGACCATGACCCCTCCCTTACCAGCCCCAATTCTGCTTACAAGACCCCCCACTTGACCCTGGCATTCAGTCGAGGTGGGTGGTGGGCACAGCTGGCTGGCAGCTGGATGGGGTGGGGTGGGGGTGGGGGGGCTCTTTTCCTGACTCCTCCCCCTGTGACTCACCCGGTTGAAGGAAGCAGTTTCACAGCTCCTCCCTCCCCCGGCACCCCATCCCTCCAGATTGTAGACAGCAGCCCTCCCTGCCAAAACTGCATCCCATCCATTCTGTTGTCATTCCTCTTTCGGTGCCCTCTGCCGGGGACCTGGAAGCCATGTGGGGATGGAGGGTACCTCTCCCTTCACCCTTAGGGTATCCCTCTTCACATGGGTGTAGGGAAGAGTTCCCCAACTTTTTTAACTTCAGCAAAGTTTGCCTGAACGAAGAAGGGTCGGGACGCTTATTGGTTCCTGAACTTCGGATCCCCACTCCCTTGATGTCCCTAATTTCCCACCCCCTTCCCTCAACCCCTGGGAGTAAGCACCGCCCCCTCTTCCAGACCCGCCTTCCCAGGACTTCAGTCCCTCCTCGGCCCACCCAAGTCGAGGCCGCCCGACTCTGGCTGCAGACGGCTCCTCTCCCTCCTGCCCCCCTCCCTCCCAGAAATCCCAGCCAAGCAGGCTGGGAGGGGGTTAGGGAGGAGGAAAGGGAGGGCGTTGAGGGGCGGGGCGCATTCCACCCTCCTCACGGCTCCTCAGCAAGAAACCAGGCGGCTAGCCCCTGGTTGCAGTGGGGGTGTCTAAATATAGTAGCCGGGGGTCCGGTGGCAAGTGAGAAATCTCGTCATTTGGAGGGGGTGATAATGGGGAGCTCACTCAGAAAGGAGAGGGAACAGGGAACTCCTAGAGTTCTAGGAAAAGGAAGATGAGAGGAATAACTGGAGGAGTGGGATCAAATGTGGGGGAGCAGGGAATCCCAAGCTCCTCGGTATCCGCGTTTGGTGTCCTAAGGGTTAAGCTCCCCCCGGGAACCCCCAAGTGACGTAAGGGGCGGGGCTTGGCATCCTGGTGGGGATGCCGGACCGTAAGGTAGTTTTGGTGGGGGGCGCCGAGTCCCATCTCTTAGAGAAAACCACCCGCCGCCTCTACACACCCACACGGGAAAATTGCCCCCGGCCGCGTCCTTCAGCTAGAGAGTACTGACCCTGGGACCTATACTCCACATTCCATTGCAGAGACCCCAGTCCTCCCGCCCCCCAAAACCCTAGTTCCTTTTCCTTCCAGCCCCCTACGGGGCCCTCTGTCCCCCCTTCCCTAATCCGGACCAAGGAGCCAGCTGCGTGCTGAAAGATTGTTTCGGGGTCATGGGACCTGAAAGAGGCTGCAGGGCAGGCAGGGTGGTCTGGGCAGAAGGAGGGGGCTTTATAGTCCCCAGGCCCTCTTTGGGCGGGGAACTTTGGGCGGAAGGGATGAGGAATAGGTCCAAGCCCAGCCCCACAGGGGTCTCCCCGGTTTATCTTCAGCGCCCTGGTGGTCCTGAGGTCAGAGGGTAGAGGGAAAGTCTCCCCGGAGATCCTCTCTCCCCTCCCTCAACCCCTCCCGACCTCCACACACTTTGGAACCCAGGAGTTCCTTTGGGAATAACGAAGGGACAAGGTCATCAGAAGTCTGGGGCCTAAACCAGACATTAGGAGCTAAAGGGACAACCCCACTGTCCTACCTGCCCAATCCAGGAGACATTACCTCCACCCCAAATCAAACAGAGAAATTCACGGCTCACGCACAGTTTGGGATACAAACTCAGACAACACTCCCCCTCTTTTCGCATATCCCCAACCCCTGCAGCTCTGGGTTACGAGGAACCAAGATACTGCCCCCGGATTCAGGATGCCAAGACACCTGAGACTCCTTTCCACCTCTAGACCTTTCATCTAAGATCCCTCCATCCCTATCAAATGAATGATATGAAATATTTCTAATATATGCGGACAACAGAGACAAAGAGACAGAGTGATGACTGAAACAGAAAGGGACAGAAGCCTAGGAAGACAAGAGCTACAAACTTTCTCATCTCTCCACACCAGACAGCTCCCCCCACACTTTGCCCTGTTCCCGAGATTTCTATCACGGCGTGGGTGGTTTGAGGTGAGAGTGTGGGGGAATCCCTCTTAAACCAGTGCCCCCCTCCTCAACCCCCTCCCCCATGGCTCCCAGGTGGTCCCTGACCTGGCCCCCTTCTCACCTCCATCGGGGCTCGGGACGCGGGATGCGCAGTCCAGGGCTGGAGTCGGGGCTGGGGGGTGTGCAGTGGGGAGCTGGGGGGGGTGGAGGGGGGACGGGCAGGGCCACAGCGGCGCAGCCTCAGTGCCGCCCCCGCCCCCCCAACCCGGCCCCCCCGCCCCGCCTGCCGGGCCGGGAGCCTGGACCACCCGCAAGACGCGCAAACTTTTTTTTTCCTTTTTGCAAAAACTTTTTTTCCTTCTAGCGCTGTTGGCGCGCTGTCCCCCTCACGCCTCCCCTTCCCTCCCATCACCCTCCCTCGTGCAGTTCTGGTGAACTAGGCTTGGGGGCTACAGGAGAAAAAGAGGGGGATGTCAGACTTGTACCCCTGGACTCCTGGAATCCTCCCCCCTTTAGGAGGTACCCTATCTCCTAACCCTCAACTACAGCTCTCGGACTGAGCACGCTGCCCTCGGCTAGCGGAAAATCCTGGCCTGGATATCCGGGATCGTCTGTCAGTGGCGGAGAGGGAGCCAGAGACAGAAAAACCTAGAGGTTGAGAGTTAGACTAAGAAAGGCTATAAAGTCCTACGTGGAGAAAAATTGTGTGGGTCTGGGGAGGAGGGTCTCTTAAACAAAACTAGAGTTCAGTTCTCTGCCCTTTTGTGTAGCTACCGCCTTCACCTGGCCATGCAGGAGCTGGATGGGGTAAAGGACCCCGGGAACTGGAGTAGCAAAAAAACAAGGCAAGGACTTGGGTGCGTTAAAAACTATGGAAGAAGAAAAGAAGACAGAGACTGTGGGACCGTGGTGATGGGAGACTGAAAGGTAACAGTAAACGACAGAGAGAGACAAAAGCTGGAAGCTTTGGGAGTAGGTTGTCTGGGTTTGGAAGGCCCAGTTTGGGTACATTTCGCCCTAGGACGGTAACACTGATCCTCTTCAACCCTCCCGCCCTGCTTCTCCTACGCCCATAGGTTTTGGAGATGTCAGCCATCCTGCGAGTGTACCTTTCCCCTCTCAATTCTTCGCTGCTCCTTGCTCCCTCTGCTGGCCCCCCTGGTGAACATCACCTTCTCTTAGATTGAACCTGTCTGAAGACAGAGACGGTACAATTTCGGTGGTAGTGGGGACCTTGGGAGGGAGGAACAATGAAAGAAGCCCTCTGTACTCCCAAACGCCAGTATTGTGGGAGCCAAGAGAGTATGAGTATGCCAAGAGAAAGTGAGAGATGGAGACATAAATGGATACATGGACTGGCGGGGGATGGGGGTGGGGTGGGGGAAGCAGTCAGAAACATGTAAATGGTTCTGTGTATTGGAAGGAAAACTGCTCTTGTCCCCTATCCCTCCATGTCCTGCTGGTTCTCCTGTTGCCATGGCGACAGGATGCAGGGGAAGGGTCAGCTGTTTCAGTCTCTGATGTGTAATGGGGAGAGGAGAAGAGTGGTGTGTTGGGGGGGTGTGTGTGGGGGGGAACAAGGTCATGATCAGGAACCTGGAGAATGCTCCTTTCTAATTATCTTCCTTACTTCTCTTTCACATCCTCCTCAAGCCCCTAATTTCCCTCCCTTCCTTGTATCTTGGAACATCCTCCAAAGTATTTCTTGGGAAGTGGGGAAGATGAGGCAGTGAATCAACTGCTTGTTTGGGGGGGAACATAAGGACAAAGGTAGAGCTAGTGAGAAGTTGGGGCATGTTATGTTGACATTGAGTTGTTAACATAAGATGTTAAATTACTTAGGAGAAAAGAGGAGATAAAGAGCTAAGATCCCCCACCTCCCTCCCCCACTTGGTATCGACCAAATGTCCAGCCACTTCCAGAGGGTCAGGGACATAGATCAACCTGGTCAAACTGATAGTCACCTGGTACAAAGAAACCTGCACGTGGTTCTTTTCCAGACACATCCACATGAGAGATGGAAAGAGGTAGTAACTAACCCAGTGACCTTGCCCTGCTGCGTGCTCCTCCTCCCCATCCCAGTCCTTGAGTCTCCCCCCAAACCCTGTATCAAGACACACACACCTGTGACTTTTTTTTTCATTTTTATTAGGAAAATATAAATACGTTTCTCTCTCCCCAGCAGGGCCTCACCCCTGGCGAAACTAGAGGGTGATCCTTTATGGGGCTCATCAGCTTCTCCAAACTCCTACATCTTAAGTCTGTGCCAGACTCTTTCTCTGGGCCCATTTCCCTCTTAGCAGTTCCCACAAAGCACCCTCACCAAAGCAGCTCACACAAAGCACCTTTTCCTAGCATATATCTCCCCCATACCACACTCTCCCGTGCCCTAATTACCCACCCTCTCCTCTATTGGCCAGGAAGTTCTATCTCTCTTAGAAGTCACTGAGCAACTTTTCTGACCCCTCCCTCCCCACCCCTTAAACTATCTTTTCTATGGAGTGTTCAGGGTAGGAATCCTCTTCTAGTAAGAACCAGTTAGAGGAATGCCTTACCCATCTCCCCATTCTCCAACCAGCCTGAAACTGGACACTAAAGTCCCAGGTTGGACTCATCAGAGTTAGCCCATGGGGCCAGACTGCCAGGTCACCTGGGGAGGGGATGTCAGGAATCAGACAGCCTCAGCCATTGACCTGCTGACCCCTTTCTTCAGTGGACCAACACTATTCACACTCTCTCTAGCTCCAAATCCTTTGAACCCCCTTGCTAGCTGCAGCCACAGGCTTCCACTACCATATCAGGTACATCAGTCTTGACTACATTGCCGCTTTGGTCAAGATAGAGGAGGGAGAGTGGCCGGCGGGCTGTGGGAACACAGCAAGAGGGGCCAGATGGCCAGGGACTATTGGCTTTGAGAAGGTTGAAGACAGCAGAATGGAAAGAGGCAGTAATGCCTGGGCTGCCAGCCAGGTGGGGCGGGCACTGTCCACTACAATAATTTAGCTGGTACCCCTCAGGCTTCAAGATCCAATCTTTCCAGCCCAGTTCCTGGAAGTCTACATAGTGGTCCCGCTTGCAGCATAGAAGGCTCCCAGGCTCACATGTAGGGGTTCTCCTCTTGGCCCGATCCCCCCCAGGTGCTCTGGCTTGGGTCCTAATCACCAGGAAGGGTTGATGGTGCCCAGCTGTATCCAGAAGTAAGTGTCTGGCAGCTGTGGTATTGCCTACATGAGGCCTGCAGACCAGCTTGAATTTCAGAACACCAGAGCCAGTGCCCTCCAGTGCACGAGAAGGAAGGGTAAGAGCATTCCATCCTGGAGTGGTCATTCGATGCTCAGCCAGCAGGGTTTGATTTCCCTGGACCCCTCTCTCCAAACCCCACCGGAAGATTTGAATGGAGGGGGTACCAGCTAGGGTGGGATACAGGTGCAGCCAAAGACGGATGTGGTATGGAGGTAGGTGCAAGGGAGTGGAGAGATGGAAGCTGAGGATAGATCCACAGGCTGGAGTGGAGGAGGAGCCTGTGGAAAAATAATGGTGGTTCATGAATAATGTGAGAGGACTGGGACTTTTGGTGGAAGAGTTATGCTCTTCTCCCACCACCTTTTCAAATCCTGACAGTCTCCTTCTTTTCTATCCTAACTTAAGAGATAAAGGCTTCAGAATGTCAGCTCCCAACCCCGCCTCTCCCAACTTCTCTGTCCGCAACTACATCCCTCTTCTGGCTGTTTTCCTCCTGTCTCTGTCTCTCTTTGGGTCTTTCCCTGCTCTGCTTGTCCTCTCTTTCACCCACCTGTTTCTGCTGCAAAGCTGATGGTCTCCACCTGGTTCATCTGAGCCACCTTCTTAGACTGCAGTCTCCTTAAGGCTCTGGCCAGGACCGCAGGGTGGGGAGGATGGGGTATGCTTGGACGGCTGGTCAGTTGTAGCCCCTCTAAGATTTGCTGCTTGGCCAGCTCCAGGACTAGGGCCCTCTCTTCCTGGGGTCCTAGAGTAGGTAACCCACATGATGGGCACCGAGGTCCTGATCTTTGAGCTCCTGCTAGTGCCCATAGCAGTACCAGTAGGAGCCAGGCATCTGGGTACCCCATTCTCCCCTGTGGCTATCCTAGGGAAACTTATCCCCTGAAGAAGGGAGAGTCAGATGTCTCCTTGTACCCTGGAAAAAAACCCGAAACAAAAATTTGACTGATGAAAAGTGGGGTATTCAGAGTTGTCTGCCTGGTCGATCCACTCAGCTTACTGACCCAGGGCCTCTTTTGAGCTGGCAGCCTGGGGCTCCCCCACCTAGAGGACAGTAGGCAGACCCACCTCCTGAACACCAGGATTGGCCAGTTCTTCTGTCAATCAGGTCCTTGGTGGGGGGGAGTGGAGGATCCCCCACCCTTTCCAGAGCTCATGTTTCACCGATCTGGCTGTGGTGACAGGCTTGGGGAAGGGGTATGTGGGGGTGGGGTGGGGGGAGACGTGGACAGGAATGATGCAAGAAAGAGGATGATTTCACAGACTCCTAACCCAGGATCCAGCGGAGGAGAAGGGGGAGGGTGATGTGACCCATGTGAGCCAGGTGGAGGAGTGAAGGCTCCCTACATACAGTTGTCCCCAATACCTTCCACTTTCAGCTTTTCTAGTTTCCACCACAACAGTTTGACTTAACAGAGAAGACTATTGGGGCTTTAATGCCTACCACTTTGAGGGGCCCCGCCATAAAAGGAACCCAGGACTCCATCCCCCAAACATCGAACAGGGAGGCTGGAAGTTCAGCAGCAACAGAGTTCCCAAGGCCAAGCCTAGGTGGCAAGTGCCACGGGATACCTAGAAGTCACCCCTTGTCCCCTACGTGTGCTGGCTGCCCAGAGTCCAATTGGACGTGAATACATTGTGGGGGAGGGAGAGAATTGGTGGTGAGTTGTGTTACTGGGATGAATGGGAAAATCCAGAGGTAGGGGCGGGGAAGGATGATGCAATGGTGGAGCTCGGGCAGAGTCCATCCCAACTGGCAGAATGGCATGGCACGGCACTTAGGAGGGCCTGGTGCCCAGTCTTGAATTGGGTACTGCAACTTGATCTAATCTCTTTTAAGGTGATGAGAAGAGCCTGGATTTGTTAGTGTACTAAAAGCAACCCCTCTTTGCTAACACCTCTCTGTTTTTAGCTCGGGGTATGAGGAAGGGAGGCTGGAATTTTGCAGTGCAATAGCTGGGGTCCAAGCCCAGCTCCGCCAATCACCTTCCTCCTAGCTTTGGATAGCATGGCCTTAGTAGGAGAGAAGTAAGCATTTGGCCCCAGTCTCCCCTCACTCTACTATAATCCCCCAACAACTTGGGCCTCCAGAATAGAGGCTTCAACGAGCTGGGATGTCCCGACTTTGCAGCCTAATAATACCAGTTATTGTCTATTAGTGCTTCAAGGTTTGCAAAGTGCAACATATATTGTCTGATTCCAAACTCGTGACGGCCCTTGTAAAGTAGGTGCTATTATTAGCCCATTTTATAAAATGAACCAAAGCTAAGGAAGGTTAAGTGGTTTGCCCAGGGTTGCAGTAAAGGCTAATTACTCTGGAGGCAGAATTTGAATATTGTGCTGCTAAGTCCAGCTCTCTCTACCTTTCTTTCCCCACAAAATAATGGTATGGTGGTGGGGAGGATAGAAAGAGCCATTACTCAGGTTAGCTGTGACTTTTTGGCAGTACATAAAGGATTTTTTTACTCTGAAACCCCATGACCCACCCTAACTCTCTCCTTATTAAGCCCTGTGCTGGGATACCATATGGATACCACTGTCACTGACCAGGAGGTATGCAAACCTACTCCACCCTCCTCATGCACAGTGGTTAAGTCACAATACCCCTGGCCACCACCATGTGGCAGTACAAGGCCACTGGACAACAGCTGGTCCAGCGATGACCGGTTTCCCTCAAGGAAGTGGTTTCTCTGGGGAAAGAGACAGAATAGGAAGTGCTTTGTGGAAGACTTTTTTTGGTCTTCCTTCCTTACCTAGGACTGGGCTCCTTCACTCAAATGCTCATCCTCCTGAACTCCAAAAGAGGGTGAGATTAATCTCTTCCTCCCTAACCCCTTCCCCATAATGCTTTCTTGTAGTGATAAAAGAATCAGCAACCTGCGTTTGCCACAATGTTGCTACAAGGCTGTGACATCTGTCTTTGTTGGTGCCCGGGGGCACATATTGGTTCCCAAAGCTGGGAGAGGGGCCAGAGAGAGTAATGAGAAGCAGCTGGGGGTAGCCTCTGACCCATATCCCCTCTCCACCCCCAGCAAGTGCCCCCAGTTGCCAGCTCTGCCTGCCCCATCTCTCCTGCGCCTGGTCTGGTCCTACCTCCCCACTGACACTTACGTCAGAGCTCAGTTAAAAATACTTTCCCAGCATCTTAGTCACTTTTCCCAAGAAGTGCTCCCGGTTTATAAATACTCTAGCCATCTGCCTTGCTGCCTGCCCCTTCACCAACTGAGGGATGGGTTAGGCTGGGGAGAAGGGGGGAAGGAACTGGGAGAACTATAATCTAGCCACTAGAAAAGAAGGCTGTTGGGTGGTGGGGAGGCAGGTAAGGAGCCTGGGGTTAGGAAACTGAAGAACTATACAGAGGAAAACCCATGCTCCACATCCCAGTGAAGAGCCTAGCCAAAAAGGGATGGGGCAGACTCTATGGCAGGAAGGAGAAAAATTAAAATTCAAGGGGGACTTTCAGATAGGAAAAGACACTATACTATTTGGATGTTCCAGCATGAGTTCTCATTTTCCCAAACATACCACACCCTAGAGGGCCCCTTTCTCTTTCTCCTGGGGTTCCCTCCAATTCCCCCCTCCACCCCCACTTGTCCAGGAAGTGATTGTTGGCTAAGCAAATACAGACAATTCATTCTCCAAATGGCGATATCCAGCTTTGCGCAAACTCGACCTTGGGCACCAGACTATATCGACCTCTTAGTCCAGAGCTATCCAGCCAGGGGGAGGAGCCAGTGGGGGAAGAAGGGCAAGGGTCCAGGGAGGATTGTCACCAGATAAAAGGATCCACCTTGTTGTTCGTCCTTCGTTTCCAAGAGGACCAATGACATTGCAGGGTGATGTCTTGACTTGTGCTTAATTTCAGGCCTCCTTTTCCTTTCTCCTTCCCCACTCAAGTCCATTCACCTAGCTCCTGCCCCCTAGCAGGTCTCCAAGATTGTAGATAATGGAGGAGAGCATAAGACTCAAACCGTTTGCTTCTTCCCAGGCTTATGCTATAGGCCAGTGATTCCCAACTTCTCTGAATGTGAGGACCCCTTTTTAATGGCAAAACATTTCTCAGATCTTCCACTCCAACCTGATAGTAATTGTGCTACTATCTAGTAGTATCTGCTGATTAAGAAAATACATGACAAAAAGCTATGATTTAATAACATATTTATATAAATTTCTATTTTATTAATCACAATAGCAGCTACATATATTTGTAAAGTGGTAATACATATGTGTAGAGACAAGTGTCTTCACAAGGTATGTTTGCCTTATGTATTATACTGAGTCATTTAATGACTTATCTATTATACTGAGGCATTTAATGAGATGGTCATCTTGCAATAGCTGGGTGATTCCCCCAGGGGTCTGAAGCCCACGTCTTGGCAACCACCAATCTGAACCATGTCCAGCAGAATAAGAATTTGAAATAGGTCATCATCCACCCATTGATCAAGCAATTGATTAGCCTGCAAGTATCCATACATTAGGGCAAATCACAAAGGGAAGAGGAGGCAGCAGGTACTTGTCTACTAGGTATTTCTATTTTAAGGTCTTCCTATTAGGAGGTCTCACCTCCCTCTTACCTTTACTCCTCACAGCTCAATAGCGTTCCAGATAATGGGAAGACAGTACGTTGTAGGGATGTGAATTCAGAAGGAAGAGCGAAGCATCAAGTAAGGGGCCTTAAAACTTTTATTGTTTCTGCTTTTACTGGTATCCAGAACAAGATCGGTGATGTTTGAATGGAGTAGGAAGAAGGACTCAAGGAGACTTGGGGAGTAGGTAGAAAGTAAAGAGAGGAAGTACAGCGCATGGTAGAAAATACAAGCAGCTTTGCCCTGGAGAGAGGATTTATATGGGGCAGGAGAGGCACAGATAGGTTGGCAAGCAGGCTCTTCAAGGACTGGGTAGGGAAGTGGAGAGGAGGGGAAGGGAAAGAAAGGAAGTTAGGGATATGAAGGGCAAGGAAAAAGAGATGAACCTCAACTGGGAGAAATTTTTAGGAGATAAATCTCTAGATATCAAAAGGAGATATAGATAGATAGATAAATATATTTCTAATAGATAGATAGATAGAGGAATACTTTTGAAGACCCAAGGCCCATCTGTACTTACTTATCTTTCCACCCTCAGAAAGGAGGGAAGGGACTGGGTCAACTCATTTGGGGCAACCAGTGAGTTCTGAAGGATAATGATCTCTGTCTGGAATGAGGATGAGAGGGGAGTCTCTGAGATGGGGATGCAAGAAGTCTCCTGCTTCAAGATAAGCAGAAGAGTAGAATAGCCCTCTAGTAAGGAAGACAAATGCATATCCCTAGTTGCATGAAGGTGAGGGGTCTTTTGGGCTGGGAACATGATAAAAGAGTCCCTTATATGAGAGTTCTGGGCATGGATGGTGTGTGTGGGTTGAAGATGGGTTAGCATGGAGGTGGAGGAGAAGAGAAATATGTAGAAAATTTTAGTCTATGCCCTAAGCTATCTTCTGAAGAAGGTAATGGATTGACTCTCAAAGGGTGAAAATATGGAAGAAGAGAAAAAGGAAAAGAAGAGAATAAGGATTTTTATAGCATCTACTATGTGCTGGGTGCTATGCTAAACACTTTTAACAAATATTATCTCATTTGATTCTCACAACAACCCTGTGAGGTAGGTGCTATTATTATCCCATTGTATAGTTGAGGAAAGCCACAGAGATGAAGTAATTTGCTCAGTCATACAGAAAGTAAGCGTCTGAGGCCAGATTTGAACTTGGTCATCCTGATTCCAGGCCCAGTGCTCTATGCATCATGTCACCAGCTGCCTCAATAGAATACCCAGGTTAAGAGTAGAAGGATTTCCAGAATTGTGTTGGGAAAGATGAATCCCCATTTGGGTTGGGGCACAATTTTTTGAACAACCTCCCTGAGGTGAGAAGGGAATCTGTATGTGAGTATCCTCTTCTCCATGTCCTCCTCCCCCTTTAAACACATTAACTGCAGCCACAGGCCTCCACCACCATGTCTGGAATGTCAGTCTTGACAATGTTGCTGTCACGGTCATAGTAGAGAAGGGACAAAGGGCGACGGACAGTAGGCACACAGCAGGAGCCTCCACCAGCTGTTCCTGGGACTCCATTAGCCTTGAGCAAGTTGAGCACAGCAGTGTGGAAAGAGGCCGCAATTCCTGGCATACCTGCGACATGTAGCGGGCACTGCCCAGTACAGAAGTTCATAGCGTAACCTTCAGGCTGAATGATCCAGTCATTCCAGCCTATCTCCCGGAAATCTACAAAGAACTCTTGTCGACAGCACATTTGAGACCCACCTTGGCACTCAATGCCTCGACGATGTATTTGATGCTTTTTTCCTATTCTCACCCGAGCTATTATAAAGGGTTGTTGGGCATCCTTGTCCAAGACAATTGGGCTCTGGGCTCCCCAGCCTTTGGGCTCCAATTCTAGGGTTAGGTGCCCCTGACTATATGCAGCCTGGGCCTCAGGCCCCAGGAGGAACTGGTACCAGCCACTGGAATCCACCTCTAGCTGATGCTGGGTAGTCAAATTGAGGTTGGTGTCCTGTGGCCCAGGTACCAGGACCTTCACATACATACTCCATGTAGCATTGGGAGGAATCTGCAAGAAGAAACCCAGCCTGGCTTGGAGGACCTCCAGGCTAGCACTGGTTTGATCTGGGGAGAGTCGGAAATCCAGCACCGTTTTGGTCCTGTTGGCAGTAGAGTGGCCTGTAGACAAAGGGAACAACAGTCATCCTGATTGTCCTACTGACTCACTAAAGAATCAGCCCTTCCTTTCTGACCATGCTTTTTGTGTTTCCTTCTTTCACTTATTCCAGGTGAGGACCAAATGAGAATAGTAAAGAATAGTATATAAATGCTAAAGCTTTATATAAACGTCAACTATTTCAGAACAGCCCATGTCTTCTCAGTCTTTTCTTTAGTAGTCTTGATCTATCTATCTTTCCTTCCATCTATGCTATGAATCCTTTTTGTTCTCAGGTCTTGCTAATCATAAGATATTTTCTTCTGAGTTCTAACCCAAGTCTTTCTGCTACATGTTCTCTTCTCTGTGGGGGATGGGAAACTCGTTTAGTACCCAATCCTTTTCTAAAAAGAAAAAACTTCGAGTTTAGCTAGTCTAACCAATCATTTAACACAGAAATCACCTTGTAAAGTCCTGACCTTTTTGTCCAATACCTTGTTGGACAGATATTACTCTATGACAAATGCTATCACCAAGGTCCCCTCATAATGCTGTCCTCCCCCACCCCTGGGGGAATGTCATTCAGTTTTGGTCCGAGCTATTCTGAATGGTGGGTGAGAAAACTTATTTATCTATACCTTACTTACTTTCTATTTTTATATTTTTATTCATTTATTTTAATTATTATTGTTTTGTTTATTTATAACTTATTTAATTTATATATTTAAATATAGTATTATTTAGCTGGTCCCAGACCATTCACATCCCATCCAATTACCTGCTAGGAAATCTGGGCCTACCAAGTGCAAGTATCTTGCATCTCCCCAGACTCCCTCCAACTCTTGCTCTTGTGGCCAGAACCTTAGCCACAGAGATCTGATGGATCAAGACCCTCACTTTCTACCCTTGTCTCTGACTTTGGAAAGGGGCCAGAGGGAATAAGAAGCAGGACAGCATCTTAACCTGATAGGTGCCAGCAAACAGCCATGGGGAAGCAGTTGCTAAAAGATAAGTCATGAGGACCTACTGGAGAACTGGGCCGGCATGAAGGGGAGCCATGGCTGGAAGGAAAAGTTGTCCAGATCACAGATAGTAGGGACAGGATTGATCCTGTCCTGGGAGCGGGTAATCCCTTCTACTCCTGGAGAAAGCTGCTTATCCCCTTTCTAGTTACCTTCTAAGTTATCTGGGCATGTACAAACTAATTTGTTACTTTTGATTTAGATTTTTTTAAATGTGCTTCTCATAAAATGCACTAAATAGTGGTTTAAATTATTGCGATTTTCATAAACTGAATTTGGACTTTGCTAGCTACACATTTAATACAGATTTATTTATTTGGCTTCTCAGGCTGTTTCAATGAGTGCCTGGAATGAAAGAAAGGAGGTTATCACCAGGAGGATACCACTGGTAAATTCAAGCTAGTATAGTCCCACAGGTAGGGTAGGGGAGATAGGTGGGTAGCAATTTTTCTTCCCCTAGAAGGTACAATGGGTTTGAAAGAAAAGCTATGCCCCAGAAGGGCGAGTGAGTTTTCCAGTAAGCCCTGTCCAGAGGGATGAGGGAAGAGTTTCCCTGACAGGCCAGACAATTCCCTTGGCTCAGTGGTGATTGACAGCTCAACCTGCCTTGCCACCTGGTGATGGTTATACTAATGTTCTAGGAATGATAGTCACATCAGTGTCACCACTGCTACTAGAAAGGATGTGACAATTGACTACCCTTTGGCTGAACTAATAATCCTTGTGACTTCCCAAACCAAAACTCTTTTCCCTGGCTCCTACTCCCTTTTTCATTTTTAGGATTCTTTTTCCTCTCTTTCTATAATCTACACCATGATTCTGGAAAAGGAAGAAAGATGCTTCCTTTTAAATCTAGTAGTTTCCCCCAATTCTTATATTCCAAAGTCTCCTAAAACCTACCCTATTAGCCAATAATGGGTCACTGAGGCTCTTTAGGCTACAGAGTAGGCTAACCCAGCCATGAGTTACCAGCCCTAGTTCATAAAAATTCATAGGATTTAAAACTATAAAAAAAGGTTTAAAGATCATGGAGTCAAACGCCTTCATTTTAAATATTTAGAATATGAGATCCAGAAAAGTGAAGTGATTTTTTCTTACTAAATATCAGAGCTTGGATTTCCACCCAGATCTTCTAACTCCAAATCTGGTTATTCTTATTTCATTGTAATCCCAATTCTCAAGCCTAAGGATTGGCCTGAGGTCACAATACCCTCCTTCAATAGCAGGCAGCTAGAGAGCGCAGCACTGGGGTCTCTGTTGTCTGGTTCCTAAAATCACTATTGGCATGATTTTATTTACCCTCTACTTTTATGGTTCCTTTGTCTCTATCATACTGCCCAAAGCAATTTAACACCCTTAGCTCTCAGCTTGCTTATCCCAGGAACTCGGTTCAGGGCGGTCTAGGACCCCAGGAATTAGGGTATGGAGTGTGTAGAGTAAGGAGAGAGCAGATGAAATAGAAAGAGGTCTGGATGTTGACCTCTACAGTTTTGGGGGGTGCCAAATCTGAGAAGTGGCAGGTAGGTTGTATTATATAAGATTCCCAACAGGAAAAGGGAAAAGATTGGGGAAGGAGATGGATTATTGGATTGCTCTATTTTTTAGAAGAGGTTGTATATCTCAGTTCCCACACCTACCTGTCTCAGCAAAACTGATGATCTCGTACTCCTGTTCCTCAACTTCAATCCCAGAAACCCCTAAACTGCTACCAGACAGAATTCTTCCCCCAGGACCGTGGAGACGCCACAGGGCAGTCCTCAGGGTGGCTCTGGACACAGGCTGGATCAATGTCGGGCGCTGAGTTAAGTGCAGTTTATCCAGGATACTTTGCTTTGCCAGATTGAGCAGCAGCTCCCGTTGTCCCTCAGGATCTGAACCAGGCACTCCACATGCTGGACATTGACTACCACCCCATTTTGTGCCTGCTGAAGTTTGGATCAGGAGCAGGAGACCCAAGAACAGAGAGGAGGCCATTGTCTGCTGGGGTCTTCTAGAAGAAATACCTTAAATCTGGGACTCAGGGCTTCAGCCACTGTAAGACTTGAATTTTAAATGCTAGAGTCCACACCAAAGGGTATGTATCCAGTTGGCATGATTCTTCGCTGCAGGGGAGATGGTGGCCGCACATCTGGCTAGAGAAGGAGAAGACCAACATTAGGACCTGTCAGACATTGTCAACTGATAAGTAACTAAAGTACAAAGCAGGGACTGGGGGTGGGGGTGGGGGGTTGGTTTGTTTGGGAAGAACGAAAGTTCCATCAGCCAATTTTGGAAGGAAGGCAATTTCCATTTATGTTAGTTGCCTGCTCTGGGAGCAAAGGTTAGAGGTGAAATTCTGCTCTGTCACAAAGTACTCAGAGAATTGAAAAAGTGAGGATAGATCTAAGCCCTTCAGTGACAGACTACTTTAAAGAATGACTCTCAAATAAGAAATTCTAATTTGCACAATTTAATTCAATTTAACAAGCATTAAGGTTTTTTCTCAATTACATGTAAAAATTTTTAATATTTTTTTAAATTTTGAGTTCCAAATTGTCTTCCTCCTCTTGAGAAGGTAAGCAATTATATATAGATGTGCAGTCATGCAAAACATTTCCATATTAGTGATGTTGCAAAAGAAAACACAGACCAAAACCAACCAACCAAACAAGAAAAATTAAAAAGTTAAAAAAAATGCTTCAATCTGCATTCAGACTCTATCAGTTCCTTCTCTGGAGATGGACAGCATTTTTCATTACAAGTTTTTCAGAATTGTCTTGGATCATTGTATTGCTGAAAATATCTAAGTCATTCACAGTTGATTGCTGTTTAATATCGCTATTACTGTGTACACTGTTCTCCTGGTTCTGCTCATTTCACTTTGTATCAGTTCATGTAAGTCTTCCCAGGTTATTCTGAAAGCATCCTGCTCATCATTTCTTATAGCACATCATTTCTTATTGAAGGCGGTACCTCCCACTGTGCAGCCAGCAGTGAATGAGGAATCCATAGTGACTCATTTCTTGAACTCGATGCTGGAAATCTCCATCTCAGGATGGATGTTCAGTTGAATATGCTCAGGTAAGAAACACAAAACAAGAGAGGAAGCTAGGGCTTTGAGATCCAGTCTCATACTCACCTGGGCCACTCTGTGTATTAGTTGCCATGTGTAAGCATTTCAAGACACCTCATGTGAGGAGTGGGGCAGGGAGAGAAAATGAGACAGAGAGACATCAGAGCACCAGAGGGCAAAGTCCTTTCTTGAGTTTGATGGCTCTTACTGGTTTAGCAGCCAATCCTTTCTGAGCTTTCTCTTTTTAACTGTCAAGTGGGAATATGGGTGGAGGGGATAGGGCTGGGAGAAGATGGGGCAGAAGGGGAACCAACCAGGGTTTGCCGCATCATCCCAATATTCCAAGCCCTTTAGCATTGAGCCATATGTGTCTCTGGAAGTTGCCAGGAGAACTCATTGAATAATAATAATAGCTAGCATTTATATAGCGCTTACTATGTTCCAGGTACTATGCTAAATGCTTTATTATCTCATTTGATCCTTACAACAACCCTGGGAGGTAGGTGCTGCTATTAATCCCCATTTTACAGATGAGGAAACTGAGGCAGACAGAAGTTAATTGACTCGCCCAGGGCCGCATAGCTGGTAAGTATCTGAAGTTGGATGTGAAATCAGGTTTGCCTGACTCCAGGCCCAGTTCTCTATCTACTGTGTTGCCCAGCTGTCCGAGAGATGGTTCCTACCCAATCTCACACATGCTTCTTCAGGTGGAAGCCAAACATTCAGGCCAACCCCTGCTATACACTTCAGTGTGTTCATCCACTGATAGAATAGAATCGGGGCAGCCAGGTGTGGCAGTGAGTAGCACCAGCTCTGGAGTCAGGAGGACCTGAGTTCAAATGTGACCTCAGACACTTGACATATTTACTAACTGTGTGACCTTGGGCAAGTCACTTAACCCCAATTGCCCTGCCTACCCTCTCTGAAAAAAAAATCCCAAAAGAATGATAGAATAGCTCCTTGAGGCTGGGAAGTATTTAAACTTTGTCTTTCTATCCCTAATACTTCGCACATAGTAGATACTTCATAAATGCTTTTTGAATGATTAATGGATTTATTGTCAAAAGGAGTGAAATATGGAAAGATAGAGCCAGATTATGTAATGGCTTTACATGCCAAGCTGAGGAATTTCTATTTCATTCCATAAGTAATAGCTGCCAAGCAGCTAGGTGGCACTGAGTACGAAGCACAGAGCCTCGAGGCAGGAAAACTCATCCCTGCGAGTTCAGATCCAGCCTCAGACACTAGCTATGTGACTGTGGGCAACTCACTTGACCCTGTTTGCCTTAGTTTCCTCATTTGTAAAATAAGCTGGAGAAGGAAATGGCAAAACACTCAAGTATCTTTGCCAAGAAAACCCCAAATGGGGTCACAGAGTCAGACACAATTAGAACTGAACAATAGGACGTAGTAGGCAATTAATAAATGCTTGTTGCCTTGACTTGTTATTTAATATAAGTACTGTGGTGCATCATCCCAATGTTCCAAGCCCTTTACCATGGACATAATATAAGCACTGTGGTGCAATGGATAGAGTGCCAGGCCTGAGTTCATATCTGGCCTCAAAAATTTTTACTAGCTGTGTGACAGTGGGCAAGTTACTTAACCCTGTTTGACTCAGTTTTCTCATCCGTAAAAGGAGCTGGAGAAGGAAATGGCAAACTACCACAAATGGGGTCACAAAGAGTTGGACACAACTGACCACCAGCAACAGTGTTTCCTAAGCAGAGGAAGAACTTGGTCTGACCTATGATTAAGGAAGATTATTTTGTCAGTTTATAAGAATCATCCACACAGGTAATAATGACATCCTCAATGAGGATGTCATCTTTACCATCAAGCAATTGACTGAAAGATGTAGAGAATAAAAGATCCCATTGTGCTTACTATTTGTTAATTATGAAAATATCTATTTGATCTGGAATCCAATAGAGTAAAACACTGCCCTAAAGGCTCTCTTTCAACAAGATGGTTTCTATCCATATACCAATATAATTCAAGATTTCTTGAAAGGTATAACAACAGAGATAACCTTGTTCAGTGACCCACTGGTGATAAATATGAGGCAAGGCATAAAACAGGGAGATATATGTGTACAGTGTTTGGCACTGTGAAGGAGAGATGCAGTGCAGTGTCCAAGTTGAAGAGATGGATGGTGAAGTCCTCTATATTCCCCTATTTATCTCAGTTTCCTTATCTTTAAAATGGGGATAATAATAGCACCTGCTTCCCAGGGTTGTTGTGGATATCAAATGAGATAATCATGAAGTGCTTAGCACAGTGCTTGGCATATAGTAAGTGCTATATAAATGTTAGCTATCATAATTATAACTATAATTATAATAATTATCATTATTATTTGTAGATGACATTGTACCACTTGCTGTACCACTTGCATCGGAATGCAGATCACTGAAGAGACTCCTCTCTGTACTTGTGCATACCCTTTGACCCAGCAATACCACTTCTAGAGCTATATCTCAAAGAGATCATACAAGTTGGAAATGGACCCATATGTACAAAAATATTTATAGTGGCTCTTTTTGGGGTGGCAAAGAATTGGACATCAAGGGCATGCCCATCAATTGGGGAATGGCTAAACAAGTTGTGGTATATGAATGTAATGGAATACTATTGTGCAATAAGAAATGAGGAGCAGACGGACTTCATAATAATCTGGAAAGACTTATATGAACTGGGGTTGAGTGAGGGGAGCAGAACTAGGAGGTCATTATGCATGATTACAGACATGGTGTACTTTGATAGACTTGACTCTTCTCATCAATGCCAGGTTCAAAGACAGCTCCATGATGGAAAAAGCTATGCACATCCAGAGAAAGTATTATGGAGTCTGACTGCAAACTATTTGCTCTCTTTTTTTCCTTCTTTTTTGGTTTCCTTTCTTCTTCTTCTTCTTCTTCTTCTTCTTCTTCTTCTTCTTCTTCTTCTTCTTCTTCTTCTTCTTCTTCTTCTTCTTCTTCTTCTTCTTCTTCCTCCTCCTCCTCCTTCTCCTCCTCCTCCTCCTATTCTTCTTCTTTTTAGTATTGCAATTTATCCTTTAATTCTTGTCTGTAAATTTTCTGCCATTCTCTGTAGACTCTTTGTAGGTTCTTCATTTTGTGTGATTTCTTTTAATTAGATTTTTTATTTTTAGTTTACAACACTTACTTCTACATGTTCTTGAGTTTCAAATTTTCCTCCCTTCACTCCCCTCTCCCCTCCCCCCAAAACAGCATGCAGTCCGATATAGAGTCTATATAAACCTTCGCATTAAACTTATTTACACAATAGTCGAGTTGCAAAGAAGAATTATGAGCAATGGAATGAATCATGAGAGAGAAGAAACAAAACCAAAAAAGAAGAGAAAAAAGAGCAAATAGTTTGCCTCAGTCTGCATTCAGATTCCACAGTTCTTTCTCTGGATGTAGCTAGCTTTTTCCATCATGAGTCCTTTGGAGCTATCTTTGAGCCTTGTATTGCTGAGGAGAGCCAAGTCTATTAAAGTTAGTCATCACAGAATCAATATGTTTGGGGTTGTGTACAATGTTCTCCTGGTTCTGCTTCTCTCACTCAGCATCATATCATGCAGGTCTTTCCAAGTTATTATGAAGTCTGTGTCTTCCCCATTTCTTATAGCACAATGGTATTCCATTACATTCCTATACCATAATTTGTTTAGCCATTCCCCAATTGATGGGCATCTCCTTGATTTCCAATTGTTTGCCACCACAAAAAGAGCTGCTATAAATATTTTTGTACATACAGGTTGTGTGATCTCTTTGGGATATAGCCCAAGAGTGGTATTGCTGGGTCAAAGGGTATGCACATTTTTATAGCCCTTTGGGCATAGCTCCAAATTGCTCTCCAAAATGGCTGGATCTGTTCACAACTCCACCAACAATGTATTAATGTTCCAATTTTCCCATATCCTCTCCAGTATTTATAATTTTCCTGTTTTGTCATGTTGGCCAATCTGACAGGAGAGATGTGGTACCTAAGAGTTGTTTTGATTTGCATTTCTCTAATCAATAGTGATTTAGTGCATTTTTTTCATATGCTTATAGCTATCTTTAATTTCTTCCTCTGAAAACTGCCTGTTCATATCCTTTGACCATTTCTCAATTGGGGAATGGCTTTTATTCCTATAAATTTGGCTCAGTTCCCTCAGTATATTTTATATAAGGGGCCTTTATCAGAGACATTGGTTGTAAAGATTTTCTCGGAAATTTTCTGCTTCCCTCCTAATCTTCATCGCATTGGCTTTGTTTGTACAAAAACTTTTCAGTTTAACATAATCAAAATTATCCATTTTTCATTTTGTGATGCTCTCTTATCTCTTGTTCGGTCATGAATTCTTCCCTTTCCCATAGATCTGATAGGTAAACTATTCCTTACTCTCCCAAATTGCTTATAGTATCAGCCTTTATTCCTAAATCATGAACCCATTTTGACTTTATTTTGGTATACAGTGTAAGATATTGGTCTATGTCCAGTTTCTGCCATACCATTTTCCAATTTTCCTGGCAGTTTTTGTGAAATAGTGAATTCCTAGCCCAGAAGCTGGATTCTTTGGGTTTATAAGAGTAGATTGCTGTAGTCGTTGACTTCTGCGTCTTGTGTACCTAACCTATTCCACTGATCTACCACTCTGTTTCTTAGCCAGTACCAGGTAGTTTTGATGACTGATGCTTTATAGTACAGTTTGATATCTGGTATGGCTAGGCTACCTTCCCTAGCATTTCTTTTCATTAGTTCCCTTGATATTCTGGACTTTTTGTTCTTCCAGATAAATTTCGTTATTATTTTATTCAGCTCTGTAAAATAATTCTTTGGTAGTTCAATTGGTATGGCACTGAATAAGTAAATTAATTTAGGTAAAATTGTCATTTTTCTTATATTAGGTTGGCCTAACCATGAGCATCTGATGTTATTCAATTTATTTAGATCTGACTTTTTGTGTGAGAAGTGTTTTCTAATAGTGTTCATATAGGCCCTGGGTTTGTCTTGGCAGGTAGACTCCCAAATATTTTATAGTGTCTACAGTAAGTTTAAATGGAATTTCTCTTTCTATCTCTTGCTGTTTGGCTTTGTTAGTAATATGTAGGAATGCTGAGGATTTATGTTGGTTTATTTTGTATCCTGAAACTTTGCTAAAGTTGTTTATTATTTCAAGTAGTTTTTTACTTGAATCTCTAGGATTCTCTAAGTAAATCATCATATCATCTGCAAAAAGTGATAATTTAGTTTCTTCTTTGCCTATTTTAATTCCTTCAATTTCTTTTTCTTCTCTTAATGCTAAGGCTAACACATTTCTAGTACCAAATTGAATAATAGGGGTAATAATGGACATCCTTGTTTCACCCCGAATCTTATTGGGAATGCATCTAGCTTATCTGCATTACATATAATGCTTGCTGATGGTTTTAGGTAGATGCTATTTATAATTTTAAGGAAGACTCCATTTATTCCTATGCTTTCTAGTGTTTTTATAGGAATGGGTGTTGTATTTTGTCAAAAGCTTTTTCTGCATCTATTGAGATAATCAAATAGTTTCTGCTAGTTTTGTTATTGATATGATCAATTATGCTGATAGTTTTCCTAATATTGAACCAGCCTTGCATTCCTGGAATAAATCCTATCTGGTCATAGTGTATTATTCTCCTGATAAGTTCCTGCAATCTTTTTCTAATATTTTATTTAAAATTTTTGCATCAACATTCATTAGGGAAATTGGTCTATAATTTCCTTTCTCTGTTTTGAATCTTCCTGGTTTAGGTATTAGTGCCATATTTGTGTCATAAAAAGAATTTGGTAGGATTCCTTCTTTGCCTATTTTCCCAAATAGTCTATAAAGTATAGGAATTAATTGTTCTTTAAATGTTTGATAGAATTCACATGTAAAACCATCTGGCTCTGGAGATTTTTTTCCTAGGGAGTTCATTGATGGCTTGCTCAATTTCTTTTTCTGAAATGGGGTTATTTAGTAATTTACTTCCTCTTCGGTTAACCTGGGCAATTTGTATTTTTGTAAATATTCATCCATTTCCCTGAGGTTATCAAATTTATGGGCATACAGTTGAGCAAAATAATTCCTGATTATTGTTTAAACTTCCTCTTCATTGGAGGTGAATTCACCCTTTTCATTTTTGATACTGGTAATTTGGTTTTCTTCTTTCTTTTTTTTTTAATCAAGTTGACCAAGGGTTTATCAGTTTTATTGGTTTTTTCATATAACCAGCTCTTAGTTTTATTTATTAGTTCAATAGTTTTTTTGATTTCAATTTTATTAATCTCTCCTTTGATTTTCAGTGTTTCTAATTTGGTATCTAATTGGAGACTTTCAATTTGTTCTTTTTCTAGTTTTTTTCAGTTGCATGCCTATTTCATTGATCCCCTTTTTCTCTATTTTATTCATGTAAGCATTTAGAGATATAAAACTTCCCCTAAGAACTGCTTTTGCTGCATCCCATAAGTTTTGGTATGTTATCTCATTATTGTCATTCTCTTGAATGAAGTTATTAATTGTTTCTATGATTTGTTCTTTGACCTGCTCATTCTTTAGGATTAGATTATTTAGTTCCCAATTAATTTTTAGTTTATCTTTCCTTGGTCCTTTATTACAAATAATTTTTATTGCATCATGATCTGAGAAGGGTGCATTAACTATTTCTGCCTTTCTGCACTGGATTGTAAGGTTTTTATGCCCTAGTACATGGTCAGTTTTTGAGTATGTGCCATGTATCGCTGAGAAAAAGTATATTCCTTTTTATCTCCTTAACTTCTTTCTTGTTTATTTTGAGGTTAGATTTATCAAGTTCAGAGAGAGGGAGGTTGAGGTTCCCCAGTAGTATGGTGTTGTTGTCTATTTCTACCTGTAACTCCCTTAACTTCTCCTCTAAGAATCTGCATGCTATACCACTTGGTGCATATATGTTAAATAATGATATTGCTTCATTATCTATGGTGCCTTTTAGCAGGATGTAGTGTCCTTTCTTACCTCTTTTAATTAGATCTATCTTTGCTTTTGCTTTGTCTGAGATTAGGATTGCTACTCCTGCTTTTTTTTTTACTTTAGCTGAAGCACAATATATTCTACTCCATCCTTTTACTTTTACTCTGTGTGTATCCCTGTTTCAAATGTATTTCTTGTAAACCACATATTGTAGGATTCTGGTTTTTAATCCATTCTGCTATCCACCTCCGCTTTATGGGAGAGTTCATCCTATTCACATTCATAGTTATGATTACAAGCTGTGTCTTTTTCTCCATCCTGTTTCCCCTCCCCACCATTTATGTTTTTATTTCTCCCTCCTCCTTTCCACTCCTCAAAAGAGTTTTGCTTTTGACCACCACCTTCCTCAATTTACCCTCCCTCTTGATTTCCCTCCCTTATCTTACCCTTTTCTCCTTGCTACTTCTTCCCTACCTTCTGACCACCCCTCCTTTTTTTCCCCTCTTTCCCCTCCTACTGCCTGTAGGACAAGTTTGATTTCTATTCTTATCAAGAGTATGTTATTCTCTTCTTGAACCAAATCTGATGAGAGTAAAGCTCATATACTACTCTTCTCCCTCCTTTCTTTCCCTCTATTATAATATGTTTTTGTGTTTCTTCATATGATATAATTTGTGCTTTTGTACTACCTTCTTACCTCTTCACCCAGAACCCTCCCTTTACATGTCTTAATTATGTTTTTTATCATTATATCAGTTATTTTATACTGACACCAACAGTCTATGTGTATCCTTTTCAATTGTTTTAATAACTGTACTGTTCTCAAGATTGACATATATATATATATAAAACATATATAAAACAATGTAATCCTATATAAGGATGTAAACAATTTGCCCTTATTGATTGACAAGGTTTTTTCCCCCTGTTTACCTTTTTATGTCTCTCTTGAGTTTTGTATTTGAAGATCAAATTTTCCATTGAGTTCTGGCCTTTTCATCAGGAAGGTCTGGAATTCCTTTATTTCGTTGAATGTCAATCTCCTTGCCTGAAAAATTATGCTCAGTTTTGCTGGGTAGTTGATCCTTGGTTGTAGTCCAAGATCTTTTGCCCTTTGGAATATCATATTCCAATTTCTCCTGTCATTTAATGTGGAAGCCAAAAGATCCTGCATGATCCTGACTGTAGTTCCACAATATTTGAATTGTTTCTTTTTGGCTGCTTGCAGTATTTTCTCCTTGACTCGATAATTCTGAAATTTGGCTGTAATATTTCTTGGAGTTTTCAATTTGGGATCTCTTTCAGGGGGTGATTGGTGGATTCTTTCAATGACTATTTTCCCCTCTGGTTCTAGGACCTCTAGGCAGTTATCTTTGATAATTTCTTGGAACATACTGTCCAGGCTCTTTTTTTCATTGTGGCTTTCCAGTAGACCAACAATTCTTAGGTTGTCTCTCTTAGATCTATTTTCCAGGTCAGTTGTTTTTCCAATCAGATATTTCACATTTTCTTCTATTTTTTCATTCTTTACATTTTTTTGACTACTTCTTGATGCCTTATAGAGTCATTAGCTTCTACTTGCTCAATTCTAATTTTTAATGAATTGCTGTTTTCATTTTACTTTTGAGTCTCCTTTTCCTATTGGTTGATTTTACCTTTCAGGGTCTCATTTTCTCTAGTTAGATTCTGAATCTCCTTAGCCATTTTTCCAATTTTACTTTTTAAAGATTTGATCTCATCCATGTTTTTTTTTTAACATTTTTTCTTTTACCTCCCTAAATTGGTTTTTAAAATCATCCTTTAGCTCTTCCAGGAATGCTTTTTGGGCTTGAGACCAGTTCACATTCCCTTCTGCGGTATCAGATGTGGGTATAGTGTCAATGCTATCCTCTTCTGAATTGGTATTTTGATCTTCTCTGTCTCCACAAAAAGAATCAAGGGTCCTCAGTTTTTTTTTGTGTTCTTCTTCATGTTGGTTAGCTTTTTCCTGGCTTTACAGCGGATTTCTGCTTTTGGGGCTCAGGGAACTCTGTCATGTGTTTCTTGTTCTGGGAATTGTGAGCCTAGTTACTGGCTTTGTGTGTTGTGGCCTTCGGTTTCCTGATGTGTGGGGGAGGGGTCATCTGGCTGTGGGAAGTCTCCTCTTCCCCTGGGGCTACTCTCCAGCACTGATGGTTTCAGTCATTCTGTGCTGGTGTTTGCCACTTCTCCTGGCTGTGCAAAGGCATGCCTGGGTTCCTGGTGTTGACCCTTGCTGGCTCCACCCTTCTGGGACTCAGGAATTCCCACTGTTTGGCTACTGAAGCCCCACTTCTGTCTCCTCTATTCCAGAGTTTTTCCCAAGGAATTCTATCTGGGTCAGGGAGGGAGGGATGAGAGCTGTTTACCTGGCCATTATGTCTCCTGGAAGTTCAAGAAGGCAAGTTTCAAACCTTTGGGCTGCAAGCCTCAGGAGTAGTTGTTTCATGGCTACAGGTGCTGCACTGCTGCCTCTCGTCGCTTCGATAGACTCCTGTCCTGTCCTGGGAGGCCTGGGGATCTCCGCTGGTTTCAGGCGCCCAGCTCAGTTTTGTTTCTTCTTTCTCATGATTCATTCCATTGGTTATAATTCTTCTTTACAACTGGACTATTATGTGAATACGTTTGATGTGAAGGTATATGTAGAACCTACATTGGATTACATTCTGTCTTGGGGGGGAGGAGGGAGGAGAAGGAGGGAGAGAAACCCGAAAACTTGTGAAACTGAGTGTTGTAAACTAAAAATAAAAAAAAATTATAAAAAAATTAAAAAAAGAGTTCTCTGTACTCATGCAAAAGAGTTTGGCCTGATAATCCATATAGGAAAGACCAAGTAGATGAAGAATGTCTGTCACTAAGATTATGACAAAAAGTTGGATACACAATCTATAGAGCTTGTCCATCAATATTAACATTAGGATATGTAGCATAAATAGTTGAGAAATTGGGCCCAGAAATAAACAGGAATAAAAGAATAGGCTGGATTGCCTTTAGGAGAATATAAAGTTCTTTTAATGACCCCAAACTTCTCCTAGAAGCAAAGGATCACCTTTTAAATGCTGATATTCTACCTGCTGTTGTAAGGCTATAAAATATAGAACAATAGTCTTTGAAGTATAAAAATTAATACCACACAGAAGACAATGGAGGTCATAATGGATATAAGTTGTCTTCGATATATAATAAATAAGAAAATTTGGAGGTGGAAGTAAAAGACATCAAAGAAATAAAGGATATACAAGATGTTATTAGAGAAATAAAAGAAGTTGGGTTAGTCAACTGTTAAGGGTGAAGGGGAACAACCTGAGTTTGATATCCTCTCAGTGTTAGAAGAAAGTGAATAAAGCTTCCAGAATGTTGGGTGCACCCTCTGTAGCTATTTGTGAGAATTCTTGTATAAGAGTCCCCCAGGAAGGGCAGACATGGACGGTCTATAATGCTGCATCACTGGAGGAAACATCCATATTACTGGAATCACTCGTCTATTTGGGTATTTTGAATATTTGAGTGGAAGATGTATTGGAGACAGGAGAGCCTCAAACAGGGAAATTAAGCAAACAATTGTAATATGCCATAAAAGAAGCATTTGCATACCATTAATTTACTGTTAAAATGTTTCCTTGACACTTCTCATCTTTGCTTCTCTCTCTACATTCACTTCTCCATCCCCCTTCTATCCTCTTACTCTTTGACTCATTCTCCAAGTATTCCTAGTCTCTGTTGTAGCTTGAGCTTTTCTGTATAGAACACTTTGGCACTTGGCCAGGTGATTCCACAGTGAGTTAGTTTGGGGAAGCATAGAAAGAGAGATAAAGCTAAGCAAAAAAAAAATGTCTCAGGTAGGGCATCTGTGAGTTAGGAAAGAGGTTTTTACATTGGGGATAGCTCATACTTAGAATTGTTCTGCTTGGGTTATAGGACTCCCAGTGATGAGATTTATTCTTCTCTTTTATCTCCCAAAACACACGCGTGCGCGCGCGCGCGCGCGCACACACACACACACACACACACACACACACACACACACACGGTGGAAGATAACTCCCTGCTTCTCTCACACCCAAAGCTGTAACTAGGATAGTGTGACTGAAGAAAACCAACCTGGGGTGAGGATTCCTTGGACCCACTGTTCTTTTACCACTAGGCATGTGCTCTTCCTACACCTTTCAAGCCTCAACCTTAGCAGGGTAGCCTGGCAGAAGAGAGCAGACTTTCCCCTGTGCTCCAGCCCTGCCTCTCACTCAATTGAATTTTTTTTTCTGGACTCAGAATTCCTAACTACTTAACAAGTCCATTCTCACTCTGGAGAATGCTGCCCCTACATACCATCAGCCCCAAGGCTTTCTCTTCTCCCTCAGGGGCTCCCTGGTGGAGATAGAAATGATAACAATACAGTTTAGAGAAGCCTTTCCACTTTTAATTTTTTTTTTTGGAGGGAGAAAGACAAGGCAATTGGGGTTAAGTGACTTGTTCAAGGTCACACAGCTAGGAAGTGTGTCAAGTGTCTGAGGTCGAATTTGAACTCAGGTCCTACTGACTCCAGGGCTGGTGCCACCTAGCTGCCCCACTTTTAATTTCAATTGAACTTTACAACAACCCAGCATTTTACAGATGAGAAAGCTACAGCTGAAAGGTGACAACTTTCCCAAGGTCACACAGTATGCAGTAGAATGGGCGGAGTAGATTCATGGAAGGGTTAGAATCTAGGTCTTCTTCCTCTGGTAGAATTTTATACTATCTCATCCTGCTGTCTTTCAAGCGAAATGAAAATAGTGGAGCAGGGACAGATGAGACCTGCTCCTACCTCACAGGATTAGAAAAGAACCCGCATAGAAAGCATTTTGCAAACCAAAAAGCCCATGCTGGTCCCCGTGAATGTTACTGCCTTCCCTCTGAGCTTATCTCCAATTTATCCCGTATGTAGCTTGTTTGTATACAGTTGTTAGTCTGTGAGCTCCTTGAAGGCAGGGACTCTTTCCGCCTTTCTTGGTATCTCTGGCGCTCAGCACGGTGCCTAGTACTCAATTCATGCTTAATAAATGCTTGTTGTGTGGGTGAGGGGAGAGATGGGGAGAAAATTTAGAATTCAAAATTTTATGGAAGTGAATAATGAAAACTAAAGATGAATGAATTTAAAAAATAAATACTTGTTGACTTAAAGTATTACATAAATGTCAGGCGTTGTTATTTCTACTATTCTGTAATATATTTCTCCTGTTCATCCATTCCTTCATTTGGGTAGATAGACGCTGTGGATCTGGAGGAGCTCAGGCAACAAGGAAGACACGAGGCAACAAGTCAAGTCAAAGAGCACAGTACTCTCTAGCTGGGAATACAAGTAAAGGCACAAACGAATCCCTGCCTTCGAGGAGCTCACAGACCAATGGGAGAGACAACTAGTACGTGCGAATATGATAAACATAGGATAAATAGGAGCTAATCTCAGAGCGGAGGCACTAAGATTAAGGAGGACTGGGAAAGGTGGGATTTCAGCTGAGAGTCCAAGTGAGTTAGCCAATAAACTTTTATCGAGCGCCTCCTATGTGCTAGGTACTGGGTATACAAAGAAATGATAAAAGACCGTCCCAGTTCTCAAGGATCTGACAGTCTAAATGGGGGAGACAACACACGAACAACTAATGTACAAACGAGGATAAATAGGAGATAAGCGAGAGAGAGCAGACGGCACTAGAATTAAAAGAGACCGAGAAAGGCTTTCAGTAGAAGGTGGGATTTTAGCCGGGACCTGAAGGGAGCCTGGGAAGCCAGGAGGTGGAGACTTGAAGGAAGTCAAGGAAGGAGGGAGAGAAAGCCAAGAGCACCAATGCTAAAGGACCATCGGTCTGGAAGGGACAGAACTTGAACGGATGGACCTTGGTGGGAAAAGGACCGTGGCTTTGGGAGGTGGCTTGGCGATCCAGGGATCCCTGTGGGTTTAGGTGCTTGGGAGGTCCCTGGGACCCCAGTAAGCTTATTAAAGTGGATCTGGAGAGCTTAGCCTGCCTCCTACAGTTCCCAAGGCAACGCCTGGGTGAAAAGGGGGGGTGGTCGGCACAGCAGAGACTGGAGCAGGTGTGAGAGTGTGAGCATGCTGGCCGGTGGGGGGGGGGGGCGGGAGGGCCAAGGGAGGGATACGCAGGCCGCGGTGACGCGCAGACCGCAGGCTGCGGTGACGAGGACGCAGAGCGCGGTGACGTAGCGCGCAGGCCGCAGCGGGGGGGAGGGGGCGGACTCTGGGCCTTTCTTCCCCTTCTGGTTTTTCCCCCCCCTTTTCTCCCCTTTCCGGGTTTGGTTTCTCCCCTTTTCTCCCCCTTCTTCCCCTCCCCCCTTTTCCCCCAGCCCCTTCCCCCTCCCCCCCTCCCCGGCCCGGCCTGGCCCGGCCCCCTCCCCCTGCCCCGGGCCCCGGGGGAAACCCCGCTAAGAAGAACCCGCCCCCGGGAGCGCGCCGCCCGGACGGGCCGGAGCCGGAGCCCGGTGAGGAGGCAGGCAGGGCTGGGGCCCGTGTGAGGGGAGGGGCAGGAGGGGAGCGGCAGGAGGGGAACTGTACGGGGCGGAGGGGACGGGAGGAGTGGGGAGGGGGCGGCGCAGCGCACTCCCCCCCGCACCCCCCCCCCCGCGGGAGGGTGAGTAAGCCTGAGTGAGGGGTAGCGCGCGCGGCCCCTGGGGCTACAACAGTGAGGGAGGGGGCCCCAGGGGAGGGCAGGGCAGGGGCGCAGCGGGGGCGGGGGGAGGGGAGGGCTAGACCCCCGAGAGAGGCATATGAGGACCGGGACACCCCAAGGGGGCAGACCCGGGCATCTGGGAGGGGGCACAGGAGGTGATCCTCGACTGGGGACTCCCCTCGGGTTGGAGGGAGGCCTCGGGGACCGGGTCGGGTCGGGGGGCAACCTGTGGCTGGACAGGCGGGTCTGGAAAAGTGTCGTTCCCTCGTGAATAGCCACGATAGGAGTGGGGGGAGGGGTGGTGGAGATGCTGCCTGGGGTTCTTATTTCTTTGCCCTGTTCCCACTTGGGCAGAGCCCAGGAGAAACTGGGAGGGAGAGGGGTTGAAGTGCTTTAAACTCTACCAATGTCAATGAGTTTCTAAACTGGTGTTTGCAGATAGGCAGTGTGGCATTTCCAAGGCAGGAAAAACTGCATCTACACTTGTCCAGCAATTGCGGGTTGGACTAGGTAATCCAAAAGGTTCCTTTCACTTTGATGAATTCACTTTTGGGCTCCTGAAGACAGTTGTGCATCCTTCAGGGTCAAAAAAGTCAGTTATTTAAGTATTCACCACAGGTTGGTTCTACAGCTTCAGTCAATGAAGTAGCAATACAGTAATAGGTATAGTAAGAAAAAGCTAACTTCTGAAGTATGATAAAGACATTGAAACAGAAGATATTTTAAAATTCATATCTAAATTGGATTAAAGTTAGAGTTTTCTTCATGTAGATCTGATTAAAAATTGGGGAAATCTCTGATTCTTGAGTGATGATTGTAGGCAACAAGAAAACTATGGAGGAAAGAGATGACACATTGAACTTTAAAAAAAATGTAGGGAACCTCAGAGTTTCTGTCCCTTTTATTGAGACTTGTGGAGTCCCAGTAAAAATGTCCATGGTCTGATAGCGAGTGTGTGTGTGTGTGTGTGTGAGAGAGAGAGAGAGAGAGAGAGAGAGACAGAGAGAGAGAGAGAGATAGGCAACTTGTGGCGCTGGTGCCAGGAGATACAATCATTGGTGACTTTTTACTGCTCAACATGTACTCTTCCTGTTTGCCTTCCTCCCTCCTTATGTCTTACACCTGTTAATGACACTTACTAGTGGTGTGCAAGTAGAAAAAAAGTTCTAGCGGAAACTGGTTCTGTCAATCCATGTTTCCTTTCAGTTGCATTCTGCCCCTTTTGCTGTGCAGTGGGGATGGGGAGGACAGGAATTCTTTAATTACAAGACTGATATCCCAGCTGCTTGTGTTTGACAGTAAGAGCCATTTATATATTTGTTCAGCAAACATTTATTAAGTGCTTACCGTGTGTCCCCAACCTTTTTTCCCTAGGAGTAAACAATTTTGAAAATTTTGCTCGAGTCCAAATGTAGGTTTGCTGCTGTTATGTGGAAACATGATGACAAAGAACACATTGATCCAAATGTATAAAAATGAGTTCTTTCCTCAGTTCTAGTCATGAGATTGAAATCTTGGGCTGCTTTTCTAAAGAATGGCCAGTATTAGCGTTGTCTATTAGTGCTTACAGGTCCGTGGATAAAGTCTGCTTTAAAGGAGTGAGGATGTTGGGTCAAAGAAATATGTGAAAGTGGTAATGTTTTTAGGGGCGGAATGCCTTCCCTTAGTCAAGTTTTGCAGTTTTACTCCTAGTCTCAGGATCTTCCCTTGAACCTTGATGGATCATCTAATAAGAAAAATAATGAGTTTCTTCTACTTCCTGGTGGGAAAAGGGTATGGAGTGATGGTGGTGGTAGTAGTGGTGATGATGGTGGTGTGTAGTGAGTACTGTTGAATAAGGCAGCTTCAATTTCTAGAACTTGGGTTTTCCCAGTAGAAGGAAGATGTGTAAGTTTCTAATGCACTATGTGTGTGCGAGTCCTGTTTAGGCTCATTTGGAGACAATTGCTTAGAAACTCTTAAGCTTCCTCCCTCCTTTCCCCAAGCCCCTTATCTCTTGAGGACAGCTTTCCCTAAAAGTAGCAGGAGGAATGGATTTCAAGCAACTTTGGCTTCTCTCTCATTTTCCCAATCTTTTCTCCCCCCCCCCCTTTTTTTCAATGTTTTATAAACCATCTCCATTCAATTTATATTTAAAAGTGGAAAGAAGAAAAGGCTTCCTGAGTACTATGAGTTATCCTGAATTTATTTTTTTGGTTCTTGTTTAGGACTTCTGTTAGCTTTTTTTGACCTGGCCAGAGTGGATTGAATGGGATAGTTCTTGGGGACTGTTATTACTTTGGATTATTCCTCCTGCACCTGTAGGATGCAGCTTTTCAGCACTTTGTAGAGATGCTGGGAGCAGAGCCGAGGCTGCTGCAGTAACTTCTGCTTGGACATGGAAGACTGCTGGGATATGAGAATAGAATTCATGGGATGTAGTGATAATTGTTAATCTAAACAGTTTTCAGGAGAAAGTATGTTTTGAGGAAGAGGAAGGGAAGTTATATCTTAGGACTCACACGGTCAAAAAAATTTGGAGACCACAGATTTTTGGATTGTCTTAAGACTATTCTAGGGTACTGATAAGATATATGATATTTCCATGGCAGTTGAAGTAAGACTGTAAACTTTAATTCTTATATTTTTGTCAATTCAATTCAACCATCATTTTATTAAGCACTTATAATGTGTACATAGATACTAAAGTCATTAAGACGTGGCCCTTGTCTCTATAGAGCTCATAGTCTAGTGGGGATATATATGTGTGTGTATGTAGATGTGTGTATATACAAATACAGATCATTGTGATACAAAATAGAATATAAGGCAACATTGATCCATTTGTGTGGCACATGTGGAAGAAGGATGAGCAGCAATGAATACAGCTTTATTTTTTGATAAATAATTTTATTCTCTTGACTGTGAGACCCTGGGCAAGTCACTAAACCTCTTTAGTGCTAGAGGCAGGTCTCTAAGGCTTTAAGTTGAAGACAAGATTGCTTCTAGCCTTTTTCGGGGGATTCCCTCTATCAGTAAAACGACTCATGCAGATCTATCTTTGTTGCAAAGAGGAGGCATGTACCGCCCAGTGGTTAGAGGTCAAGAGAGCTCATTTTCATATTTCACCCCAACTCTTTGCAGGCTTTGAACTGGTTATATTTATGAGCATTACTACCATGTGCATTTTTTCTTTTAATACTGAGTGACAACCAATAGATAATCTCTATGGGTCATTGTTATCTGTAATGTCAGGTGAACTAGAAGATGCTCTCCAGCATGTTGAGTGGACCTCCCCTATAGAGGATTTATAGGAGGATGTGGTTAAGAGTCAAAGAGGATTAGAAAACAGATTGTGATCAATCTGTATCTTTGGAGAGAATATCCCCATTGGTGAAATAATAAAGCCATTTAAGTGTTAAAGTGATGTGAAAAGGACAACAGCGCATTGTTAGCATTCCTAGAAATATCTTTTCAGTCCGTGAAAATGAATTGGAACTTCTCTCTAGTTTGCTTTCCATTGGAACTAAGCTTTAGGGGCTAGATATCGTAAAGTACTGCATTATATGCAGAAGTTTAATTTCTTTACTCCATAATCAAATTTGTTTAAAAGGACATTTGTGTTCCCTTTAGTACAGATAGTACTTATTGGCCTGTTTCATATAGCCCTTGCCTATCCAAACCTGAAGTGAAAGGTTGTTTAAGTGTTCAAAGTGAGGGCTGGAGCTAAAAAGAGGAAGCATGGCAAGAGCTCAGTACTTAGAGGCAGTTTGAGTCTTTAGGCTCCCTGTGGGCCTCAGTTTTCTCATTTATAGAGTGGGTTGGAAGAGTTTATGACTGACAGTAGCAGTAATCCATGGAGTTGCACTTCTTGAATGTGTTGCCTACTGATTGTTAGGAAATGGAAGAGTAGTGAAATTGGAATCGTTGTGTGTCTATGTGCAAAAACAGTTGGTGAGTCTAATTTTAGAAGCTCTCCTCATAGCCATTGGTTTTGGTGTGTTCCTTCAACTACCTCTTCAGCACCCCTGTTTAAAAAATTCCACCTAAATTCCTTTAGTGGCTAGCCTTAATTCTTGCAGTTGTTGCCAACTCAGCCTTATAGCACCTGTTTTGAAGTTTTTATTCTTCTCTTCATCAAAGTTCCTTTGTCAATTACTTATTTCTTTTGAAAAAATTATTTATATGTAGATATATATTTTTTTTCAGTGAGCAAAAATCTGCATTTTTACCTCCTACCTCAACTTCCCATCCAAATTGAGAGCACTCTCATTCTGCATTCTGAGTCCTTCACCTTCCTATGAGGAGGTGGGCAGCATGTTTCATTATTAGTCTTCTGAAATATGGATGGTCAGCACACCAAATAGAGTTCTTAATTCTTTCAAAGTAGTTTGTCTTTACTGTGTTGTTGTCATTGTATAATTTGTTTTCTGTCTGTTTACTTCACTCAGTATCAGTTCATGTATGTCTTCCCAGGTTTCTTTGAAACCATTCCCTTCATTATTTCTTCTATCTACAATAGTATTCCCTCATAGTTCTATACCATAACTTGTTCATCAGTTTCCCATTTGATGGATACCTCCTCACATTCCCATTCTTTCTACCTACAAAAGAGCTATAAATATTTTTTGTGCATTCTTAGAATTTGCTTTTAGGACTAATTCCTCCCTTAATCTACTTTTCCTCCAATTGTAGTTTCCCTTTCTTCTTTGTCCCTTTTCCCTCTTATTTCCCCATTGAGTGAAATTTATTTCTGTACCCAACTCTGTGTGTGTATTCTTCCCTTCTTTGACCAGTTCCTATGAGAGGAAGGTTCAAGTGTCACCTGCTGCCTTTATCCCTTCCTGCTTATTTGTATAGACTGTGCACCCTGTCACTTGGGATAATTTTCCCCTAACAAATGCCCTTCCCCTCACCCAGTGTATTCCTCTTTCTTTCTTTCCATTCTTAAGACCATGAAGACATAACAGAATCTGTTCTTACTACTCTACCATCTTGACCCTACCTCCCGCTTCCTTAAAACAGCTTTGGGGGGCAGCTGGGTGGCTCAGTGAGTAGAGCACCAGCTCTGGAGTCAGGAGCACCTGAGTTCAAATGTGGCCTTAGACACTTGACACATGTACTAGCTGTGTGACCTTGGGCAAGTCACTTAACCCCATTTGCTCTGCCAAAAAACAAAACAAAAACAAAGAATATACTGGGGAAGGCATGAGATACTCCCATCTGACCGGATAGAAATAAAATACATTTATTGGCACAGTAGGTAGAGCACCAGCCCTGGAGTCGGGAGGACCTGAGTTCTAATGTGGCCTCAGACACTTACTAGCTGTGTGACCTTGGGCAAGTCACTTAACCCCAGTTGCCCTCCCTTTCCCCCTCAAAAAGACAAACAAAACAGCTTTGAACAGAAAAGATCCCTTTAGACCCTAATTCATTCAGTTTTGACATATTTTTAGTTTTTAGATTTTCTCAGTATTCATCTCTTTCCTCCAACACTTAAAACTTTTCAGATTGATAGCCCTTAATTAAAACAACCTCTGGAGGTCTTTTTAGCTCCTCTTCTTGAGGTTATGCTTATAAAAGGGAAAGATTGTGGATTCTACTTAAATCCAAATGTACTTTGTGTATCTCCACATTTCATCTCCAAAGTCCCCTGTGTTGTTAGGATTGTTTGAGATTTTCCAGATGTCTATCCCAGCTCTGTGTTTCTTCTGGTCTCTTTCCTGGAGTCTTTCCCCGTGCTTTTGAAGGAACTTAGGAGACTGGGAACCTTAGACTCATAATGAGAAAGGCTCTGTTTGACCATTGATGCCTCAAACTAGTGATTTGCAATAGTAACACCAGCTTCACCTGGTTTTAAATCACACAGGTAGGTATCCTGACTTGGGACTGTGGTGTACTAGAACAAGTGCTAGACCAGGAGTCGGAGAATTTAGTTCAAATCCTGCTTCTCTCATTCACTACTGTATTGGGCAAGTCATTTATGGTTGGGCCTGTTTCCTCAGCTATAAAGTGAGGGGACTGGATTAGATTATTTTTTAAAAATGTTAATAATTCTGAATTTAATAAAATATATATGTCCATGTACATTGTAACACAGAAATAGGGCATTATACATGAAACTGTGAATCTCTTATGTAGAGCTTGCTTTTCAAGTACGTAATAAATTTTATCATGTAACTTTCAAAGCTATCCTGCTTGTCTGTGATTCCTCTTGGCTTTCCTTCTGTTTTCTCCTCATTTTTCTTTTTTTTTTAAACACTATTCCTACCCTAATTCTTCCTCTTAATCTTCCCTCCCCTTCTCTCCACTAAAATGAACAGCAGACCTTTGTAACTCAGTGATGTAGCATCAGCAAAATAAATTCCCCAAAAGCATTCATTAAGTACCTACTTAGCATTGTGCTAATCACTGAGGATATAAAGATATAAAGAAAGGCAAAACACAGTCCCAACTCAAAAGGAGCTCACAGTCTAATGGGTGGGGGAAACACCATGCTAACAGCTAATGTACAAACAAGATACACGTGACATTTACATATAATAAATTGGGGCTAATCTCAGAGATAAGGTACTAGACAATGGCAAAGGCTTCTTGTAAAAAGTGGACTTGAAGGAATCCAGGAGGTAGAGATGAGAAGGGAAAGAGTCATGCACAGGGGACAGCCTAGAGTTAGGAGGCACGGGTTCCCAAAGTGGGCGATACAGCCCCCTGGAGGGATTTGGAATAATCCAAAGTGTCCGTAGTAGCCTCCGGTGCAATTTGGGGGCGTTGAATAAAAATAAGGGGGTGGTGGAAGCATAAGGAAAGAAAATAAGAAAATTTTGAAAAACCATTTGTACATGTTAAATTTATTGTATAACAAAAGTAATAGTGATTACATTATTTTCCAAATAAATGCACAGAATGTTATAACTGATCATTCGTCAAATTCGCTGACAGGTCTTAACAAGCAAGTGTTGGCAGGCAAGCATGTCACACATTGTAGGGAAGTCCAGCATGCATTGGCAGAAAAATGTGTGTAATGACTTGTTTATAATACTATATGGTTACATGACATAATGTTGCATCAAAATTTCAGTGCAGAAAAAACCCACAAATTTACAATAACTTATTAAATTTAAGATGTGTCATTTTTTAAAAAGAAATTTCATATTTTTTGAAATAACGCAGATTAAAAGGGTTAAAGAAAGGAGAGTTTTCAGTGGGGTGCTGAGTAATTTTTTTTTAAAGAGGGGAGCGGTAGGCCAAATAAGTTTGGGAACCTCTGAGATAAGAGTATCATGTCTAAGAAACAAAAAGGAGGTCAATATTACTAAGTTGAAAAGTATTGGTCATATGCAAAAATGTGTGCTTTATCCTTACGTCCATCTTAAGTCCATCACTTCTCTCTCAGGAGGTAGGTAGCATGCTTCATCATCAATAGCTTAGAATTATGATTTCATGGAATTGTGATTTATGATTATGTTTTTCATGACTTTATATGTGTAATAGGTATTGCATTCCTTCCTCATTGGGTGGGGGAGGGGATGAAGGCTAGAGATAATTCGAAAATTAAAATAAAGATAAAAAAGGAGGAAGTTTGCCTCTTTATATGAGGCAAGGGTGAACCATCAGAATGGTTATGTGATGCACCTATGTTCAGCAGCGCATGTTGGTGAGTGGCTAAACAAGTTATGGTAAATGATTGTGATGGTTATTACATTGATCAGAGTTTTTAAGTCTTTGAGAATTGTTTTTTCTTTACATTATTGTTACCATACAAATTCCTCTGGTTCTGTTCACTTTACTCTCTATCAGTTCAGATAAGTCTACAGAATTTTCTGAAACCATCATTTGGCACAGTAATGGCTCAATAATATTCCATTACATTTTGTTTAGCTATTCCCTAATTTATGGACATCTGCTTAGTTTCCACTTTGCTGCTCCAGAAAGATCATAACTATTTTTGTACGTATGGATTCTTGTCCTCTTTGATCTCTTTAGGGCATATGCTTAGTAGAGGTATTGCTAGGTCAAAGAGTATGCACATTTAATCAGTCACTAGACAAGTGCATTACGTGCCTACTGTGTGCCAGGCACTGTGCTAAGCATTGAGGATACAAAAAGAGGTAAAAGACAGTTCCTGTCCTTAAGGAACTCAATCTAATGGAGGAGACAACATGTACAAGTAAGCTATTGCATCAGTAATTAAGGTGGGCTTTTAGTACTTATTTAATCAAGTGCCCTTGAAGAGTTGGGCCTTTGTTTTTTTGATTAAATTAGGAGTCTTTGATGACCTTCTTGTCTCAAGGGAAAGCCTAGTTTACATGGGTTTGTCACATATTTGTGATATCAGAAGCTTTTAGGCCATGTGGTTTTAAGTCGCATGTTTGTGATGCTTCTAGGTCATGTGGGTGGGTCACATGTTTATGACTCACCTTTGGCCCTGAACAGGATATATAAACCCTGAGGTTGGTGTTCTCCCTTGGGGTTCTCACTCACTAGAAGAGTGGTGGTGACTCTGGGCAAGCCGTTGTAACTGTCCCCCGGCTTTGATAACCCAGGTGTTGGTTTGTATTTGGTCAGTTTATAGTGTATGATTGTAATTAGTTTGTATTTTCTCTGAAGTTCAGGGTGCTGGTTTTTCCTCCTGAACTAAGTGAATGATATTTGTATGTTGGCTTAAAGTGAGATTGTTAACCCCTTAATAAAGCAGATCTAAGAACCTGTGCTGGGTTTTGTTGGGTCTTAACCCCCTTCAGTAGCCGCTAGCTGAATTGTTGCTATAGCTATATACAGGATAAATAGAAATAATTGGGAAGGAGGGCACTGAAATTAAGAGGGGCTGGGAAAATTTTGTTTAAGAAGAGAATTTTTAGTTGGAACTTGAAGCCAGGGAAACCAGGAGGCAGAGTTAAGGAGGGAGAGTATTCTAGGCATGTTGTTGTTTTTGTTTGAGTTGTTTCAGTTGTATCCATCTATTCATGACCCCATTTGGGTTTTTTTTGGCAAAGATACTGTAGTGGTTTGCCATTTCCTTTTTCAGCTTATTTTACAGATGAGGAAACTGAGACAAAGAGGGTTAAGTGACTTGCCTGAGGTCACACAGCTAGTAAATGTGCAAGACTTTCATTTGAACTCAGAAAGATGAGTTTTCCTGATTCCAGGCCTGGTACTCTAGCCACTGCACCACCTAGCTGTGCCTTTCCAGGAATGGGGCACAGCCAAAAGAAATGCCGGGAGCTGAGAGATGGAGTGTCTTGTTCATAGACCAGCAAGGAGGCCAATGTCACTGGTTTGAAGAGTATGTGGTGGAGAGTAAGAAAACTGGAAAGGTGTGGAGGTCAAGGGGTGCCTAGGTTATGATGGACTTGGAATGCCAAACAGGTTTTTATATTTGATCCTGAGGCCCTGGTAAGGAGTAAGGCTGCCCAAAGAACTAGAAACTGAGGGGATGCCCATCAGTTGGGAAATGCTGAAAAAGTTATGGTACATGATTGTGATGGAATACTATCATGCTGTAAGAAATGATGGTGGTAATGGTTTCAGAAAAACTTGGGAATTCTTACATGAACTGATGTAGAGTAAAGTGAGTAGAATAAGGACAACAGTGGACACAGTAATAGCAATGTTGTAATAATCAGCTGTGAAAACTTAGTAATTATGACCAGTACAGTGATCTATGACATTTCCAAAGGACTGATGATAAAAAATTCTGCCCACCTAGAGACACAGAAATCATGGACTCTTGAGTGTAGATTGAAGCATGTTTTTTTCCTCTTTATTTTTCTTGCATTTTTCCCCCCTCAACATGGCTAATGTGGAAATATGTTTTTCATGACTTTATATGTGTAATAGGTATTGTATTTCTTTCTTCCTCAGTGGGTGGGGGCGGGGATGAAGGATGGAGATAATTTGTAAATTAAAATTAAAAAAATAAAAAAGGAGTAAGGTTGCCTCTTTATATGAGGCAAGGGTGAACCATCAGAATGGTTATATGATCTACCTATGTTTAGCAGCATGTGTGTAGAAGTGAAGGTGATGAATGGTAGGAGTCATCCAAGGCTGACACTTAGCCTGGCACAATCAAGAATATAATAAAGGGGACAGGGATTGAGAAGAGCACAGTGTAGAATTGAACTAATTCACTGAAGGGTCAGGATGGGGAAAAGAGGAGAGAGTGGCTAGTACAGGTCAGAAGGCCTAGGAGTGAACTGATTGGAGGGTAAAGGAAAACAGAGAGGTAGAAAGCCAACAGATTATGGTCAAATACAGGGATTTTGGAATTCTTGAACTTGGAAGTGGTTCATTTGCAAGTGATGGCAAGATGTAGGGTATAACCATTCTTGTGTGTGTCTTGAGGTGGTGTGGAGGAGTCATTTTTGGGAACTTCAGTGATTTTGGGGACTATTCTAGACTACTTTTCATAATGGCTAGACTGATTGGCAACTACATTCCCATAACCCCTCCAACATTTGTTGTCATCTTTGCCAATCTGATGATGTAAAGTAGAATCTTAGAGTTATTTCGTTTGCATTTCTTTAATTATCAGTGATTTGAAGCATTTTTTCATATTGCCATGATTGATACCTTGGATTTCTTCCTTTGAAAACTTATTGTTCGTGTTCTGTAACCATTTATCAGTTGTGGAAGTATTAGGTAGATTGTTTCTAAGATCTGTTTGTAGCTTGAAACTTGTGATCCTAGATCATGAAATTTTAGATTTGGGAGTTTTAGAAACCATTTGCATCAGCCTCCAAAATTATTTTATAGATGAGGAAATACAGAGAGACTGTGACTTTCCTGAGGTCACAGTCTGTTAGTGAAGGAGCCAAATCTTTTTTGAATTCTAATATAGGGATCTTTTCTTTTTTTTGGGGGGGGGGGTTCATTATACCACACTTCATTTTGTCTTTTTTTAATCATCTTTCTCAGTTTATAGTATTTGATATTCTTGACTTTTAAATTTCATAAATCTTAGCTTATCTGTCATGATGTGACCCTTTTGAATTGTAGAATTCTTATACTCTCTTGAAACAATTTTCAGCAGTAAAGTGTTACTGAAAATGCAGAATGAAACTGTTTAATGCTTCAGGAATATCTGAATCCAGAATCCTTATGGGTTTTTTAAAAATAAAATTTTATTGATGTCTTTTCATTTGTACTCACCTACATCTTCTACTATATTTTTCCTTCAACCCTTCCCAGAGAGCCATCCCTTCATAATAATGAATGAAGAGGAAGAAAAAATTCAGCAAAACTAACAGACATATAAAAAAGTTTTCTGTGATAGGTAGTACTTCCCCATCATCCCCCTGCAGATTTTAATATTAAGAATTTACAGTTTCTTTCATGGTTTCTGGTTCTATTTTATAGCTGGGTAGGGTCTAGAAATACCTTAGCTCAAGATCTCACAGCCCACAGCTTTTAAAGTAGGAAAGATCAAAAACTTAAAAGAACTTTGTTATTTGCTGCTGCCTATTACGTGCTGATGAATGAGTTTGTGATGGTGTGGAAAAGAATCTTATCAAGATTGCACTTGGTCAAGAGGCCACTCAAATGCTACTGGTTTGAATGCTTAGAAGTGGGCTCTTACCATACAATTTTCTTCTAATATGCAGAATAGAGAGAGATTGTTTAAAAAGAAAGAAAACTGAGCTCCTCAACCATATATAGTCCATCATTGTAATTTCATTGTAATGTTTAAAAATGATAAGTTGGTGTTTCAATCATATTTTTATTTACAGAGTACTTTTGCTTTCTTTCTTAAGGTGGTTTGATTGATTTAGTTAGTTGATTAGCTTTTCCTGGTCCAAAAGTTAGGTTTTTTTGACATTTCTGACAGCTGAAGATAAGCTGTGGAAGGAGATATAGCTTAGTTGTAATTGTTTTTTTGACCCACAGATAACGGTTTAGTTAGGGGTGAGTTTTACCTGGTGTAGAAGAGAAGATGTTAGAAGAGTTGAGCAACATGGTAGCAGCATTCAGTCCACATGTCAAGGAAAATCAGCTCTTTTAATTTTTGGTTACTGTGCCATAGTTTGCTGCTCTCTTTCTAGGATCTACCTTTATTTTTGCCTCTTGGGCATTCTCTTGTTTTCAGAGTTCTTTTATTCTGGGTTCTTCCTTTGTATCTCCATTCCCTTCATATTTCCTTCTGTTTATTGCATTCTTAGTTAAAATTTCATTTTGAAATAAAATTTGCTAGGATTGTGGTCTCCTCAGTGCCAAATGACATTGCCCTGGAATCTGTGATTCTTGTCAAATTCATCTATTAGTGGTCAAGAGAAAAGAATGAAGGAAAGAAAAATAAAGACTTGTTTGAAAACAGTGCTCCACATAATGGTTCTACTGGTTGTGTTTTGCATTTTTACTAGTTATGATCAATGTGAATCGCTATTTTGGATTAGAGGTGGTGAGGTGGTACAGTGGATATAGCACCAGGCCTGTAGTCAGGAGTTCAGATGTGGCCTCTCACCCTTACTGGCTATGTGATCCTGGGCAAGTTACTTAACCTCTTTCTGCCTCAGTTTCCTTATCTGTAAAATGGGAATAATATCTCTTCCCTGGGTTATTGTGAGGATCAAATAAGAATATTTATTAGTGCTTTGCAAATTTTAAAGTTAGCTATTGTTTTTTTTTTTTTTTTTGCTTTTTGGCAGGGCAGTTGGGGTTAAGTGATTTGCCCAAGGTCACACAGTGAGTACATGTGTCATGTGTCTGAGGCTGGATTTGAACTCAGGTGCTCCTGACTCCAGGGCCAGTGCTCTACTCACTGCACCACCTAGCTGTCCTAATGTTAGCTATTGTTATCTCTTATTTGGGTTTAATTTTCATTAGGTCAGTAACAGTTAATTTCTGAACTACAAGAAGTCACTTTTGGGCCTACCTCTTCCATCTCTTCCATATTTTAATATAAAATATGTAATATGTATTTAACATATAATACACACACACACACACATATATATTTCCATTTATTATGTTATTTTGTACCTTTAAAAACGTACAGCTAAGATTGTGTGTCTCGCTCTATGGATAAGCCAGTTAACAATAAAAGATGGCACACAGTCAGGATAGCATAAATGCTTTATTCTTTTCTCAGTGTCTTTGATTTCCCTTGAGAGTGTTCTGGTCCTGAAGCCTGATGCTCTTATCAAGATTTCTGACCAAGAAGAAATAGGGACAGTATTCCTTAGGGCACAGTCTGAGAGACTTGGCTAATTGTTTAATTGCCCCAAGTCATAGTGATGTTGGGTGAGTGCATTGTTACCTTTCTTTTCCTTCCCTCCTTATCTGACTGTGGAGACCAGACTGTGCTTCTTTTTTTTTTTTTTTCCAGACTTTGCTTCTTAGAGCACTAACCCTTGTGGTTTTTAGGTGGGCTTGATGAGGGAGTGAATTCAGAGCTTATAACTAAGAAATCTCAGTGTACCCATCTTGTTTCTGATGCTGGATTCACTATGACCCAAGTTCATAGGATAATCTAACTTCAGTTAGATCAGTTTTTCCATCTATAAAGTGGAGGTAGTACTGTTTCTCCCATCTTTTCTGTTGTGAGGACCTGATTAGCGTTCAGCAGAACTTCTCCAAGAGATACAGTATGGCATCAAGGCTGAATACAGAATGTTTCTCGAAACATCTCTTGATTTAAAATGTAAACACTTTATATTTGAAGTTGCACTTAGTGGATTCTTAGTTTGGATCCAGTATTTTGTTGTGGCTTTTTTTTGCAGAAGTAATTCAGGAAAGTACAATCTCTGCCCCCCCCCCCCCCATATTTGCAGATATTGAGTACCATTTCCATGTCACTGGACTGCATTTACATCTGTTTTGTGGATGCTACTCCAGGAAGAACGTCCTATATTATTACACATTCTCCAATTACTAGTCTCCTTAAATAATGATCTCTGGTGCTACTAAATAACTGAATGCAGCTTCATAATTGATGTTAGGTATGGAAAGAAGGAAGTGCTTTATTTCTCTCTGTTCTACTTTACTCCTGTCCCCTACTCTTTTATCCCTTTTGAATGAATGTTGCTCTTGGTAACAGTTTTCTTCCTTTTAGTTTCCCATAGGTTGTAAAATGGAGATTTTTCTTTTTTCATTTTTCCTCTCACTCTCTTTGGTGGGCTGGGGAGATGTAGCTTTTGGAATGATTTGGTTAGTTTGTATTTTATTGGTTACAGAACAGACCCTTAAAATGTTCCAGAATATGAATGTTTTTACTGCCTTTTTTTGCATCCAGTTTTTTAATATTAATTTAATTTTCCTTTCCATAGTGGGGGACACACAAACATACCTGCACAGTTTAAAAATAATTTCCTATTTTTATTGATACCTTTTTTATATCACATTCATTTTCGAATACGTCTCCCCTTTTCCCCTATCCGTCAAGACATGCCTTGTAACAAAGATAAAAAAAGAAAGATTAAAAAATGCGGTTCAGTAAAAACCAACCAATCACATAAGCCATTCCTGCCAGTATATGCAATATTCCACAGCCAAAGTCTTCTGCTTGCGAGAAGGCAGAAAAGTTCAGCTGTACAATTTTACTGGTGCCCTGTGCCAGACGAGGCCCACATTAAGATTCTTGATTTTTTTTGGGTTAGGCTTTGAATCTACGTATTTACTCCTATAGTTCTTTACCTACTCAGCTGTGTTCACATAATACTGTTGCGGCTGTCAGCAACTGTTACTGATCTCTGTGGTGGATTTTCCTACTAGTTTCCAGGACATTGTCCTCTTATTCTTAATCTTCTAGCTGTAAATGGAACCCATTTTGAGGTCCAGCATTATAGTGGAAAGTGTCAACAGTTGTTTTCCCATTGACATGTCTTGGCTCAATAGAAAAAGCAAGATCTCTCAAATCACATTTTAATAAAACTACTTCCAGAGGGATTCTTATGTGGGAGGACAAGTGGGAATGGATGGTGGGGGGAGCAACTATAGAGATACTGAACTTTATTTAGTAGGAGACACAGAATGATAGAGTGGGAAGGGTACTGGCCTTGGAGTCAGGAGAGATTGAACTTAGAACCCCATCTGTGACACAGTATTGGTTGTGTGATTCAACCTCTCTGAGCCTCTGTTTCCTCTTTTATAAAATGAGCATGATAATACTTGCACCTGTATCATAGGGAAGTTAATTGTGAATATCTGATATGCTATATGTGGTAAGAGAAAAAACACTAGATTTAGAGTCAGAGGACTTTTGTTGAGATCCTACCCCTGACATATACTATCTATTTAACCATAGGCAAGCCATTTCACCTGTTTGGGTCAGTTTCCTCATCAGTAAAATAATGATGTTAAATAACCTCTGAAGTACCATTCAGGCTCTAAATCTATGATCCTAATGTATATAAGGCCCTTTGAAAACTTTGCTGCTGTAAAAATGCCAGCTTTTCCTAGCACTAGGCTAGGAACTTATGAAGAAAGTTGATGACACTCAGCATTGTAACCTGAGAAGTGGCCTTGGATTTACTGCATATGGTTTTTTTTCTTTTAAATAGTATTTTATTTTTTCCAATTATGTGTAAAGATAATTTTTAACATTCATTTTTTAAAATAAAATTTTGAGTTCCAAATTTTCTCCTTCCCTCCTCCCTAAGACAGTAAGCAATGTAATATAGGTTATATATGTGCAGTCATGTAACACATTTTCTTATTAGTCATGTTGAGAAAGAAGAAACAGAACAAAAGGAAAAAGCTATGAAAAAAATAAAGTGAAAATAGTGTGCTTCAATCAACATTCAGACTCTATCAGTTCTTTCTCTGAATATGGATAGCAATTTCTATCTTGAGTCTTTTGGAATTGTCTTGGATCATTGTATTGCTAAGAAAAGGTAAGTCAGTCATAGCTGATCATTGCATAATGTTGCTGTTACTATGTACAATGTTCTCCTGGTTCTGCCCTCTTCACTTTGCATCAATCAGTTCATGTAAGTTTCCAGGTTTTTCTGAAATCCACCTGCTTGTCATTATACAATAGTATTCCATTATGTGTATGATTTTTAAAAAAAGGCATTAGCAATGTCTTTTGCTTTTCACATTACATTCATTTCTGAATATATACGTCCTTCCTCCCATGTCCTGAGAGCCTTTTTTATGACGAAGATTAAATGAAAATAAAACAACTTCCTCCCAAAACATACAAACAAAACCAATTCAGTAAAACCAATCAATGTATCTACCATGTATAACAGGATATGCAGGATTCTATACATATAGTTCCCCACCTCTTTAATGAAAGGAAGTACCTTTTCCATCTGTGGCCAGATTTCTCTGTGGCTAGGCTTGGTCATTTTACATAATATTTAGCTTTGTTCTCATGTTCTTTCCATTTATATTGTATATTATTCTCTTTATTTCACTTTGTATCAGTTCAGAAAAGCCTTCCATTTCTTTTTCTTTTTATAGTTTCTTTGATGTAGGGATCCCCAAGTGAGGGACTTCCTCTACCAATACAGATAAGCCCCTTCTTTGCAATGTATGGTCTTACACTGTAGTCTGGGGGCACTGAAACCCCTGGGTCACACAGCTAGTATGGGTCAGAGGCGGGACTCACTGCTTGTCATCTTTCTCTGAATTGCTATATCTTACAACCTAGTGGTAATATCCACATCCTATAATTTGTTTAACCATTATGCAATTGATGGCTAAAAGTTGTTTGCTACATCAGGACCAGTGATATCAAAGGGTGATGTTTTTGACTTGTGTCTGAGTTGGCTTTAAGTGAGGCATAGTTGCACTGAGTCATCAGCCTCACTGTCTTTTCCTGAGTTGTGGAAGGCCAGTGTCAGGACGAAAGTCAGGACATTCGTCTAGATCCCGGGATGCAGTGGATGACCTTGGCATCTTAGATGTCTGACCAAGCTCTAAGTACTCCACAGGGCCTGCTTCAACCTCCTTCATGGCTGTTGGAACATAATTATTCTCGTCTCCCGAGGGGAAGTCTTTACATGCTTGTCCGTAGACCTTCACCAAATTCACAGACAGGTTTGAACCTTGTCAGTTACAACTGGAGTGTGCTGAGTAGAAGTGAGGTGATCAGACCTGAACTTTCAGAAAAGTACTTTGGCTTTAGGAAGATGGAAAAATCAGAACTTAGAGCTATTGGTGATTTGGTAGAGCAGTGATTTCATCCATGGATGGTATGCCTTAGGGTCTTGAAGCTACATCCACTAAAGTTGGTCAGCAACTTGGCCATACTTGCCCCTTTCCCTCTCACATCTAGGCTGAGAAAATTAATTATAAAATGTTGTGTAAACATATTTCATAGCTATATAAAAAGGACATTCCCAGGATTCTGGGTGCCACCTGACTCTAAAATCTTTTATTATTAAAATCCTCAGCTTCTTCAGGGTGGCAAAGGAGGCAGGAGGAGGAGTAACTCCTGAAAACCAGATCATTTTACTTGCAGAATAAACATCGTGAATGTCAGAGCATCTCCAATGAGAGAGTCAGCAGTGCTCACCAGAGGGGTTGGGACCATATTCTCTGCTCCTGCTTTCAGCATAATTAAGTAGCAATTTGTTGTTTCTGCTTTCTGAGCTGTGTCAGAGACGTATAGCTAGAAGGGACCTCATGCCATCTAGTCCAACCCTTACAAATGTGGCAACTGAGGCCCAGGGAATGGAATTGACTTGGTCAAGGTCATACATTTAAGGTCAGAAGTAGGATTTGAATCTCATTCCTCTGACTCAAGTCAGTGCTTTTTCCTCTGCATTTTAATGCCTTCTGATGAAGGTGAAATAATATTTGATCCTATAGTCGGTGGGAAGCCATAAGATTTTAACTAGGGAAGTGATGCGATTAGGCCTGCATTTTAGAAAGATTACTGTGGCAGCTGAGTGAAGGATGGATTGGAGTGGGGAGAGGGTTGGGGCAGGAAGATCAGTTGGAGAACTATTGAAATAGTTCAGGTGAAAGGTAATAAGGATGTGAACTAGGTTGGTGACTGTGTGAGTGTAGAGGAAAGGATCTAGAGAGATATCATGGAGATAGAAGCAAGATTTGGCAGCTGATCGTATATAGTGAGTTGCGGGAGAGTGAAGAGTTGAAGATGACACTGAAGTCACTTGCCTGGATCCCTGGAAGAATGATGTTGCCCTGGAAGTTTTAAAGAGGGTTGGATTTGAGAGGAAAGATAATAGCAATGAGTGTCATCGAGTATCATAACTCATCTGTGCCTTCTCTTTCTTTGCAACTCACTCTGTCCCCCAAAACAAAAAAGGGAAGAGAGTTCTTAAGTTGGCAAGTATTTATTAAGCTTCTACTACGTACCAGTGTACTTGGGGGTACAAAGAAAAGCAAAAATAGTCTCTACCCTCAAGGACCTTAAATCTAATGAATGAGACAGCATGCAAACAATTTTGTATAAGCAAACTACATACAGGATAAATTAGAAATAATCAACGGGGGGACAGACTTCTTGCAGAAGATTGGATTTAGCTGAGACTCGCAGGAAGCCACAGAAGCCAGGAGGTAGAGACAAGGAGGGAAAGTGTTCTGGGCATGAGGGATAGCCAGGAGGTGATCTTATTTACTGATTGTTGTCCCCCAACAAAGAGCCCACTTTTCAAGGGATACTTGAATTGATCTTCAAGGTTGGAAGGGGAAGGAATTTGTACTTGCCCAGTTGCCGCTGTGAGTACACAGTTGCGGTTAGGTTATAGCTACCCTGAGAGGCCAGTACCAGACCCAGAATGGGGAGGTTGAGAACTTGGACAGCAGAGGCAAGGAGGAGAGTAGGAGAGTGTTATGAAAATAAGAGGAAGAATAATTGGGTTGTAGACAAGCCCCTAATTGCATCTTACCACTCTTCAGTTGATTGATCACTCATCTTTTGGGGGTAAGAGCACATCCCCCCAGGAGACCATGGCCCCTACTTAGTAGACTACTGTTATAGATTGTGTTTGTCCTTTGTTTTCGAAGAGGACCTTGACATCAGGGAAATGATGACATGACTTGCAGTTGTCTTGAATTTGAGTGAGGTAGGGCTGTGCAAGGTCACTGGCTTCACTTTGTCTTCCAGAGCCATCTGGATCTGGTGACCAGATATTCATCAGGATGACTGGAGATGACCCAGGATGCAATGGGGGACCCTGGCTCTTTTAGACTAAGGCCTTTTCAAGTACTCCTTAGAGTGAGGGAGCGCCCATTCAGTGAATAGGCCTCTTTAAGAAGTGAGTCCAGGGAAGGCCCCTTTAATTAGGAAAAAAAAAAGATTAAAAAAATCAAGCTGGGAGTGGAAGACCCTCAGGGTTGCTGTTCCAAAAAGAAGTGGTTACCATTGACATTGACTCTAAGGCAGAAGGGCCCAAAATACAGGCATTAAGTGCAGTGTGGGTGGGACCTATAGTGGTCCAATCTATGAACTTCAGCGTAATCTGGGTTTAGGGTTTTGTGAAAGGAAGAAAGGAAGGAAAGAAAGAAAAGAGGGGGAGAGAGAGAGAGAGACAGAGAGAAAGAGAGAGAAAGAAAGAAAAAGAAAAATAGAAAAATCTGCCCAGTAAAGCCCCAGTTAAGTGGGTAGCTTCTGGCCATCAAAATTTACCTTCCTTTGGAACGGAGAGGGAGAGGATGAGGTGAGTTACCCGACTAGCTGGGTACCTCTTTCAGGCAGCTCAGTCTATCCACAGGTTGAGTTTGTCCTTTGTTTTTGAAGAGGACCGTGATGTTGGGGAAATGATGACCTGACTTGCAGTTGACTTGGATCTGAGTGAAGGAGGATTGTGCAAGGTCACCAGCCTCGCTTTCTCCTCCAGAGCCATCTGGGTCCAGTGACCAGATATTCTTCAAGACGACTGCAGATGAACCAGGATGCAGTGGAGGACCCTGGTCCTTTTAGGCTAAGGCCTTTTCATGTACTCACTTAAGAGTGAGGTAATGCCCATTCAGTGAATAGGCCAATTAGTTAGTTAAACGTGCTGATAGAGGAATAGGGAAAATAATCCAAAAATAATTTTTATTTGACTTTGGAACATATTTTTGTTTAACATATCTGTGTTGAGGTATGTGGTTAGAGCAGTGTGGAATAGAGAGTAAAGAACTGGCCTGGGAGTCAGGAAGACATGGTTTTGAGTCCCACATTTGACACAGTGTAATCCACTTGACCTCTCAGTGCCCCTGAGAACTCTCTAAAACTGTATATTACGTAGTGTTTACTGCAAGATCTCTGTTAGTAGAGATAATTTATTTATTGGAAACTACATATGCCAGTAATATATAGGTATAGGTATACCAAACTGAAGTGCCACCTCAACCAGTTTAAAATGTAATTGGGAAGCTTTTAACAAAATAAATAAAAATACAGTACAATATAGATAATGTTAATTTGTGGTTTTCTAAGTCAATATGCAGCCTGCAGGAATTCACTTCTATTTGAGTTTGAGACTACTGATACACCATTGAAATCATAGATCTAGTCCAAAAAAAATTCGGCTTTTCTATTTTTCAGAGGAAGGAAGTGATGTCACAAGAAAATTGAAAGCGTGATTTATGGTATATGGGCAAGAGTTAGCTGTATTTGGGTTCATGTTGCCTTTCTTATGTTGTCTTGATTGCTTCCATTCCAGTTTAAAAAATGTGGCAAATGCCTACGTGGTTTCTTCCTGCATTTGAGTCATCATCCTATTTTACCCTGTTTAGTTTGACTTCTGTATTATCTGTGCAGTAGAATAACTGGGAAAAGAGAGAGAAGGAACAACTTCTTTATTGTATTATAAGCTATGGTGGCTTGCCATGTGTCCTGTGTCAAGTAGGGAGGGACTTTATGCTGATTTTCCCTATCCCTCCCCCCACTTAGACTTCCAGGTTGGGGTCTTTTAGAGTTTCTAAGGGTACTTGCTAACTCAGGTAGTAAGAATAACCCTTGTGGGTGGCTGTCCTCTTAACACTGTAGCTCCTGGGCCCCTACCAGTGTGCAGTGTGCTTCCCACTAACATTCAGCCAGTAGACTCAATGCTTATTTTTAAAAATGAAAAATTTTTTATTGATAGTCTGTTTTTCCATCACAAAAATTTCTCTCCTGTATCTTTCTTCAGCCCTCTCCTACAGAGTCATCCTAGATAACAAAAAATATTTTTTAAAAGAAAAAGAGGAAGGAAAAAAAACCATCAGCAAAGCCAACCAGTAGACTAAAAAAAAAAAAACCTGAAAACATATTTAGTGTTGTACACATACAGACCTTCTGTCTCTGCTAAGGAGGAGAGGGAGTTGTCTTCTTAGGTTTTTCTTTGGGGCCAGGCTTATTCTTCGTAATTTTTCAACATTCAGTTCCTATTGTTTTATGATGGTGGTTCTTTGCATTTACATTGCTGCCTTCATTGTGTACATTGTTTCTTGGCCTTGCTCACTACGCTCTGTATTAGTTCATGAAGTCTTTTCAGTGTTTCTCTGTATTCATATTTATGATTTCCTTCAGCTTAGTGGTATTTCATTACGTCTGTGTACCTCTGTTTGTTTAGCTATTCTCCAGTTGATGGGTATCTGCTTTGTTTCCAGCCTCAGTTTTTTTTTTTCAAGCGAGAAGAATTTATTGTTGTAGTAAATCAGCAAATAGTCCGGGATATCAGTCTAATCCAGGTGAGAGGTAAGCAAAGGATTATGTGTGGAGTCCAAACAAGAAAGCTTCTTGTAGATGAGAAACATGCTGCTCTTGGTCCTCCACAGTCTCCATACCGATTTAAGGTCACAGCACCTAGGCTTTTCACAAAAGCATTGCAGAATATTTTTTATTGCACATATAAAATATTGCACATATTTTTTGCCATAAATATTGCCATCAGAACCACAGTGGGGAGCATATTTGAAGGTACGTATTTGCTGTTCTTCTTTTGGGCATTGAATACATTCTCCATCATGCAGCTTTCTGATACTCAATCCTTTTTTCAAGTTAAAGTCACAGATTAAGCTTTCATTGTCATAATTTTTTTGATTAGTATAACAGATTGGATCTAAGTTCCTCAGTCATGCAAAACTTCCTTTGCCCTTCCTTTGGAAGTACCAGCTGTAGTTAACCTCTTTTCCTTTTACTTGCTTTGCTTTTGGTTGATAGTCAGCAACACAAAGAGCCCAGTTAGATGTGTCCAGGGCCAAAAAGGCCTAAACTGCTCATTTCATTATGGAGACAGAAGCTGGAGCAAGAGGCGATGATGACAGTCTTTGAAGGCAAAGCCTCCAATTAATTCTTAAAGTAGGAGTTCTTAACCTTTTTTTTTGTGTCCTAGACTACTTTGGCAGTCTAGTGAAACCTATGGATCCCTTCTCAGGATAATTGAAATACAGTTATCAAAATATTTTTTTTAAAACATGTTTATAGACTCCAAGGTAAAAACTCCTGTCTTGAAGGCATTTACTCAAACTATAATGCAAGAACAATAATTAAAAATAGTTCTCCCATAAATCGGAGGCACAGTCTCCTATTTGCGCTTACTACCATAGGGAAAGTAAATACAAACTTAAAGTATGATGATGGTTAGGAATGCACGCTAGGTAACTCATATCTCTGAAACTATAGAGCCACAGTCTCCCTTCTCTCCTCTGAACAGTAGTGCTGATGCTTCCATGTCTTTTACCTCTCTCAAGCTGAGTCACAAAATTCACCTCTGGGAATGACATTTCAGCTAGACACATGACTTTCTAGGCTGGGTCACTCTGCTGCTGAGCTGGATTAGTTCCTCAATGGGCATGGTATCCCGGTTGAGTGGAGTGATCTGCAGCACTGCCTTCCTAGGCCAGCGCTTCTCTCAGGTTTGTTCCTGGAGGGAGCTGTACCACTTCTCATTTAAGGCTCAACTGAAACTCTAAACTGGGCATCCTGCAACTGGGATTATACTCTTCCAGAAAGGACAGAAATCCTTAGCTTAAGATGGACAGAAACCTCGCTAGTTCTACTATCCCAGATGGGCTCTGAGGTGTATTTTTTTTAATCCCCCAATTCCCAGGCAGCTGGTGTTGGTAGAAATGTATAGCTTTTCCTTTTTATCAGGGGAGGGGAGCAGAGTTAACCCTTCCTGGTTCAGTGCTGGTACCCTCAGTGAGAGACCTCACTCTGATTTATGGTAACTAGTACATTTTCTGAATTTCATTTTTATAGGTAATGGCCATTTGCCGAAAAATCACCAAATTGCTCTGGGGTTCAGGGTTCCCCTCCCCTACTCCGTTTATTTGTTTTTTAATTCTCAATTTTATGCAAATTGTGGATAAAAACAAGATACTTCGACTGTTTGTTTCCTGGGGGGAAAGTTGTATTTATGATCCTTATCATTTAAGACTTATAAACTTGACATAGTCTGAAAGTAGCACATCTTCAAAATAGCTTGGAGACAGTTTGGGTGAGTAAATAGGTTTGAATATCCTGTTCAGAGGTGCTATACTGATCCTCCTGAATTCACCCCTTGGTGTGACTCAGGACTCTTGTTCCTATGGTATGCATCCCTATTTATCCCATCACCTTTGTAGCTTCATGCTATCTGAATTGAAATCTCCGTTAAGGATATGTAACAAGACCTAACGTTTACAGAAATCTCCCAAACAAGTCTAAAGATGTATTTACGCATGTATTTGTCAGTAACCATAAAAAACTAGTTTATAGGAGACTGATAAATATTGTATTGTGTTATCTAGAGTGTTAATGTATTGTTCATTTGTCAGTCATGTCTGCCTCTTCATGATCTAATGGACCCTAGCACACCAGGCCTTTCTATCTATCACTATCTCCTACAGTCTGTCCAGTCTCATATTTGTTGCTTCCGTGATACTGTCTATCCATCTCATCCTCACCCAGCATCAGGCAGTGAGTCCTGTCTTCTCAGTACGTGGCCAAAGTAAGCTTCAGTATTTGTCCTTCCAATGAGTACTCTGAATTAATTTCTTTAAGTATTGTCTGTTTTGATCTCCTTGCTGTCTAAGGGACTCCCAAAAGTTTTCTCTAGCACCACAATTTGAAAGCTTCTATTTTGTAGCGCTCGACTTTCCATATAATCCAATTCTCACAGTTGTTTTATTACTACTGGAAAACCCTAACTTCGACTACATGGACCTTTGTTGCAAGGTGATGTCTCTCCTTTTTAGTATGCTGTCCAGATTTGCCATGGCTTTGCTTCCAAGGAGCAAGGGTCTTTTAATTTCATGGCTACAGTCACCATCTACAGTGATCTTTGAGCCCAAGAATTTGACACTGTTTCCATTTTTGCTCTTTCTATTTGCCAGGAGGTGATGGGATCAGTTGCTGTGATCTTAGTTTTTTTTTAATATTAAACTTCAAGCTAGCTTTTGCACTCTCCTTTTTCACTGTTTTCAAGAGGCTTCTTAATTCTTCACTTTCAACCATCAGTGGTATGGTCTTCATATCTAAGATTGTTGATATTTCTTCTGGCAACTTTAATTTGGGCTTTTGATTTGTCCAGCCTGGTATTTTGAATCAGGTACTCTGCATGTAAGTTAAATAAGAAAGGTAACAGTATACAGTCTTGTTGTACTCGTTTTCCAATCTTAAACCAGTCAGTTCCCATGTTTGGTTCTAACTATTGCTCCTTGACTTGAATACGGATTCCTCAGGAGACAAGTAAAATAATCTGGTACTCCCATCTCTTTGAGGACTTGCCACCTTTTGTTGTGATCCACATAAAGGCTTTAGTGTAGTCAGTGAAACAAAAGTAGATGTTTTTTCTGGAACTCCCTTGCTTTCTCCATAATCCAGCAAATGTTGGCAATTTGGTCTCTATTTCTTCTGTCTCTTTGAAAACCAGCCTACAATTCTGGTTATTCTTGGTTCACATATTGCTGTAGTCTAACTTTCAGAATCGTAAGCATAATCTTTCTGGTATGTGAAATGAGTGCACTTCTTCAGTAATTTGAATGTTTTTTTGACATTGCTCTTTAGCACTAGGATGTAAAACAATCTTTTCTAATCTGGTGGCCACTGTTGAGTTTTCCACATTTGCTGGCACTTTAACAGCATCATCTTTTAGGATTTTAAATAGCTTCTCTGGGATTTCATCACCTCTACTGGCCTTATTGCTTGCAATACTTCCTAAGGCCCATTTGACTTCATTCTCCAGGATATCTGACTCTTGCTCTAGATCAGTAACCATACCATTGTGGTTTTTGGTTAGCTCAGTGATGTTTAAGATATTTCTTTTATACTTCTTTACACTCTTGCCACGTCTTAATCTCTTCTACATCTGTTAAGTCCTTACCATTTTTGTATTTTATCATGCCCATTTTTTCATGAACTTCCCTTGATAGCTCTAATCTTCTTGAAGAGATCTCCTCTTTTCTATTCTGTTGCTTTCTTCTATTTCTTCACATTGCTTCTTTAAGAAAAACTTATCTCTCCTTGCTATTCTCTGGAATACTGCATTCAGTTGTCTCTGTCTTTCCCTTTTTCCTTTATCTTTTGCTTTCCTTCTTTTCCTCAGCTATTTGTAAAGCCTCATTAGACAGACATTTTGCTTTCTTGCTCTTTTTTTTCTTTGAGTTGTTTTTTATTGCTGCCTGCTGTACAGTATTGAACTGTGGATTAATATTACAAACTGTTTGCAACTCCATCCTCTCTGGATTCATAAGACCTAATGTTTTGGACATTCAGGTCTGGGATGACAGAGTTAGACATAGCTTAATAAGTAGAGAATGTACTGTCCTCTCCTGTAAGTAATAATTGGCATTTAAGGAGAAATCTGGTAAACTTCCCTATGCATTCTTTAAATGTGGTAACATGTAGATAATCTGGTAAGGAAGGCAATGCTGTGCTTATTAATATAGAAGTGCCTACATGTTTAAAAGCTTGCCCGTTTTTTTCCTGTGAAAGAAACTTTAAATATTGTTTTTTTGTGAATGAATACTGGTCATGTCCAGGAGTCATGGATGTTGTCAACCTTTCAATTGATTACATAATTTTTATTTTTATTTTTTTTTGTCTATGGCAATTCTATAATCACTTAAAAAATTAACTGCCTAGCAACATAACGTACAGATATTAAAATGATTTGAATGCTTTCCAACTACTTTCATTATTTGGCTAAATTTAGACCCAAGTAATGCTCCAGCAGAATTGAGCTCTCTGGGGACTTTTTAATAGGCAAGTCTGATAATACCCATTGCTCTAGAGCAGTGGAAAAGAAAGGTGGTAGCCTTAAATTAGAGTTTGCATGTCACCTAAATTACTTAATTGAGGTGCAGGGTCTAGAGAAAAGTCAGAACTATACTGTTTCATAAATCTGTCCCTGCAAACTGTCAGGGACCAGGTTAGGATTACGATGGGGAAAACATGACCTTTCTCTGTTGAATTGCTAGAGGATGCCAGCTAGCCTTTTTTTTTTTAATTAATTTTTTTTTTTTTAGTTTACAACATTCAGTTCCACAAGTTTTTTGAGTTCCAAATTTTCTCCCCCCCTACCCCCTGCCAAAGATGGCATGTAATCTGATATAGGTTCTACATATACCTTCACATTAAACTTTTTTCCAATAATCACATTGCAAAGAAGAATTATAACCAATGAAATGAACCGTGAGAAAGATGTAACAAAACCAAAAAAAAAAAAAGAGCAAATAGTTTGCTTCAATTTGCATTCAGATTCTGTAATTCTTTCTCTGGATGTGGATAGCCTTTTCCATCATCAATCTCTTGGAGCTGTCTTAGAAACTTACATTGTTGAGAAGGCCCAAGTCTATCAAAGTTAGTCATCACAGAAGCAGTGTGTCTGTGGTGTACAATGTTCTCCTGGTTCTGCCTCCTTCACTCATCATCAGATCATATGAGACTCTCCAGGTTCTTATGAAGTCTATCTGCTCCTCATTTCTTATAGCACAATAGTATTCCATTACATTCCTATACCACAATTTGTTTAGCCATTCCCCAATTGATGAGCATCTCCTTGATTTCCAGTTCTTTGCCACCACAAAAAGGACTGCTATAAATATTTTTGTACATATGGGTCCTTTTCCCCCTTGTATGATCTTTGGGATACAGCCCTAGAGGTGGTATTGCTGGGTCAAAGGGTATGCACATTTTTATAGCCCTTTGGGCATAGTTCCAAGTTGTTCTCCAGAATGGTTGGATCAGTTCATAACTCCACCAACAATGCAATACTAGAAATATTAGCTTTAGCAATAAGAAAAAAAAGAAATTGAAAAAAATTTAAATTTATTTTTAATTTTCAACATTCATTTCCACAAGATTGCAAGATTCTGAGTTACAAATTTTCTCATCTCTACCCTCCCCCCCCACCCCAAGATGGCATGTATTCTGATTGCCCCTTTCCCCAGTCTGCCCTCCCTTCTATCACTCCACTCCCCCCCCATCCCCTTTCCCCTTACTTTTTTATAGGACAAGATAGATTTCTATACCCCATTTCCTGTTTGTCTTATTTCCCAATTGCATGTAAAAAAACAGTTTTTTTAAGCATTTGTTTTTAGAACTTTGAGTTCCAAATTCTATCTTTTTTCTTCCCTCCCCACCCACCCTCCTTGAGAAGGCAAGCAATTCAATATAGGTTATACATGTATCATTATGCAAAACACTTCCATAGTAGTCATGTTGTGAAAGACTGACTGTATTTCCTTCCATCCTATCCTGTTCCCCTTTATTCAGTTTTCTCCTTTGACCCTGTCCCTTTTCAAAAGTGTTTGCTTTTGACTTCCGCCTCCTCTGATCTGCCCTCCCTTCTGTCATCCTTCCCCCCAACCCCATCCCTTTCCCCACTATGCTGTAGGGTAAGATACCCAATTGAATGCGTATGTTATTCCCTCCTTAAACCAAATCCGATGAGAGCAAGGTTTACTCTTTCCCTTTCACCTGCCCCCTCTTCCATTCCATTATAACAGCTTTTTCTTGCCACTTTTATGTGAGATAATTTACCTCATTCTGTCTCTCCTTTTCTGTTCACAATATATTGGGAATATATCCCCAATATATCCCTTTTATTCAGATATCATCCCTTCATATTCAACTCACCCTGTGCCCTGTGTCTGTATATATGTATATTCCCTTCGACTACCCTAATACTGAGAAAGGTCTCATGAGTTACAAATATCATCTTTCTATTTAGGAATGTAAAGAGTTCAACTTTAGTAAGTCCCTTATGATTTCTCTTTCCTGTTTACCTTTTCATGCTTCTCTTGATTCTTGTATTTGAAAGTCAAATTTTCTTTTCAGCTCTGGCCTTTACATCAAGAATGCTTGAAAGTCCTCTATTTCATTGAAAGTCCATATTTTGTCCTGAAGTATTATACTCAGTTTTGATGGGTAGGTGATTCTTGGTTTTAATCCCAGCTTCTTTGACCTCTGGAATATCATATTCCAAGCCCTTGGATCCCTTAGTGTAGAAGCTGCTAGATCTTGTGTTATCCTGATTGTGTTTCCACAATACTCAAATTGTTTCTTTCTGGCTGCTTGGAATATTTTCTCCTTGACCTGGGAATTCTGGAATGTGGCAACAATATTCCTAGGAGTTTTCTTTTTGGGATCTTTTTCAAGAGGTGATCAGTGGATTCTTTCAATTTCTATTTTACCCTCTGGTTCTAGAATATGAGGGGAGTTTTCCTTGATAATTTCTTGAAAGATGATGTCTAGGCTCTTTTTTTTTGATCACGGCTTTCAGGAAGTCTAATGATTTTTAAATTGTCTCTCCTGGATCTATTCTCTAGGTCATTTGTTTTTCCAGTGAGATATTTCACATTGCCTTCTATTTTTTCATTCTTTTGGTTCTGTTTTATAATATCTTGATTTCTCATAAAGTCACTAGCTTCTACTTGCTCCATTCTAATTTTTAAGGCATTATTTTCTTCAGTGATCTTTTGGACCTCCTTTTCCATTTGGCTAATTCTGCCTTTTAAGGCATTCTTCTCCTCATTGGCTTTTTTGGAGCTCTTTTGTCATTTCAGTTAGTCTATTTTTAAGGTGTTATTTTCTTCAGTATTTTTTTGGGTCTCTTTTAGCAAGCTGTTGACTTGTTTTTCATGATTTTCTTGCATGACTCTCATTTCTCTTTCTGATTTTTCCTCTACTTCTCTTACTTGATTTTCCAAATCCTTTTTGAGTTCTTCCATGGCCTGAGACTAATTCATATTTTTCTTGGAGCCTTTTGATGTAGGCTCTTTGACTTTGTTGACTTCTTCTGGCTGTATGTTTTGATCTTCTTTGTCATCAAAGAAAGATTCTATAGTCTGAGTCCTTTTACGTTGCTTGCTTATTTCCCCAGCTGGTTACTTGACTTTTGAGCTCTTTGTCAGGGTATGACTGCTTTCAGAGTGGAGAGTGCTGTGTCTCAAGCTTCAGGGTCTTTGCGCTGCTGTTTTCAGAGCTACTTCTATTCTGAGGTGGTATGATATTCCTCTCCTGGCCTGTGCTCTGGTCTGTGAATGCAAGTACTCCTTTCTGCCTTGTAACTACCAGGAGGACTCCCTCTCCACAGCCACCACAGGCTCTGCCATCCCAGTGCTTCTCCTCCCCCAAGGACCGCCAACCAGGACTGTGATCTGGATCCAAGCAGGGCAAAGCCAGAGAATGCTGTCTCAGGGCCAGCAAAGAGATCCCTGCACTCCCACTCTGATCAGCCGCTTGCTTCCCCTGGAAACAGCCACCACTGCTATTGCTGCTGCTGCCCCTGCCATTGCTGCCACCTCTGCTGCCTGGGGCTGGACTGCGCCCCTCTTTCACCCAGGTCCAGTAGTTTTCCCACTGACCTGCTATGTTGTCTTTGGCGTTTGTGGGTTGAGAAGTCTGGAAACTGCCACAGCTGCCAGTGATTCAGTACCCTGAGGCCTGCTCCACCCATCTACTCTGGGCTGGTCTGTCCTGGCATGTCCCACATTGGGCTGTGCTCCACTCCCAGCATGGTATGATAGACTCTTCCCAACAACCATTCAGGTCATCTTGGTCTGAAGACTTGTTTCACTCTGTCGTTTTGTGGGTTCTGTAGCTCTAGAGTTTGTTTAGAGTAATTTTTTACAGGTGTTTGGAGGGATTTGGGGGAGGGGTCAAGCAAGTCTCTGTTTTTATGCTGCCATCTTGGTTCTGCCCCCCCCAAAAGAAAAAGAAATTGAAGGAATTAAAATAGGCAGAGAAGAAACTAAGTTATCACTCTTTGCAGATGATATGATGATATACTTAGAGAATCCTAGAGAATCGAGCACAAAGCTACTTGAAATAATAAATAACTTTAGCAAAGTTTCAGGATATAAAATAAACCCACATAAATCTGCGGCATTCCTGTATAATACTAATAAAGCCCAACAGCAAGAGACAGAAAGAGAAATTCCGCTTAAAGTTACTATAGATACTATAAAATATTTGGGAGTCTACTTGCCAAGACAAACCCAGGAACTATATGAACACAATTACAAAACACTTCTCACACAAATAAAGTCATATCTAAATAAATGGGAAAACATCAGTTGCTCTTGGTTAGGCCGAGCTAATAGGATAAAAATGACAGTTTTATACCTAAACTAATTTACTTATTTAGTGCCATACTAATCAAACTACCAAAAAATTATTTTATAGAGCTAGATAAAATAATAACAAAATTCATCTGGAAGAACAAAAGATCCAGAATATCAAGGGAATTAATGAAAAGAAATGCTAGGGAAGGAGGCCTAGACTGACCAGATATTAAAATGTATTATAAAGCAATAATCATCAAAACTAATTGGTACTGGCTAAGAAATAAAGTGCTGGATCAGTGGAATAGGTTAGCTACACAAGATGCAGTAGTCAATGAATATAGTAATCTACTCTTTGATAAACCCAAAGAGTCCAGCTTCTGGGATAAGAACTCACTATTTCACAAAAAACTGCTGGGAAGACTGGAAAATAGTATGGCAGAAATTGGGCATAGAGCAATATCTTATTCCATATACCAAAATAAAGTCAAAATAGGTTCAAGATTTAGGAATAAAGGCTGATACTATAAGCAGTTTGGGAGAGCAGGGAGTAGTTTACCTATCAGATCTATGGGAAAGGGAAGAATTCATGACCGAACAAGAGATAGAGAGCATTACAAAATGCAAAATGGAAAATTTTGATTACATTAAATTAAAACGTTATTGTACAAAGAAAGCTGGTGCAACAAAGTTTAGTAGGGAAGCAGAAAATTGGGAAAGAATTTTTACAACTAGTGTGTCTGACAAAGGTCTCATCTCTAAAATATACTGAGGGAACTGAGTCAAATTTATAAGAATACAGGTTTACAAGTACAGATACAAATTTATAAGAATACAAGTCATTCCCCAGTTGATAAACGGGCAAAGGATATGAACAAGCAGTTTTCAGAGGAAGAAATTAAAGCTAGCTATAGGCATATGAAAAAATGCTCTAAATCACTATTGATTAGAAAAATGCAAATCAAAATAATTTTTAGGTACCACATCTCTCCTGTCAGATTGCCTAACATGTCAAAACAGGAAAATGATAAATGCTGGAGAAGATGTGGGAAAATTGGAACACTATTGCCTTTTTGTAATACCTTCTTGTTGAGGTAGATACTTGTTGAGCAGAGTTCTTATGCTTTAGCTTGGAAAGGTAGCAAAGAAATTAGGTGAGTATTATACCTGGCTGGTTTGTGGGTGATTTTTATTCCTGTGGAATTGTTTGGTGTGTTCATGAAGGTGTCTGCAGTTTTAGGCAGAATTCTTTTTGTAAAATTTAGTTACACCATGTACTGAACATAGTTTAGTTAAATTACTCTGAGGTTCAGTTGAGCAGTCCTTGAGTAGACCAGATCATTATTCATTGTTCAAACTTAATATAAAAAATAATTGAATTGATAAATAAAGGCAAATACGGTTGGCAAATTAACTACCTGGGGAAGAGTTCATTTAGGTGATCATAAACTGAAAGTGATAAAATTTTATTGTAATTATGAATTTGTAATCTGATTTGTAAATTGGAAAGAGACTTGATGCTATTCTGGTGAGAAATTTGGGGGCACTAAGAAAAAAAAAGCACCATACAACATTATCCTTCCCCAAAATGCCATATCTGGTTAATCTGATCCTTAAGTTGCCTCATACAGATGATGAAATTTTAGCAATAAATTAGTTAAATACCCATTGTGGACTAAGCTGTGAGTAACTTTTTTCTCAGATTGAGTTTCTCATAGACAAATTCTAGGAGAGAGGGACTGGTGTTTACTGGAGATCAGAAGATCCTGAGCTAAAATTTTTGGACCAGACCTGTGATATCCTCTCACAGGGACTAGGGTGGGTGTGGAGGAAGATGACGACTTCCTGGACAATTTCTGGGGCTGCTTTGCATTCTGTGGACCTGCAGCATTGCTCAGAGCACTGAAATTTTAAAAAAGCTCTCCCAGGGCTGAGTGGCTGAATGGGCTAAAGCTGGGGCTTGTCCTCGACCTCCCTCATTCCAAAGCCAGCTCTCTCCACTTAGTCTTCTTGAGTCTATCACCTTTCTTGTGGCTTCAGGTAAAGTTTCAGTATGAAGGAAAATGAATTCTAGAATTTATTGTGTAAAATACACATAAGAAATAATTACATTGATTTTTCAAACTTTATTTGGTATGCTTAAGCCTTTTTTCATGAAGTACTAGTTTGGAGATATTTTAATGTGATAATATAATTATTTACTACATATTCCCCAAATTCCCTTGGTTGATCCCTAGCCATTCAGCCAACAAGCGTTTATTTAAAGGCTCTCCCTCTCTCCCCGCCACTCCCACAGTACCTGTAGAAGTAGAAAGACAGCTACCCTGTTGAAGCTTGCATCATGGAAACTGAAAATCTGGGTTGTGGGTATGAGTTGTAGTAGTGGGGGAAAGGACACATCTGATGTGGCAGAGAAAGTCCAAAGTGTAGTCTGGGCTCCCTCCTCAAATGAAAGTTTTGGGAGGAGCCATCCAATCAGAGGAAAGGCCTAATGGGTGGAGTATTTGAATTCTAGGGCTGGAGTTAACTTAGAGGATGAAGAGGCTTCTGGGGCTTGGTAGAGAAAGTACAGTGTGCAACCTGGAGAGAAGTGTACCCTGGTTGGAAACATCATGTTGCCTTTCTTTGTGTAGAGATAGTGATTATAAGGAACTCCCCAGATACCTGTTACTCCTACCAATACAATTTATAGTTTTACCTGTTGAGAAAGTAGCCCAGGGTCACAAGATAAAAATTTTAAGATTTAAAAGAATATAAATTGAGTACGAGTCCTGTACTATTTAAATAGATTTTCCTCTTGTTAGTCTACTTCCTCCCCTCCCCCCCTTTCCTTCTAATTCTCTACTAATAAGACTATTAGGTATTTATTTCTCGACCTTTGAGGCTTTTGTGAAGCAAACTGGTGCTTTTGCATCATAATTTGGGTGATTATTAGACTAATAATATATTTTGAATATATAGATTTATAGAAATTTAGCCAATTCTGTCTCTGACTTTGGTGTTTTTGGATTACTTTTTTACTTTTGAATTTGAATTATTTTACACTGTCAGGAATGATTAACGCTTGGTTGGTTTTGCTGAACTGCTTTCTTTTTTTTTAATCTTTGTTGACGATATAGTTGGAGATCAAAGTGTTATAAAAAATCAGCATCGATAAATTTCAATAAAATAGTTTCAATAAATTGTTTATTTAGAACTGGAAGGAATAAAAGCTTGTGGTTGAATTGGGATATTTGACATTTAAAGCCCTTCACAACCTAGCTTTGGCCTTACTGTATATTGCTTCTCTTCATATTTTCTTTGTTTCAGCCAAATTGGCTATCTTACTCTTGTATACATAACGTTCTATCTCTTATCTCCAGTCCTTTGCATGAGCTGTCTTTCTTTCCTTCGTACCTGAAATGTACTCCCTTCTCACTTCCACCTCTTAGAATCTCTAGTTTTTTTTAAATGGCAACTCAAATGCTGCCTTATATATTTTCTTGACTCTCTAGCTACTAGTGCCTTCCCTTCAAAATTACCTTGTATTTATATTGTGTACAGTTATTTTATATGTACTTAAAGTGTGTACATGTTAACTCCCCCTACAGAATATAAGTTCCTTGAGGGCAGAAATAATTTCATTTTTTGGCACATGATAAGTGCTTGATAAATGTTTACAGTTTGTGATTTAAAAATTTGGATTCTTATAAAATAAAAAAAAATAGGCACTTGACACTAAATGAATTTACAAAGGCAAGACATTTCAAGGAGAGGTATTTTTTTAAAAAGCATAAAATAACCCCTTGGGGCAGCAAGGGAGAATATCCCATTTTCTTAAGTTCTAGGTTTCTTTAGAACTAAATTTAGAGTTATATAATGTGATTGGTACTATGTGAAGGCTTGACCTCCATGTTTCAGTCAACAAACATTGAACTCTTGGAATATTATTTTAAATTTGCGGATTATAAAAGAGATTAATAGCTGCAGCTCTGAAAGTTTTTCTAATCTAGTTAAAGATGCAGTTATTTAAATGAATGATTAGAGAAGAAGTTAGTATATGCTTCACTAAGCAATTGTGTGCCCGGTTCTGTGGTAGGAATTAGGGATACAAAACCAAAAATGAAAGTCCATGCTTTGAGGGAAGTTACATTGCATTGGGATGAACTATGTACACAGATATGTAACAAAATAAAGGTCCATACAGGAACAGCAAGGTGTACGATCTCACTGGAACATAGCATGTGATGGGGAGTGACAAAGAAAGGTAGACTAGATCCAGATTGTAAAGGCCTTTAAATGCCAAATAGAAGAGTTTTATTTGATTCTGTAGACAATGAAGCACGACTAGGGCTGATATAATAAGATCCTGAGTTGGTATTTGGAGAATAGATACTAATTGTGTTTTATAGACAGTACTTGCAAAGGGAGGCAGAAAAGAGATGGTAATGTGGAAAGCCTTTATTGTTCTGGGACTTGAGCTTGATCTTGAAGAATATTGTTTAAGATGTCCGTGGACAATTTGATGACCGTGGTTCTGTTTTAGATTTCCTTATGTGGGCGTTACAGAGTATGTCTTTGACACACGTTGTGTGTGGCAGTGTTTGATCTCAGGTCTTCCTGACTTCCAAGTTTAACATTCCACTTCACTATCTAGCTGCCTTCTTTTAATTACACTATTCTATCACAGTCACCATGCTGGCACACAGATGATACTTAATACTTGTTGATTGATTGATTGGCTCTTTGTTCTCACTGTGACCTCAAAACCCTACACCTCTTAGTACTTTCTCTGGCCATCACCCCTGCTCTGGCTACTCTTTCCTTCCCTGTTTCTACCTGTGATTGAACCATGTGACCTCTATGCTATCCTCCACTTTCATTTCCTTTGTTCTCTTTTCCTTTTGAAGATCATATGTTGCCAAGTATTTTTCCCACCATATGCATCTTTAGCTCCTATTCACATGCTCTTTGTTGGAACTATGAGAAATCATGAAACTACTGACTACATTTACTACAAATTTGTTAACTTATCTCAGTAGAATCCTTACCACAGCAAGTCAGTCATTCTCCCTAATCAGTTCTCTAGTCTATCTCACTTACCATCATGGCTACTGCAAACCTTCACTTGTCTCTTCAAGCCTCCTGTAGCACCTCCTTCCCCTACCCTCAAAGAAGAGAACCTTACCTATAGACCATGTGGTGAGAGCCCCCTCTTTTCCTCTTCTCATCTCATATCACTCTGACATAGTTTTCCACTAGCACCTTAATTTCATTTTTCTGATGAAAAGTTGGCTCTTCTTGCCAAGGCCAGCCTTTTTGCACACATCCTTCATCTTATTGCCTTCTTTATTCTCCAGCAGGTTGCCCTGACTGGCAGATCTTCCATCATCTCTATGATTTCTCAGTCTCTCCATATTTATTGGTTCCTTTCCTTCTGCCTACAAGCATGACCAACTCTCCTCCACACTTGAAAAATTCTCACTAGCAGCAGTGATAATTTTCTATTTTCCTCCTCTCCTTCCCAGTTAAGTTTCTTGAAAAAACTGTGCTAGGTGTCTTTACTTAGTATTTTATTTTTTCAATCAGCAAGAATCTGCCTTCTCTCTCTCCTGTTTCCTGTCCTCTATGAAAACAAAAGAGAAGAAAAAAAATTCCTTTAGGAACATGGTCAAACAAAACAAATTTCAGCATGCATCATGTCCAGAAAAAGATCTAATTCTGCACTCTGAGTCCTTCAGCTCTTTATCAAGAGATGGGTAGAGTGTTTCACCATTAGCTCTCTATAAGAGTAGTTGGACATTATGCTTATAAGACTCCCTAATTCTTTTAAAGTTACTTGCCTTTACCATGTTGTTGTCTTTCTATAAATCATTCTCCTACTTCTGTTCACTTTATTCTCCATCAATTCATGAGTTTTCCCAGGTTCTCTGAAACCATCCTATTTATCATTTCTCATCAAACAATACTATTATGTTACATTTATATCCTTCCCCAAGTGATGGGTACCCCCTCAAATTCTCATTCTTTGCCACCTCAAAAAGTGCTATCAATATTTTTTATAAATCCTTAAGAGTTTATTTTGCTTAGATCTCATTATCTTTTCCCCTAAATTCTCCCCAGCTCCTATCTTCCCAATTCACCATAGTCGCTAGTCCCTCAGACTTGGAACCTGAGAGTCATCCTGGACTCCTCACTATCTCTCACCCTCCCCTTGCCCATCCCATACAATATGTTGCCAAGGCCTATCGATTTCTCCTTTGCAGAATCTTTTGAATACAACCTCTTCTCTCTTCTGACTCTGCCACCACTATAGTGTAGAGCCTTATCACCTCACACCTGGATTATGCAATAACCTGCTAGGGGGTCTGCCTGCCTCAAGTCTCTCCTCACTCCAGTTCATCTTCCATTCAGGCGCTAAAGGAATTTTCCAAAGTGCAGGTTTGATCATGGTTCCATCCCCCCACCCCCCAGTCAGTAAACTCCAGTAGCTCCCTGTTGCCTTTAGGATCAAATACAAAATGCTCTAGCCCCCATCCCATCTTTCTGGGTTTCTCATACCTCTGACACCTAGTCTTCAGTCCAGTGAAATTGACTTGGCTGTTCCACAAACAAGACACTCCATCTCTTTGCATTTTGTATGGCTGTGCCCCTTGCCTGGCACATTTTCCTCCTCATCTCCAACTTACTGATTTCTTTTGCTTCCTTCAAGTCCTAACTAAAATCCCATCTTTTACTAGATTTCTTCCCCAATCGCTCTTAATTCTATTGCCTTCCCTCTTCTAATGATTCCCTATTTATCCAGTATACCGCTTGCTTTGTCTATATTTGTTTGCATGTTTTCTCCACTACTACATTGTAAACTCTTTGAGAGCAGGTTCTGTCTTTTTTTTTAGTGCTTTAAGTATTTTGTTAAAAAAATTTTTTATTGATGTTTTCTGTTTCTTATATCACCACAGTATCCCATTTATCCCACCCTCCCTCCTCCTTCCCCCATCCCACTTGGGCCATCCTGTGTGACAAATAGTGGTGTGTTTTGTTTTGTTTTGTTTTAGAGGAAGAAAATCAGCATTACTGAGCAATACTTAGAGAAAGTTTGAAAACATGTGCTGTGTATAACACCTGTGGATCTCACCGTCCACTAAGGGGTAGCTTGAGCATGTCTTGTCATATCTCTTCGTTTGAATCCTGCTTGATCTTTATTATTTTGTTAGAATTACTTTTGATTTTTTGGTTTGTCATTGTAGTTTCCGTGTATGTTGTTTTCCTGGCTCTGCTTATTTCATTCTGCATCATTTCACATAGCTCTTTCCATGCTTCTCTGTAGTCATCACATGTATCATTTCTTACATTGCAGTAGTACTCCATTACACATGTACCACAATTTATTTAGCCATTCCCTAGTTGATCGGCTCTATTTTCAATTCTTAGCTATAACAAAAAGTGCTGTTTAAGTATTTTAGAGTATATGGGGATGTTTTCTTATTGAAGACTTCCTTGGAGTATAAGCCCAGTAATAGGGTCTCTGATTTAGAGGGTATGAATGTTTTAGTCACTTTATTTGTATAATTCCAAATTGATTTCCAGAATGTTTGGACCATTTCACAGCTTCACTAGTAATTAGTGTGCTTATCTTTCTACAACCCCACCAACATTGACTATTGCCGTTTTTGTTATTTTTGCCAATTTGTGGGGTACGAAGTAACACCTCAGAATTATTTTGATTTGTATTTCTCTCCTGATTAGTAATTTGGAGTGTTTATGTATTGCAGTTCTTTTGACTGTTTGTATCATTTGACTATTTATTGGGGAATGGCTGTTAGTCTTATCTATATACTTATTAATTGTTTGTGTATTTTGGATACCCAACCCTTATCTGAGAAAATTTGATAGAAAGAATTTTTTTCTCATTGGACCACTTCCCATCTTAACCTATACATTAATGTTGACTGTGCACAGTCTTTTCAGTTTCAAATTCTTAAAGTTATCAATTTTATCTTTTGTTAACTGCCTCTATCTGTTGCTTGGTTAAGATTACATCTCTTACCTGTAGTTGTAAAGATGCATAATCTGTTTCTCTTCTGTTTTTTTATACTATGATTGTTAATATTTAAGTCACATGTTCATTTAGAATGTATAGTTGTTGGTCTAAGCCTAATTTCTGTCAGACTGCTTTCCAGTTTTCCCAGCAGTTTTTATCAAATTGGAGTTTTTCTTCAGGTAACTTGTTTTCTACTTTAATCAAACACTGAGTTATTGAGTTCTTTTGTTTCAGAATCTCCCATGTCTAGTCTATTCCACTGATCTGTCTCTTAATTTTTTAACTAATACCAGATAGTTTTGATGACTCCTACTTTATAATATAGTTTGAGGTTTGAGGGACTGTTTTTTGCCTCTTTTTATATCCCCAGAACTTAGTAAAGTATTTTGCGTATAGTAGGCACGTAATAAATATTTATTGATTAATAATCCTTTCATTAATCCACCCTCCCTTGAATTCAACCTTCTTTCTTCTTTTTCCTTCCTATTTCCCTATTGAGTGAAATGTATTCCTGTACCAAGTTCTTTATGTGTATGTGTATTCTTCCCTCTTTTGACCAGTTCATATGAAAAGAAGGTTCAAGTGTTGTCTGCTGCCCTCACCCCCTGCTGCTTGTTTGTGTAGATGTGTAATTGTACATCCTGATCACATGGGATTTCTCCTAACATTTCTTTGCCCTTCCTCCCATCCCCAGTATTTTCTTCTTCCTTTCTTTTCATTCTTCCCTTAAGATTATGAAGACATAACAGAACCTCTCCCTTTGTTTTATTGTTTAGTTGTTTTTCAATTGGATACAATTCTTTGTGACCCCTTTTGGCGTTTTCTTGGCAGAGATACTGGGGTGGTTTGCCATTTTCTTCTCCAGCCCATTTTACAGATGAGGAAACTGAGGCAAACAGGGTCAAATGACTTGCTCATAGTTACACAGCTAGTAAGTGTCTGAGGCTGGGTTTGAACTCAGGTCTTCCTGACTCCAGGAAGGCAGATTTATCCACTGCCCCGAACCTCTCCCAGGTCTTATCTAATTTGACTCCCTCTCTGGCCTTTGATGTTGATGGTTTTCAGAAAGGACATATGTATCATCTCCTCATATTTGAATGTAATCAGCTTATCCTTGTTTAGTTCTTTATGATTATTCGTTTGTATTTATCTGTTTATATTTCTCCTTACTTATATGTTTGAATGTCAAAGTTTCTACAACAGCTCTGGTCTTGGAAGGGCCACTTTCCCCCAATAAACTTTGTTTTCTGTCATACCCAGTTCCAAGCTCTCTTTGCTCCTTTATAGAGTGACTGCTAAATTGTATGTGGTCCTGACTGTGGCTCCACAGTACTTGAATTTCTGGCTGCTTGCAGTATTTTTTCTTTGATGTGGAAGCTCTGGATTTAAGCTGTAATGTTTGTTGGAGTTTTCATTTGGGAGTTTTGTTTAGGAGAGAACTCGTGGATTCTTTCTATTTCCACTTTGCCCTCTGATTCTTAAAGGTGTAGGTAGTTTTCTTTTGAAAAAAAAAATTTTTTTTTTTGCAGGGGGAGGACAGGGCAATTGTGATTAAGTGACTTGCCCAAGGTCACACAGCTGGTGTGTCAAGTGTCTGAGGTTGCATTTGAACTCAGGTCCTCCTGACTCCAGGGCTGGTGCTCTACTCACTGCGCCACCTAGCTGCCCCGAGATTTTCTTGAAATAGGCTATCTAGGCTATTTTTTTTTTTTTTTTTTTTTTTTTGGTCCTGGCCTTCAGGTAGTCCAATGATTAATTTTTTCTCCTTGATCTGTTTTCCAGGTAAGTTGTTTTTATGACAGGATACCTTACATTTTCTTCTATTTTTTTTTAGTTTTTTGACTTTGTTTTATTATTTCTTGTCGTCTCATTGGATTGTTGGGTGTTATTTGGTCCATTTTCATTTTCAGGGAGTTTGTTGTTTGGGCAAGGTTTTGTACCAATAGTGCTAAACTGTTGATTCCTTTTCCGGTTCTTTCTTCCATAGCTCTCATTTCTTTTCCATGTTTTTTCTTCAAGCATTCCCATTTATTTTAAAAAATACAGACAGTTTTTAAATTATTGCTTCATCTCTTATGGGACTTATAAGTTGAATTTGTGCCCAAGATGCAGTTGGGTTTTTTTTTTTTGAGACTATATGTAGATGTTTTGGAATAATTCTCTTCCTCTGAGTTGTGTTATGAGCATTTCTGTCACTGTAATTGGTTTTTATGGTGGGATTCCTTTTTTTTTCATCATCTTTCCATCCTTCTTATTGACTTTGGACTGGATGCTAGAGCTGACTCTGTATGCTTCTGGTGGGAAGGTCTGGGCTGGTCCTTTTGCTGTTTCCTTGGGGTATTGAGCATTGTATTATTCCAGGACCTTAGGGACAGATTAGTTAGGAGACCTGTAAGCTTTTGGTGTTACCAAAATACTCTGACTGAGGACAGAGTCTGAATGATCTCTCTCTCTACCCCCTACTCCTCCAACTTTTCAAGTTCCTGACCTGGGTTTAGGTCTTAGCAACAATAGAATGGGTTGGACTCTCTACCTTCATTAGCCAGTTGGGAAGTTGTGCTGGTTCAAAGTGACAACACCACTTGTTTCCCTTAGGTCTGTGATTCCTGTACTGATTATTCTTCTGTAAGCTTCAGACCGGGCTGGGAGGTGTAAATGAGACCATGCTGTCTGTGCTCTTGGTGTCTGAGCCACACCACTGTTGGCTTGCTTCTGAACTTAATCCTTCTCAGTAAGCTGTGTCCAGCTCCTCACCCTGCTGGATAAAGATCCGCCCTGGATCTGTGACCTGGAGCTGGCTAATGGACAGCAAAGCTGCCAGATAGCACCATTTCTTCTTGTGGTTTCCCATTGTGTGTCTGGGGGTGCCCCCTGTGGGACCTAGTCTTGCCCTGGTGTACAGCCTTTCTCTATGCACTGGAGTGTTTTTTGCTTGGTACTCTTGGCCAAAGAACTTCCTATGTGCCTATGCTGTTTTGGACTGGAAAAATGAATCATTATGCCTTTTTCTTGTATTTCCCCATAAGAATTTGATTTGGCGTGCTTTTTAGATCGTTTTGGAGGGAGTTTTGACGGAACAAGAAGAGCTCGCTGTACTATTTCCTGCTGTTCTGACCAGGTTGGCGCCACTCCTGCCTCTTCTTTTATCTCCTCTTTTAAGACTCTCTGTACTGTGGCTTCAGATCTCATTGTTCAACTAAAATCGCTGTCTAAGGTTACTAGGGATCACTTAATTGCCATATCTAATGGATTTTTCTCAATCATCATTGTTCTGGAACTGTGAAACATTTGACGCTATTGACCGGGTCTCCTGAATTATCTTTCCTCTAGGTTTTTTTTTTTTTAATTTATTTACTTATTTATTTTTAGTTTTCAGCATTCGCTTTTATAAGATTTTGAGTTTAAAATTTTCCCCCTTCCTCTAGTTTTTAATGACTATTCTCTTCCTGCTTCTCCTTTGTGTTTGACCAGTTCCTTCTCAGTCATTTTCTTTCTGGATATTCATTCATGTCCTCAAGGTTCTGACCTGGGTTGTCTTCTCTTTTCTTTCTGTATTTTCTTACTTCATAATTACATTAGCTTCCACAGGTTCAGTTTTCATCTCTATGCTGATATTTCTTAGTTCTAAACATCTAGCCCTAATGTCTTTTCTGAACTCCAATCCCATATCTTCAGCTGTCTGTTGGACATTTCAAACTGAATATGTCTAAAACAGAACTCATTATGTTTTCCCCCCAAATGTCTCCTGAACTTTCCAGGGGTACCGCCATCCTCCCAGTCACCCAGGTTCACAACTTGACTCTAGCCCTGTATATTCAATCTGTTGTCATATCTCGTTTTTAATTCACACATAAGTCCCTTTCTTTTCATGTACAGTCACTGACCTTGTTCAAACTTTAATCATCTTTCTCTTGGACTATTGCAGTAACAATCTGATTGATCTTCCTACCTTGAATCTTTTCTCACTTTCATCTACCTTCCATATAGACGCCAAAATGATTTTCCTGAAGTGTTGGTTTGACTATATCACTCCCTAGTAACCTTTAGGATCAAATATAAATATTGACATTTATAGCTCCTTGCAACCTTGTCTGTATCTTTCCAGTCTTCTTATACTTTACTCTCCTTGTACTGTTTGATCCAGTCATACTGTCTTATTTGATGTTCCTCCACCTCCTATCTCTGTGACTTTGTTGTGGTTGTCCCCATGCCTAGAATGCTCTTTCTCTAAGAATCCCTGGCTTCTCTAAAGACTTAGCTCAGAGCTAGCCTTCTGGCTGGAGGCCTTTCCTACACGTTTATTGTATATAACTATTTTTATGAAGTCTCCCCCACTAGAATGTAAACCTTAGGGTCTGTTTTTGCTTTTTAATTTGTTTCTCTGCCTTTGCACTGTGCTTAGCTCCAGAGTAAATGCATAATAAATTGATGGGGGGAAAATCCATGGTTTAGCACTCGATCAGATCAACCATTTATATCATAATGTCAGAATACAATCCTCTTACATATCTTTTTCATGGATTTTTTAAAGCAGTGCTCAAAAATTCTTTTGCATATATGTCTGAAGGCCTTATTTATTTTAAAAAATAAAAAAAATCCATCAGAACTCTTCCTGTAAAAGATACTAGTACACTGATGGGAGGTAATTTTAAAAATTCTCTTAGGAGTAGTAAATGAATGAAAAGAGGGAGAATGTTGCACTTAGTTTTGTCTGAGTTCTACCTAACTCATTTCTTTGGAATTTGCTTTCTTAATTCCTGCTAAACATCACTGGAAGGAAATTTGACCTACTTAACAGATCCTAAAATTGTAGGCATAAGTGAGGAGTTCTTTTGCTATGCTTTGCTTTCTGGATTTGTGTAGGCTGAATTGAAGAATGGATTGATTGCTATTTCTGAGATTTTTACTTTGTCAAAGTGCTGGAATTCCCTTTGTCTTGTAGGGTGCAAGCTGATTTAATATTCTGTATGGAGCCCAATTTTATTATGCATTGAAAATACATATGCCATGTTTGTGCTGATGAGTCATTATATCTATTAAATTACTTTCATGTGATTACTGAATGTGGGCCTAGGCTGAAGATCCAGTGAAGGATCTCTTTCTATTCCTTAACCCTCCTGTCTCACCTCCCCTTTTTTATTGCCTCTATTTAAATGTTTTTTGTTTTTTTTAAATTCCGAACATGAATGATAATTGCCAACATTTTTGTGGTGCTTTAAGATCTGTGAAGCTTTTTACAAATATCTCATTTTATCTTCACAACAACTCTGGGAGGCAGGTGCTATTGTGATCTCCATTTAAAATTTGAAGAAACTGAGGCAGACAGGTTAAGTGATTTCCGAGGATAACAGCTAGTGAGTGTCTGAGGTGAGATTTGAACTCAGGTCTTCCCGAATTCCAGGTCTATCCAGCTCTATACACTTTGTCACCTAGCTGCCTTTAAACAGTAAAAAAGACGATTTCCACACACATAGCAAAATACAAGAGTGTTATCTATGAAATCATGAGTCACTCTTTCATATTACTTACTTTAAAAATATATATGAAGTAAACTTCAGAACTTTTCTTGTCTGTGCTTCTTCCTGAATTTTCTTCTGATCTCTTCAGTACATTAAAAAATGTTTCAGTCACCTCATTTTGTTTTTTGGCATCCTTAATGCTAGCCTCTCCCCTCCCCCCCCCAATAACTGAGCGAAAGAAAGAAAAATCTTGTAACAAATAAGCATAGTCAGAGAAAGCAAATCTATGTAATTATCAAAAACATACATCTCTTTCAAATACCCTATTTCCATCCTCTTTCTTTCAGGAAGTGGGTAAGGTGCTTCATCATAGGTACTCTGGAAAAATAATTGGTCATTGCATTGATTAGAATTCTTAAGTATTTCAAAATTATTTTTGTTTACAATGTTAATTTTCCCGTATAACTTGTTCTTTTTGTTCTGTTCATTTCACTCTGCATCAGTTCATACTATTCAGGATTCTTTGAAATCATTCCTTTTGTCATTTCTTATTGCTCAGTAATATTAAATTACACTCACATACCATGATTTGTTCAGCCAATCTCCATTTGTGTAAGAGTTGATCTAAGGTGGCCCCCTCTCCCATTTTGTTCTTTTTTAATTTTTCCTTCAAGATCAGGACATTTAGCTATTTCTTCCCTTGCTGTTATCCCAGATTAGGGTGAGATACCTCTTCCCCATCTCTTCTTCCACATTTGTATATTCTTCTCATGCACCCCAATTATGAAAAATTTCAAATTCCACCTCCTTCCTAAAACACTAATGTGTTTCTCCTTTTACCTTTCCTTCTCTTCCTCCTCTTAAAAATCCTCTGAAAAGAATTAATCCACAGCCAGGACTTCTTTTTCTTATTTAATTCCCTCCATACTCTTTGAAGACTTGAAGGTTCTGAAGGGACGCTTGTTTTTTCTGACTGTTATAATGTTAGCATTACATCATCATACAACTCCTTCCGATTGCTCAAATAAATTTTCCTTTTTAGGTTTATTTTGACTCACATTTGTATTTCAGATCTGTTCTTTTCATCAGAAAATGCTTAAAAGTCCTCTTCCAGTGTCAAACTCAAGTAGAAATGGGAGCCACTAAACTGTAAATAAGGATTTCTGTTGATACACATTTACTTAGAAAACCACATATTTATAGAATCTATGTTTTATTATAATTTGTTTATTTTATTAAATATTTTCCAATCACATTTTAATTTGAAGTTAATTTTTATTTTTTTTTTTAATTTTCAATTTAATTTTAATTTAATTCCTCATCAGGAATTTGGGGACCACATGTTTGACACTTCTGCTGTATTCCATTAAAAGCCCATTTTTTACCCCCTCTGTATTTATACTTAGCTTTGCAAGATAAATTATTTTTTGTTGTAAGCCTACATCTTTTGCCTTTTAAAGTATGGCATTGAAATGTATTTTCTCATATAATAGAAACTGCCAGGTCTTGTGTGATCCTGACTGATCCCTTCATACTTGGACTGCTTTTCTCTGGATTTTTGCAGCATTTTTTCCTTTCATGTGAAGGCTTTGGATTTTGACTATGACATTCCTGTGATTTTTTCTGTGGGGAGTTCCTTTCCTGAGGTTGTCGATGGATTCTATTATAACTTTGCAGTTTTCACTTATGATTTCTTGAAACATAGTGTTCAGTTAAAAAAATAATAATGGTTTTATTTCTCCTTGACTTGTTCTCCAGGACAGTTGTTTTTGATATAATATTTCCTATATTTTCTTTCTTTCTGTCTTTTGATTTTTTTGTTTTGTTTTTTTATTTAATTTATTTAATATTTAGTTTTCAGCATTGATTTTCACGAGAGTTTGAATTACAAATTTTCTCCCCATTTCTACCCTCCCACCCACTCCAAGATGGCGTATATTCTGGTTGCCCCATTCCCCAGTCAGCCCTCTCTTCTGTCACTCCACTCCCCTCCTATCCCCTTTTCCCTTCCTTTCTTGTAGGGCAAGATAAATTTCTACGCCCCATCGCCTGTGTATCTTATTTCCTAGTTGCATGCAAAAACATTTTTTTGTTTTTGAACATCTGTTTTTAAAACTTTGAGTTCCAAATTCTCTCCCCTCTTCCCTCCCCACCCACCCTCCCTAAGAAGTCAAGCAATTCAACATAGGCCACATGCATATCATTATGTAAAACCCTTCCACAATACTCATGTTGTGAAAGACTAGCTATATTTTGCTCCTTCCTAACCTATCCCCCTTTATCCAATTTTCTCCCTTGACCCTGTCCCTTTTTGAAAGTGTTTGTTTTTGATTACCTACTCCCCCATCTGCCCTCCCTTCTATCGACCCCCTTTTTTTATCTTCTTCCTCCTTCTTTCCTGTGGGTAAGATACCCAATTGAGTGTGTATGGTATTCCCTCCTCAGGTCAAATCTGATGAGAACAAGATTCACTCATTCCCCCTCACCTGCCCTCTCTTCCCTTCCTACAGAACTGCTTTTTCTTGCCACTTTTATGCGAGATAATTTACCCCATTCTATCTCTCCCTTTCTCCCTCTCTCAATATATTCCTCTCTCGTTCCTTAATTTAATTTTTTTAGATATCATCCCTTCATATTCAGCTCACCTGTGCCCTCTGTCTCTATATATATATATATATATATATATACATATATATATATGTATATATACACACACATACATATGTACATACACACACATACATACACACACGTGTGTGTGTATGCATATTCCCTTCAGCTACCCTAATACTGAGGTGTCATGAATAATACACATCATCTTTCCATGTAGGAATGTAAACAAAACAGTTCAACTTTAGTAAGTCTCTTATGATTTCTCTTTCTTGTTTACCTTTTCATGCTTCTCTTGATTCTTGTGTTTGAAAGTCAGATTTTCTATTCATCTCTGGTCTTTTCACTGAGAAAGCTTGTAAGTCCTCTATTTTATTGAAAGTCCATATTTTGCCTTGGGGCGTGATACTCAGTTTTGCTGGGTAGGTGATTCTTGGTTTTAATCCTAGCTCCATTGACTTCCGGAATATCGTATTCCAAGCCCTGCGATCCCTTAATGTAGAAGCTGCTAGATCTTGGTTTATTCTGATTGTGTTTCCACAATACTCAAGTTGTTTCTTTCTGGCTGCCTGCAGTATTTTCTCCTTGATCTGGGAGTTCTGGAATTTGGCAACAATATTCCTAGGAGATTTCTTTTTGGGATCATTTTGAGGGGGCGATCTGTGGATTCTTTCAATTTCCATTTTGCCCTGTGGCTCTAGAATATCAGGGCAGTTCTCCTTGATAATTTCTTGAAAGATGATATCTAGGCTCTTTTTTTTTTTTATCATGGCTTTCAGGTAGTCCAATAATTTTTAAATTAGCTCTCCTGGGTTTATTTTCCAGGTCAGTGGTTTTTCCAATGAGATTTCACATTGTCTTCCACTTTTTCATTTCTTTGTTTCTGTTTTATAATATCTTGATTTCTCATCAAGTCACTAGCTTCCACTTGCTCCAATCTAATTTTCAAGGTAATATTTTCTTCAGTGGTCTTTTGGACCTCCTTTTCCATTTGGGTAATTCTGCCTTTCAAGGCATTGTTCTCCTCATTGGCTTTTTGGAGCTCTTTTGCCATTTGAGTTAGTCTATTTTTCAAGGTGTTGTTTTCTTCAGTATTTTTTTCTGAATTTTTTTGGGTCTCCTTTAGCAAGTCATTGACTTGTTTTTCATAGTTATCTTGCATCCTTCTCATTTCTCTTCCTGATTTTTCCTCTACTTCTCTAACTTGCTTTTCCAAATTCTTTTTGAGCTCTTCCATGGCCTGAGACTAGTTCATGTTTTTCTTGGAGGCTTTTGATGTAGGCTCTTTGACTTTGTTGACTTCTTCTGGCTGTATGTTTTGGTCTTCTTTGTCACCAAAGAAAGATTCCAAAGTCTGAGACTGAATCAGAATTCATTTTTGCTGCCTGGTCATGTTCCCAGTCAACTTACTTGACTCTTGAATTTTTCATTGGGGTATGACTGCTTGTAGAGTAAAGAGTACTTTGTTCCAAGCTTGAGGGGATGTGCGGTTGTTTTCAGAGCTATTTCTATACAGCCAGCTCTGCCACACCAGCACTCCTCCTCCCCCAAGAACCCCCAACCCGGACTGGACTTAGATCTTCAGCAGGCTCTGAACTCCTGCTCTGATCTGCCACTAAATTCCTCCCACCAGGTGGGCCTGGGGCCAGAAGCAACTGCAGCTGTAGTTCTGTAACTGTACCACCCCCGCTCCCCCGGGGAGGTGACCGAACAGTAAACTCCTTTCACTCTGTCCCCCGCAGCTTTTCCTACTGACCTTCTCTGTTTTTTTTGGTGTTTGTGGGTTGAGAAGTCTGGTAACTGCCACAGCTCACTGATTCAGTGCACTGGGGCTTGTTCCGCCTGGCTCCTGGACTGGTTGGTCCTGCTGCCGCCCACGCTGGGCTCTGCTCCCCTCCGCTCCCAGCTCTGTGTGAGACAGCCTTCACCCAGGGACCATCCAGGCTGTCCTGGGCTGGAGCCTTGCTTCCCTCTGCTGTTTTGTGGGTTCTGCAGTTCTAGAATTTGTTCAGAGCCATTTTTATAGGTTTTTGGAGGGACCTGGCGGGGGAGCTTATGCCAGTCCCTGCTTTCCAGCCGCCATCTTCCTATATTTTGATTTTTTCCCTAATATTTCTTATTTCATGAAGTTATTGATTTCTGTTTGGTCTATTCTAGTTGTGGGGGAGTCTATTACTTTGGTAAGGTTTAGCATTTTCTTTTCCAAGCTTTTATTTGTCTTTCAGTTCTTTCCTCTAGAGCTTTTATTTCATTTTTATCTCTTGCTTCATTTCTTCTGAATATTCATTTACCTTTACTTGTGTAAAGTATTTTTTCCTTTGAGTCTTTGCTTGCAGTTGTTATGTTATTTGTTCCTTCTTTTTGTGGGATCTCTCGATTTCCAGTGTTTTTTTTTATGTTTATTTTCTTTGATTTACTTAATTCTCCAACTTCAGTTCTTGAATTGTTCTTAATAGTATTTTATTTTTTCCGATTACATGAAAAGATTTAATTTAACATTCATTTTTTATAAGATTTTGAGTTTCAGATTTTTCTCCCTCCCGTTCTCTCCTCCTTCTTGTCCTCCCTTCCTCCCCAAGACAGTAAGCAATTTGATGTAGTTTATGCATGAGGAATCATGTGAAACATTATCATATTAGTCATGTGGTGAAGAAACAGAACAAAAGGAAAAAAAACTGAAAAAAATAAAGTGAAAATAGTAGGTATGCTTCGATGTGCATCCAGACTGTCAGTTCTTTCTTTGGATGTGTCTAGCGTTTTCCATCATGGGTCTTTTGGAATTGCCTTGGGTCACTGTATTGCTGGGGAGAGCTGAGTCATACCACAATGTTGCCGTTATTGTGTACGCTGTTCCCCTTGTGCTTACTTCAGTCAGCATCAGTTCATGTAAGTCTTTCTGGGTTTTTCTGAAGTCCATCTGCTTATTATTTCTTATAGCACAATCATAGTTAAATAATATTTTGAATCGGGTTTTGTGTCAGGCCCTGGCTGTGCTTTTAGGTGAGGTCATCTACCTTTCTTGGTATCACCCTGGGTTCCTGCACTGACTTCTGACTTCAAGACTCCTCACTGTCTTTGAAACCTTCCTATGAATGTTCTGCCTTGTCAGTACCTTCCTAGAATGTGCCGCTCAGAGCTGAAGGCAGTCCTGTAGATGGGGTCTGACCAGGGCATAATGGAGTGGGATTAGAACCTCATTCCTTTTGGGTACAATGATTCTGTCACCACAGCCCAGGAGTGAACTAGCCTTTTTCACCTCTGCCTCATAGGATCCAAAGGTTCTTTCCAAACTAGGCGTATGTGCCACCTCCCAGTGTCTTCTCCCGAATTATTTGTAGATTCTGTGTGTACATTGTTTTCTTCCGGTAGGATGTCAGTTCTTTGAGAGCAGGAGCTGTTTGATTTTTGTCTTTTTATCTCCAGTATCAACACAGTACTGGGCACAGGCATAGTGCTTCAGAAATGCTTTCTGGATTGAATTGTCAGCCATGCCCCTCTCTTCCTGTAGTCAGGCTATTAGAGTCACTTGATTCAAGAAGGGGCTTCAGTTGTAGGTACTTGATGTTGACCAGGAATCTACTTTTTAGGATTCTGCCTCCTCAGTGATCTTAGAAGTAATAATAAGACCACCATGCAACTGTTCCCCAGATTTTTTCCCTGACTACTTATTTAATGGTTTTAAAGTCATAGATCTCTTTTGATTGATAAACTGGCCTTTTGAGCTATATTCTTTAGGCCTTCTGCAGAATTGTTTAATTTGTAGAGAGTTACTAATCTGAATTTGACATGATATATTACTTGTGAAGTATCCATAGTTGCCAGGGATGGAAAGGAACTGCTGCTGGTCAAGGTGTCTTCGTTGCATTTGTTTTGAGTGGACAGTAGTTTTAAAATAAACAAGAATCCTTGGGGCAAGGAACACCTGTCAGTTACCTGTCAGCTTATCAGGGCGGATCGGCGGGAAACCTTGGTGGAGGTGACATTGTCAGCACAGAGAGTCTTTTGCCTTGAATTTATTGGGCCTCTCATTAAGGGAGCTGTCATAACTGTTACCTTAGAGAGAAGTCATACTAATGGCGCAGGATCTGTATAACTTGAAAATTACTTATTTTGGAAAGGGAGTTCCCTTCTCAGTTAAGTGACCTGTTGAAAATAACTCTTGGCTATTTTTAGATTATTGCAGTTAGTATTTTTAAGGTTTATTCTTTGGGCAATTAGAGGCTTTTGTGCTTCTCTAAGTAAGTTTAATTAATTGTCTTGAACCCCACCACAGGTTAATTTCTTAAAACTATAGTTTCTATTTTTTTTTGGTTGCTCAAAGTAGTTTACTGTTATAGGAATAAAAACCCGGAGGTGGCATTCTATTGCAAAGAATAAATAATAGTTTGTGAATACTAGTAGTTTGTAAGGATAGGACAGAATATCTGTTCTGGGTGTGGCAGGTTATTAGTAAAGCTTTGTAGTGTTTTGTTAGATTGCTGAACTAAAGCTACCTACTCCATCATCAGATATTGCATCCTAAGTATTTGTAACCAAGGTTAATTAAAAAATTCTTTTTTTTATTATTATGAATTTGACAGATATAAGCAAGCACGAACATTTCCACATAGAGTGAATTAAAAAAATAGAATTGTCTAAGAGATTGTGACTATTATATGAAATTTATTTTAAAGGTATCAATTAAATTTAACATGGTCCTTCCATCATTGCCCTATTTGTCCATGCCCCCTTCTGAATTCCTTCTGCTCTCTTCTGTATATTTTAAAAATGTTTCATTGATACTCTTTTCTTGGTATCACTATTAGTTCTAGCCAAACTCCATCACTCTCCTCCCCACTGCAAAAAAAAAAAAAGCCTTCTCTTAAATATAGTCAAACAAGACAAATCCACACATTGTACCTAAATATGTATATCTTATTCTCTACCTCTAGTCCATCACTTCTCTGTCAAGAGATAGGAAATGTGATCATCATCATCTTTCTGGATTCATAGTTGATTATAGCATTTTTAAAAAAATTTAATTTATTTAATGTATTTAGTTTTCAGCATTGATTTTCATAAGAATTTGAATTACAAATTTTCTCCCCATTTCTACCCTCCCACCCACTCCAAGATGGCGTATATTCTGGTTGCCCTGTTCCCCAGTCAGCCCTCCCTTCTTGTCACCCCACTCCCCTCCCATCCCCTTTTCCCTTCCTTCTTGTAGGGCAATTTAAATTTCTACGCCCCATTGCCTGTGTACCTTATTTTCTAGTTGCATGCAAAAACTTTTTTTTTTTTGTTTTTGAACATCTGTTTATAAAACTTTGAGTTCCAAATTCTCTCCCCTCTTCCCTTCCCACCTTCCCTCCCTAAGAAGTCAAGCAATTCAACATAGGCCACATGTGTATCATTATGTATAACCCTTCCACAATACTCATGTTGTAAAAGACTAACTATATTTTGCTCCTTCCTAACCTATCCCCCTTTATCCAATTTTCTCCCTTGACCCTGTCCCTTTTTGAAAGTGTTTGTTTTTGACTACCTCCTCCCCCATCTGCCCTCCCTTCTATCATTCCCCCTTTTTTTATCTTCTTCCTCCTTCTTTCCTGTGGGGTAAGATACCCAATTGAGTGTGTATGGTATTCCCTCCTCAGGCCAAATCTGATGAGAACAAGATTCACTCATTCCCCCTCACCTGCCCTCTCTTCCCTTCCTACAGAACTGCTTTTTCTTGCCACTTTTATGCGAGATAATTTACCCCATTCTATCTCTCCCTTTCTCCCTCTCTCAATATATTCCTCTCTCATCCCTTAATTTGATTTAATTTTTTTAGATACCATCCCTTCATCTTCAACTCACCCTGTGCCTTCTCTCTCTCTCTCTCTCTCTCTCTCTCTCTCTGTATATATATATATATATATATATATATATATATATATATATATATATAATACACACATACATGTATACATACATACACACACATATACACACACATATGCACACACACACACATATATATATATATACATATATATATGTGTATATATATATATATATACATATATATATATATATATGCATATTCCCTTCAGCTGCCCTAATACTGAGGTGTCATGAATCATATACATCATCTTTCCATGTAGGAATGTAAACAAAACAGTTCAACTTTAGTAAGTCCCTTATGATTTCTCTTTCTTGTTTACCTTTTCATGCTTCTCTTGATTCTTGTGTTTGAAAGTCAGATTTTCTATTCATCTCTGGTCTTTTCACTGAGAAAGCTTGTAAGTCCTCTATTTTATTGAAAGTCCATATTTTGCCTTGGGGCGTGATAGTCAGTTTTGCTGGGTAGGTGATTCTTGGTTTTAATCCTAGCTCCATTGACCTCTGGAATATCGTATTCCAAGCCCTGCGATCCCTTAATGTAGAAGCTGCTAGATCTTGGTTTATTCTGATTGTGTTTCCACAATACTCAAGTTGTTTCTTTCTGGCTGCCTGCAGTATTTTCTCCTTGACCTGGGAGCTCTGGAATTTGGTGACAATATTCCTAGGAGATTTCTTTTTGGGATCTTTTTGAGGGGGCGATCTGTGGATTCTTTCAATTTCCATTTTGCCCTATGGCTCTAGAATATCAGGGCAGTTCTCCTTGATAATTTCTTGAAAGATGATATCTAGGCTCTTTTTTTTTTTTATCGTGGCTTTCAGGTAGTCCAATAATTTTTAAATTCTCTCTCCTGGATCTATTTTCCAGGTCAGTGGTTTTTCCCATGAGATAGTTCACATTGTCTTCCACTTTTTCATTTCTTTGTTTCTGTTTTATAATATCTTGATTTCTTATCAAGTCACTAGCTTCCACTTGCTCCAATCTAATTTTCAAGGTAGTATTTTCTTCAGTGGTCTTTTGGACCTCCTTTTCCATTTGGGTAATTCTGCCTTTCAAGGCATTGTTCTCCTCATTGGCTTTTTGGAGCTCTTTTGCCATTTGAGTTAGTCTATTTTTTAAGGTGTTGATTTCTTCAGTATATTTTTCAGTATTTTTTTGGGTCTCCTTTAGCAAGTCATTGACTTGTTTTTCATAGTTACCTCGCATCCTTCTCATTTCTCTTCCTGATTTTTCCTCTACTTCTCTAACTTGCTTTTCCAAATTCTTTTTGAGCTCTTCCATGGCCTGAGACCAGTTCATGTTTTTCTTGGAGGCTTTTGATGTAGGCTCTTTGATTTTGTTGACTTCTTCTGGCTGTATGTTTTGGTCTTCTTTGTCACCAAAGAAAGATTCCAAAGTCTGAGACTGAATCTGGGTGCGTTTTTGCTGCATGGCCATGTTCCCAGCCAACTTATTTGACCCTTGAATTTTTCATTGGGGTATGACTGCTTGTAGAGTAAAGAGTACTATGTTCCAAGCTTGGGGGTATGCGCTGTTGATTTCAGAACTATTACACCAGCACTCCTTCTTCCCCAAGAACCCCCAACCCGGACTGGACTTAGATCTTCAGCAGGCTCTGAACTCCTGCTCTGATCTGCCACTTAATTCCTCCCACCAGGTGGGCCTGGGGCCAGAAGCAACTGCAGCTGTAGTTCGGTAGCTGCACCACCTCAGCTGCCCCTGGGTCAGTGGCTGAACCTCGAACTCTATCACCTTGTCCTCGGCAGCATTTCCCACTAACCTTCTCTGTTGTCTTTGGTGTTTGTGGGTTGAGAAGTCTGGTAACTGCTGTAGCTCACTGATTCAAGGCTCTAGGGCCCACTCCGCCCGGCTCCTGGTCTGGTTGGTCCGCACAGCCCATGCTGGGCTCTGCTCCACTCCCAGCTCCGTGCGCGAAAGAACCCACCCAGCAACCATCCAGGCTATCCTTTGGTGGAGCCCTGCTTCCCTTTGCTATTTTGTGGGTTCTGCAGTTCTAGAATTGGTTCAGAGCCATTTTTTATAGGTTTTTGGAGGGACTTGGCGGGGAGCTCACACTAGTCCCTGCTTTCCAGCCGCCATCTTGGCTCCTGGACTGATTATAGCATTAATTAAAGTTTTTAAGTCTTTCATTGTTGTTTTCCGTTATGGTGTTGTAGTCGTTATATAAATTGTTCTGGTTATTCTGACTTTACTCTAAAGCAGTTCATATAAGTCTTTTTGTCATTTCTTACCTCTCAGTATCATTCCATTATATGTTTATACCATAGCTTATTCAGTCACTTCCCAATTGATTGGCCTCTACTTTATTTTTGTTTGTTTACTCCAGTAAAAAATGTTGCTATAAATATTTTGCACATAAGCGTCTTTTCCCTCCGTCTTTGATTTCTGGAGGGGTATATATCTGGGAGTGGTATCTGTGAATCAAAGATATAATTACAGTTTAGTGCCCTTTTGGGTGTATAACTCCAAATTGCTTTCCAGAACGGTTAGACTAGTTCACATCTCCATCAATATACATTAATTTGCTTGACCTCCCACAGCCACTCCAACAATTTCATTTTCCTTTTTATTATCTTCACCAACGTCATGAATGTGAAATGGAAGCTTAGAGTTATTTCAGTTTGTATTTAGTGATCAGACCATTTTTTTTCACATGGCTGTTGATAGCTTGAATTTCTTTTTTAAAATTTATTCTGAATTTAAACACAGCAGAACACCAAAAATGTACATATATATATATATATATATATATATATATATATATAGATATATATATATTTCCACATGTTACTTTAAAAATATCCTGCTTATGCTTTCTTTTGAATATCTGTTCCTTTTTGTTTATTTTTTAAATTAATTTTTTTCCAATGAAAATCCACTTTTCTCTACCTGCCTCCCTCCCAACTCACTTTGAGAAAGAAAGAAAAACAAAGTGTCTGTTATAAATTCATAGTTAAGCAAAAAATTTCTTTCATTGGTAAAAACTGTCTCCGTGTGAATTCTAAGTTCATTACCTCTCTGTCTGGAGGTAACTAACATGTTTAATCATTAGTCCTCTGGAATCATGGTTGTTCATTGCATTGATTAAAATTCTAAAGTCTTTCGAAGTCTTTATAATGATGTTATATAAATTGTTCTGGTTCTGCCTACTTCACTCTTCATTAGTTCATACAAGTCTTTCCCAGGTTTCTCTGAGATTATCCTCTTCATCACATCTATAGCACAATAGTATTCTGTTATATTAGTCTAAACCTGTTTTCTGCCAAATACCCAGTGGTCTTTGACCATTAGTGAGCTTTTATACTAGAAGTTGGAGTCTTTGGTTTATCAAACACTCTGCTGTTTGTTTGCTTCTAGTTATCAACTTACCTGTTTTTCAATCAGTCCCAAATAGTTTTGACAGTTACTCTTTTGGAGTATAGCTTGAGATCTCGCACTGCTAGGCTCCTTTCTTTCCCACCTTTTTCACCATTTTCCTTAAGATTCATCACTTTTTGTTCCTCTAGATGAATTTTGTTATTATATCCTTGTTCTATAAAGTAACTCTTTGGTAGTATTATTGGTATGGCACTGATTCTGTAAATTAATTTAGTTTGTGTTGTCATTTTTATCATATTGGCAACCAAGGGCAATTTAACAAAGTTGTTCACTTGAGCTCTGAGGCTCTCTTCCATTTGCAGTGAAGGTTAGGAAGACCTTTGGAGACAGCTGCCTGAGAGAAAATTGGATTTGGGCTCCTTAGACCTAGAGTACAGTGTTGCTAGTTACATTTGTTATCCCATTTTCCTGGAGTACATGTTCAACTGTGGAAAAGGGAAAGAACCATCTGAGAATATGTGGTAAAGTGGTATTAAAAGAAAAAAATAGGTGATGGACATAAGAGTAGCCAGTATTTATGTAGTGCCTGAAGGTTGGTGGAGTTTTCTGTATGTGTTATCTCATTTGACCCTCACAATAACCCTGTGAGGTAGGTACTATTTTTATACTCATTTTACAGATAGGCAAATGGATACTGAGCGGTCAGATGACTTGCCTAGGGTCACACAGCTATTACATTTAGTCTGAGGTGGGATCTGAACAACACAAGCCTTCCTATTCCAAGTCCAGTCTTCCTACCCACTTGTTCTCCCCAGCAACAGCTGCTGCAGGTAACTTATTGAAAACAATCCATTTTACTCCAGAGGGACCATTGAGCATTCTTTATCACTTCCCCAGCATAGTTACTGAGAGAGATGAATGAACAATATGACTGAAGATTTCCAGGTAGGTTTTTTGCAGGGTCGGGGGAGAGGTAGGAAGGGGAAGGGTGGAAGAAACTTGTTGCTAAGGATTTCTTCCCCTTAGTGTCCATTATAAAAACACTCTTTTCCTTGATTCTTCTGGCATTCTCCTCTTTAACTGTTTTTGATGCTACCTTTTTTTAACATCCTTCCTTAGTTTTTCACCTTTTGCTTAAGGTTCAGAGCTTCAAACTGAACATAGGACCCTAAAAGAAGACACAGCCAAGCTCCTCACAAGGGTTTCCAACTTTAAGAAAATCTGTCCCTTGAGTTTATAAAGTGCATAAACTAGAAGTTACTAGTAGCATGGAGTATGAGGGTGCCTGTTTCTACCCACCACAAAGCTTAAAAAAATGTAGTTACATTATCTCTTAGGTTGATTGCAAATTTTAAGGAAAAAAAAAGGTTATTTCAAACATTTCCTTTACAAAAAGGATTTATTGTAGTGTTTCTTATATAAGCCTTTCTTTAGAGCATATAAGTTTTAATTTTCACTTTTCTAATACGGCATCATGGTGCGGAGGAAAGCACAGGACTAAAAAGAACTAAATTCAAGTTTTAGCAGCTACTTGAAAGGTGTGTAACTTGGGGAAAGTCACTTAACTTATTACCTTGAGTTTTCTTCATTTGTAAAAGAGAATAATACTCATTTACATGATAAGGTTGTTGTGTGGGTATATAGGAGGCTAGTTTGTGAACTATAAAGAGCTATACAAATTACTGCCGCTGCTGCTGCTCTTCCTCTTCCTTCTTTACTGTACCTGCTACAGCGAACTTTGGTACATGACAAACTAGAGAGCCTAAAAAGATTTTCACACTCTAGAATGATGTGTTAAATATAATAGATTAAATTTAATAGGGGTAAAGGTAAAAGATTTCACTCCATCCAGAAAAAAATCAACTCCATAAATTAAAATGAGGAAGGAGTATTTAGCAAGTCATGTGAAAAAGATGGCCAGTTTTAGTGGACCATAAGCTCAATATCAGACAACAGTTTGGTTTGGGCTAGTCAAAAAGTTTGATTAAGTTTTAGAAAGGACAAATAGAAATTTAGGGGCTGGAACAAAGAAGATAAACAGTTCCACAGTACTCTGCCCTAATCAGATCACAACTAGAGTATTTTGTCTGATTCTGGGTACCATGTTTTTTGGAGGCACAGTAAACTGGAGTACATTCAGAGGAGGTTGACTGGATAGAAAGTGAATTTAAAGTTATATCATAGGAGAGCTAGTTGAAGGAACCAGGGATTTTTATCTTGGAAAAGATAAGCCTTAGATAGGTCATGATTGCTACATTCAGATATTTGAACGTTTGTCATGTGGAAACAGGGTTACATTTTTTTTTTTGCTTGGTCTTAGAAGGCAGAAGTAAGGCCAGTAGCTCAGCGATGGAGGGAGGCAGATTTTGTTTTTAAGCTTAAGGCATAAAACTTCCTACCAGTTAGAGCTGCCCAAAAGTATTAATATGACCTTTTGAATATAGTGAATACTGCTATAACTTTTCTTTTGAAAATGTGAATTTATTCCAGTGGGATTGATATATTAGGGAACATTTTGAGTATAATGCTGATTTTGGTTTGTTTGTGTACAAATGAGAAATAGAATGCAAAAAACTGCGCCACTTCACAATAACTCACAAATTATAATAATCTTTCCAACACCCACTTCCACAAGCAAACTTTGGGTCTTTGTCAGGGTAAAGTGCAACTTGGTGGTGTAATGGATAGAGTGCTGGACCTGAAGTCCGGAAGACTTATCTTCCCAAGTTTAAATTTAGCCTTGGGTATTTACTAGCTGTGTGACCCTAAGCAAGTCTCTTAACCTTGATGGTCTCAGTTTCCCCATCTGTAAAACGAACTGGAAAAGGAAATGGCAAAACACTCCAGTATCTTTGCCAAGAAAACCCCAAATGGGATCACAGAGTGTTAGATGTGACTGAACGACAACCACGACAACAAGGTAAAGTGCTGTGTCTATTTTATATCTTCTGGTGCAGGTGGGAGCTGTGGGTGGAGGAAGGCTGGTCAGCTCTACATCCTCTTCTGCTGTGCCCTCTGGCCCCAAGCTGAAAGCTGTGGCCTGCCCAACTCGCTTAAGAGATTTTGTCAGCCTTCAACTCAGGCTGAGCAGCAGCAAGCAGCCTGAGGCTGTGAACACTACCATTATTATTGTAGTATATGTGTATTTCTTAACCACTTAACATGTATAATACTCTTGCCATTTTGATTAGATTCCTATCTTTTTTAATGTGTCACTGACAGAGTTTTTGAGCATTGTGTCCCTAACACCATTTTTTCCAAAAACCTTGTGGTTTTTATTGTTCAGTATTTGCATAGCATGATTCTTTCTGGGAATACATATCTATATATCTATATCTATATCTATATCTCAGAACTAACTGCACTTCATTAAATTACTATTGGCAATAGGGAGATTTCAGAGTACCTGTCACTGTCCAGTGAAGTTTATGAAAAATGAATATAGTATCTTTGTTATAATGTAAGTTAATGTAAAATGGTATTTGATTTATGGAAATTTAGATTTCAAATAAATGTTAAGGAATATATTTATAAATAGAGTTAGGCCTTTGATCTAACTTCCTGGGCAGCCTTAGTATTCACTGCAAACTCTACAAAAGTAAAGGTACTTTTTGTACTATCTTATCTATGATGCTTAAGTGGACTCTTCTGAAACCCAATATGGTATTTTTGCTGTTCTGCTTTTGTAATGCTTTTTCTCTGCCCTTTCCTTTCTCTTGTCTTAGAATTTTCTTTGAAAAAATAGAAGAAAATCTCAGTTGCTGCTGACTCTTTTCCTATAGTTATTTTTATCCTTAGGTGAATGGGAAAAGGAGAAGGAGATCCAGAGAGAGAAGAAAAAAGGAGCTCAATCCAAAAACAATCATATAGCTGTAGGTAGCACTGGAAGGGACCTTAGAGGCTACCAAGTCCACCTTTCTAATTTTTCAAATGAGATAACTGAGGCAAAGAGAGCTTAAGTTAATTTCCCAGAGTCACACTTAACATTGAAACTGAGGCAAGATTTAAAATTGTTTTCAAGTCTAGTATATGTTTCTTAGCCTTTTTTAAACACAGCTGTCATCAGAAGTTTGCAAATTAATTAAAAATAAGCTTAGTGCTAGAAATCAGTAAGCTATGGTGGAGGAACATAAAAAAATATACAAATGTACAAGAATGGGAATGGGTACCACTTGAACTTCACTCTTCTCTGAATCAGGTAAAAGAAAGTTGAACACCTACATGCCATGTGCCCATGCATGTATGCTCTCAATGCGTACACACACACAAATTTATTGTGGAAATGCATTAGGTTCAACAGGGCAAAAAGAAACAGGGAGAAGGCAGAAAGGGGAGATTTAAGAGGGAGTTGAAGCAGGGTAGAAATTGGAAGGGAATAATTATAACCAAAACACATTTAGATTTTGAAGGATGGATAGGGAGGAATTTAAAGGAAAGAAGGAAGGAAGTGTAAGAACTGTTTTTCTGGTTTGGGTGAGGAGAAGAAAGGAGGTACAGTGGACTAGAAGCAGATTGCTTCAATGATGACTAGTATTGATTATTCATCTTTCACCACCTTTGTAATAAAGATGGTAGGTATAAAAGGATATGTGGGTTGTAGGGAAATACACAGTTGACAGTCAGAACCATGAATGTGAATGGGATGAACTCACTCATAAATGGAAGAAGATAACAGAATGGATTAGAAAGCAGAATCCACAGTATCTTGTTGCCAGGCAGCCTTGTAACAAAGATTTATGCAGAGTTAAAATGAAGAGCTAGAGCAGAATTTATTATGAACTAAAAAAAAAAAACCCCTAAACTAAAGGTGAATTTAAAAAACAAAAGCAGGATAGTTCTCATGATGTTACACAAGGAAACTAATAATAAACATGGTTAAAAGATAAACAGAAATTATGTTTAAATGTGCTGTAGATGATGAGACAATATCAATATTCAACACATGCACCAAATGACATACCACCTAGGTACTTAAAGACAAAATCCAATTTCAGGGAGAAATAAAAACTATAATACTTGAGGACTTCAATGTGTCCTTTTACACACACACACACACACACACACACACACACACACACACACACACACAATTTAAGAATCTGAATAGAATTTTAGAACAGGTGACTATGACCTCTGGTGATTACAAATGAGGCCTGAGAAGAGAAGATTACCAATTAAGTGGTGTCTGATTTAATTCTAAAGAATTGGTAGATCACAGAAGATGGTGACAGTGAAATGATATATGAAAACTTTTGAAGTAACTGAAGCAGTCCTTAGGGGAAAATTAATATGTCTAAGCACTTTGATATAGAAAATGGAGAAAGAACAGATCATTAAATTGAACATGCAACTTAAAAAAAATTTAGGAAAGCAATACAGATCCAAAAAACCTAGCTAAATTCCAAAATAGAAATTCTGAAATTTAAAAAAGAAATTAACAAAATTGAAAGCAGAATACGTCTATGGAGTTGGTAAATAAGACTAGGAGGTACTTAAAAATATCATTTAAATAGATAAATCATTAGCTCATCTAAGAGAGTAAGAAGATTGCCAATTTAAAAAAAATTAAGGAGAATTCACAACAAATAAATAAGAAATAAAAGAAATTGTTAGAAACACTTTTATGCAATTATTTTCCAACAAAACTGATACATGAAAATAGATATTTTTAAAAATATACTTAGATTATTAGAACAAGAAATAGAGAATTTAAGCAACCCAAAATTGAAAAAAATAAATTGAACAGACCATAGATGAACAAAAGAAAATAACCCAGAACTGGAGCTTATAAATGAATTCTATTAAATATCCAAAGGACAATTCTAATAAATATGTAAATTAATTGCAAAAATAGGAAAAGAAGGAATTCAATACAAGTAAGTCTTGATACCTAAACTATGGAGAGTCAGAAAAGCAGAGAAAGAAAATACTATCAAGATTTCCATGAGACAGCAAGGTGACTCAGTAGAGAGAATGCTGGCCAGGGCTGAAATCAGGAACACTTGTGTTCAAATTCAGTCTCAGACACTTATTAAGCTTAGTTTTGTGACACTGGGAAAATCAGTTAAATTGTTTGCCTCAGTTTCCTCATCTGTAGAGGAGGTATAATAATAGCACCCACCTCCCAAGGTTGTTGTTAAGATCAAATGAAACAATAATTATAAAATGCCTAGCACTGTGCCTGGCATATAATAAGTGCTATATAAATACTATTGTTGTTAATAGTACTAAGGCAGTGTGGAATAGTGGATAAGAACTAGATATGAAGGTAGGAGGATCTGGGTTCAAGTCTCACTTCAGATATAATAGTTATGTTAACCTAGGCAAGTCACAACTTCTCTGAACTCAATTTCCTCATATATAAAATGAGATGTGTGATTTGATGGCCTAATAGGTTCCTTCTAGCTAAAATATGTGATTGTATTTTCCTGTAAGACAGGAAAAGCATAGGTAAAAAAGAAATAAAATGACTGATTTTTGCACCTAATATGATAGTCCAATGAGAAAATAGGATCAAATGAGACAACATTTGTGAACCACTTAGCAATAAATGCTTATTTTCTCCTTCCAATTTTCTAGAGATTTAATTAGAAATTAATTGAAACAATAACCAGCAAAGTAGCAATTTATAAAATAAAATGTTTATAAAATCCATATAAATCATTAGCTTTTATGTAATCAACAGAATGTCAATAAGAGAAAGAGAAATTCCCTCCCCAATAGCTATATAATGTATAAAATATTGCACAGCTCATCTGCCAAGAAACACAGGAACATATAAATAAATACAAATGCAGTTTTTTTTCTCCTGAAATATAGACAAACAAATAATTGGAGACATTAATTATTCATGTTTGGGCTGTGCCAATATAATAAAAATGATGATACTGTCCAAATTAAGTTATTCTATGCCATCCCAATCAAACTGCCAAAGGGTTACTTTATAGAGCTAGAAAAATATTAACAAAATTCACTTGGAGGAACAAGAATTCAAGAATCTCAAGGAAAATAATGGAAAACAATGGGAAAGAAGTGGCCTTAGACATCATCAAAATTATTTGGTACTGGTTATAAAACAGATAAGTTGATCAGTAGAAAAGATTGGATACACAGCATTAAAGCAAAGGAGTGTGGTAGGATAGGGTTTGATAAACTCAACTTCTGGAGAAGCTCACTCAACATCAAAAACTGCTGGGAAAACTGGAAAGCTTTGACAAAATTGAGACTTAACTATTGTGTGACAATAAACTTCAAGTGAATACATGGCCTAGATGTAAAAGGTAACATTACAAACAAATTAGAGGAGAAAGGAAGGAGACATTTTTCACAATTATGGGTGAGAAAGGAGTCTTGACCAAATAAAAGCATAGGAGATAAATTGGACATTTTTTTGATTACATACAATTGAAAACTCCTACGCAAACATAGTGCAGCTCAAAGTCATAGTGGGCTAGTTAATTGGGAAAATAATCTATGTAGTGAGTTTCCCAGATAATGGTCAGATATCTAAGATATATATATATGTGTGTGTGTGTGTGTGTGTGTGTATAATATATAGATATAGATACACATATATCCAATTCAAATATAAAAGAAAGAACTCTTTTCCAGTAGATGTATGTTCAAAGCAGATGAACAAGCTGTTATCAAAAGAACAAATGTAAATTATCAGTGGCGTATGCAAAAATGGCTCCAAATCACTAATAATAAGAGAAATTCAATTAAAACAATCCTGAGATTCTTTCTCACTCCCATGAGATGATTAAAAAGAAAAATGACAATTCTTGGAGGAGCTCTGAGAGGATAAAAGCATTGAAATATTGTTGGTATTGATGGCGAATTGTCCAACCATTCTGGAAAGTGATTTGGAATTCTAACCAAAAAGACTTTAAATTGTTTATATTGCTTTTTTCTGCTGATTCCACTGCTAGGCATATATCCTAAATTGTTCTGATAATTACAGCTTTGTATAGTTTGAGACCTGGTACCTTCTTTCCCTCCCATTTTCCCCCATTGATTCCCTTTATATTCTTGACTTTTTATTCCTCCAGAGGAATTGTTATTTTTTTTCCAGACCAATTAAAGTAATCCATGGTAGTTGGATTGATATGGCACTGAACGAGTAAATTACTTTAAATAGTATTGTCAGTTTTATTGTATTGGCTTGACCTATCCATGAGCAATTATTTCTCCTATTATTTAGATCTGCCTTTATTTGTGTGAAGAATGTTTTATAATGGTGTTCATATGGTTCCTGTGTGTCTTGGCAGGTACACTTCCAAGTGTTTTGTACTGCCCATAGTTATTTTATATGTAATTTCTCTTTTTTATCTTTTCTTGTTGGATTTTCTTTGTAACATATAATATAATAAGTGATGATGACTTGCGTGGGTTTATTTTATATCCTGCAATTTTGTTAAGCTAATTGTTTCAGTTAGCTTTTTAGTTCATAGCACCAACTAAAGTTAACTTAGTATTCTCTAAGTGAACCATCATGTCATCTGCAAAAAGTGATGGTTTTGTTTCCTTGTTGTCTATGCTTATTCCTTCAATTTCTTTTTCTTGTCTTATTGCTACAGGTAGAATTTCTAATACACTATTAAATAGTAATGGTGATAACAGACATCCTTGTTTCACTCCTGATTTTGGGCTTCTTTCTGGCTTACCCTATTATAGATAATGCTTGTTGTTGGTTTTAGATACTACTTGACATTTTAAGGAAAGCTGCATGTGTCCTTATGCTTTCTAGTGTTGTTTTTTTTTAATAGGAATGGGTATTGTATTTTATCAAAACCTTTTCTATATCGAAATAATCATGATTTTCATAGATTTTATTATTAGTATGGTCATCTATGTTTATAGTTACTTAATATTGAATCAGCCCTGCATCCTGTTATAAATTTAACTTGGTCATAGTATGTGATCTTTGTAATATATGCCGTGGTAGGGTCCTTGCTAATATTTAAAATTTTTGCATCAGTAGCCATAAGGGAAATCGGTCCATAGTTTTCTTTCTCTGTTCTGATTTTCTGTTTTAGATACTGAGACTGTATTTGTGTCACAGAAAGAATTTAACAGTATCCCTAATTTGCTTAATTGTTTCAAATTGTTAAATATTAGAATTAATTGTTCTTTAAATGTTTGGTAGAATTCACATGTAAATCCATCTAGTCTTGGGCTTTTTTCTTGGGGTGTTCATTTATAGCTTGTTCAGATTTTCTTTTTGAAAAAGGGTGGTTTTTTCACAAAAGTATTTTTTTTCCAATTACATGTAAAGATAGTTTTTAATATTCATTTTTGTAAAGATTTGGAGTTCCAAATTTTTTTCTTTCCCTCTCTCCCCCCCTCCTCAAAACATGTACACTCATGTTAAACATATTTCCACATTAGTCGTGTTGTGAAAGAAGAATTGGAATAGAAGGGAAAAACTGTGAGAAAGAAAAAAAACAAAGAAAAGCGAAGATAGTATGCTTTGATCTGCATTCAGACTCCATAATTCTTTCTCTGGATGTGCTTAGCATTTTCCATCATGAGTCTTTTGGAATTGTCTTGGATCATTGTATTGCTGAGAAGAGCTAAGTCTATCATAGTTGACCATTGCACAATGTTGCTGTTATTGTGTACAGTGTTCTAGTTCTGCTCAGTTCTCTGAGTATCAGTTCATGTAAGTCATTCCAGGTTTTTCTGAAATCATCCTGCTTGTCATTTCTTATAGCATGACAGTATTCCATTGCATACTGTAACTTTTTGGCTATTCCCCAATTGATGGACATCCCCATAATTTCCAGTTCTTTGCCACCACAAAAAGAGCTGCTGTAAATATTTTTATACATGGGAGTCCTTTTCCCTTTTTTATGATCTCTTTGAGGTACAGACCTAGTAGTAGTATTGCTGGATCAAAGGGCATGCACAGCTTGATTGTCCTTTGGGCATAGTTCCAAATTGCTCTCCAGAATGGTTGGATCAGTTCACAACTCCACTGACATTGCTTTCGTGTCCTAATTTTTTTGTGTCCCTTCCAACATTTGTCATTTTCCTTTTTTGTCATATTAGCTAATCTGATAGGTATGAGGTGATACCTCAGAGTTGTTTTAATTTGCATTTCTCTAATCATGATTTAGAGCATTTTTATATGACCATAGATAAATTTAATTTCTTCATCTGAAAACTTCCTGTTCATATCTTTTGACCATTTATCAATTGGGGAATGACTGGATTCTTATAAATTTGACTCAGTTCTCTATATGTTTGAGAAATGAGGCCTTTACCAAAAACGCTGCCTGTAAAAGTTGCTTCCCAGCTTTCTGCTTTTCTTCTAATCTTGGTTGCATTGGTTTTGTTTGTGTAAAACCTTTTTAATTTAATGTTATCAAAATTATCCATTTTGCATTTCATAATGTTCTCTGTCTCTTGTTTGGTCATAAATTCTTCCCTTCTCCATAGATCTGACAGGTAAACTATTCCTTGCTCTCCTAATTTGCTTGTGGTATCACCCTTTATGTCTAAATCATGTACCTATTTAGACCTTATCTTGGTGTAGTATGTGAGATGTTGGTCTCTGCTTAGTAGTCTCTGCTCTGTGTCATACTATTTTCCAGTTTTCCCAGCAATTTTTGTCAAATAGTGAATTCTTATCCCAGAAACTGGAGTCTTTGGGTTTATCAAAAAGTAGGTTACTATTAATAATTTACTATTGTGTCTTGTGTACCTAACCTATTACACTGATTCACCACTCTATTTCTTAGCTAGCAACAAATAATTTTGATGATTGTTGCTTTATAATACAGTTTTAGATCTGGTATGGCTAGGCCACCTTCCTTTGCATTTTTTTTCATTAATTCCCTTGGTATTTTTGACCTTTTGTTCTTCCAGATGAATTTTATTATTTTTTCTAGCTCTATAAAAGGTTATTTAAGGACTTTTCCTTGTTAGTCTGGGGAATTTATATTTTTGTAAATATTCCATTTAGTTCATTTAGATTGTCAATTTTATTGACCCATAGTTTGGAGAAATAGCTCCTAATGATTGCTTTTTTTCTTTATTGGTTGTGAATTAACACTTTTCATTTTTGGTCTACACTATTGGTTTTCTTAGAAAAAATCAGATGAGCTAATGGCTTTTTTTAAAACTAGGTCCTACTTTCATTAACTCAGTGAATTTTTTATTTTACTTTGAATTTTGTTAATCTCTCCTTTGATTTTTTTTAGGATTTCTGTTTTGTTTAATTGTAGTTTTTTTAATTTGTGGTTTTTCTATTTTTTTTTAAGTTGTATGCCCAATTCATTGGTCTGTTTTATTGATGAAAAAATTTGGAAATGTAGATTTTCCCTTAAGTGCTATTTTGATTCTGTCCCCAGAATTTTGATAAGTTATTTCATTGTTTTCATAATCAGTCAGTTAGTAAACATTTGTTAAGCACCTACTATGTGACATTGACAAGCACTGGGGTTGCAAAAGGAGTCAGAAGACCCTACAGTGCTCACAAGCTAATGGGGGAGATAGTAAACAAAAATGTACAAACTATGTAAGGAAAAGTAATTAAAAGGGGGAAAGCATTAAAATAAAGAGGAGTTGGGAAAGGTTTCCTGTAGAAGCTGAGATTTTAGTTGGGACTTGAAGCCAGAGAAACGAGTAGTGTAGATGAGGCATGGTTGGTCTGGGGGGCAACCAGAGAAAATGTTGGGAACTGAGAATGGAAAAGTACATGGGGACTACGTTATGAAAGACTTTAAACACCAAGCAGAGGATTTTGTGTTTGATCTTGGTGGCAATAGAAAGCCATTGGAATTCATTGAGTTGGGGGGGGGGGGGGAATGGTTAGATCTATGTTTAGGAAAATCACTTTTCCAGCTGAATGGAGGTTGGATTGGATTGGGAGAGAGTGTTGGATGGGGGGCACATCTCCAGCTCCTCTCTTCTTTTACTTCCTTTCTCCCCATTTGTGCAGCTTTCCACTCTTAGAAAAGATACTGATTCACCTTTATGGATTCTTGGTCAATATGTGCTTAATGTAGCTCTTTTCCTCATTCTTCTAATTCTTTAAAGTTCCCTTAAGTCTTTAGCACCTTAGGACCTTGGTGCCTTGATGATGATATTTTATTTTGTCTTTTACCCCATTTTTTCTTGCCCTGCTCTTTGTCTTTTTTTTTTCAGTTCTGCTTTGAGAACTTTGATTTCTGATCTGATTTCATTTGTAATATCTTCTATTCAAAGTTTTATTTTACTTTTGAACCATATTGGAGTTTATTGTTGCAATTTTGTAATCTCTAGGGAATCTGCAGAATTGTCTATTTCATCAAGAAATTTTGATTCAAAATGAATCAAACTTCATGGTATGATACTTAGTATACTCTGACCTATCATTGAGTTTTTCCTTATTTTCCCTTCCACATATGTAAGTTTCTTTTTTATTTATCTGCTTTTGAGTTAGATGATGCTTAGACTGTCTCCCTTGGATTTTTGGTTCTCTTCTATTTGCAGTAGTTTGTCTTTTGTTTTCTTCCCCACTCTTTGGCGCTCCCCACTTGTATCCCAGGTAGGGTGCTCTCTAAGCCTCCTTAAGACGGGTGGTTGTATGGGAGTTGCCCAGATTCTTACTTAGAGTAAACTCTCAGGGGGGAAACTCATCTCTCAGAGTTTTCATTCCCCTTTCCGTAGGGTCCAGAAGCTCTTTCTGTCTGGCTCTGTGCTGCCTACACTTTGTTTTCCCTCTCATGTTGGTCTCTTTTCTCCTTTGTGTGACTGCACTAAATTACTTTCTGCCACTTCTTACGGAGTGTGGGTTAGACTGACTCTCTACCTTTGTGGGATCAGGTAAGTACTTCTATAGCTGAACACTTGAAACGCCATCCTGATAGGCTCTTATAAAGTGACTTTGTAGCATCATAGATTGGAGGGTGAGTATGGTGAGTGAGAATTCTAAATATTTAAGTTCTCCAATGTTATTTCATGAGTTTTTTTTTAACTTTTTGGTGTTTCTGTCTTATTTTGTGAGTTCAATTTTAGCCATTTTATCTGGTACAAAATCCGTTTTCTGAGGTTTTTGGGCTTGAAAAGTTTGGTTGAAAATAACTGTTGCCATCTTGCTGATAGTATAGCTGTCTTACTTTTGAGGTAGGAGCACAGATTGGCTTGAGAGAAAATGGGATTCAGAAAACCACTTTGAGGCTAAAACAGGTTGTTGAGAGGTTCAAGGCAGGGGCTACAAGTCAGCAGGTGGTTGTTCTTTAGTAACCGGTAGGTCTGAAAAATGCAGGAATCCAATAGTTGAAGAAAGCTAACTTTGTCACTTCTGTCTTCTCTTGTCTATCAATTTTTACCTTGTTTGGGACTTCAAGGGACAAATATTATCTCTTGATCCTCAAAACAATCCTTCCAGATAGGTGTTATCATTGCCCCCATTTTGCAGTTGAGGAAACTGAGGCAAAAAGAGCTTAAGAGACTTGCCCAGGGTCGCACAGCAACCTGGGATTCAAATCTGGATTCTTTGGCTGTATAGTGGTTTTCATAGTACTCTTAGGGCCCACTTAATTTAAGTTGCCTTTTGAGATCCCCCAAAAGACCTTTTCTGAGATTAACTTCCATCTATACTGTATATATCTCATGCTTTGAGGGCAGAGACTATTTTTGCCAGTCTTTAACACAGTGCCTGCATAAGGTAAGCACTTAATAAATACTTGTTGACTGATAAACAACAAGGAGAGAGACTCAAAATAAAGCCTACAACTCTGCTATGTTTTTTATTGTAGGGTTTCTTGAAATATTGGGAGGTTGGATTATATAGTCTTAGAGAATTGTAGGTTTAGAACTGGAAGTGACGTAAGAGGTCATCTAGACTAACCTTTTTATTTTACAGGCGAGGAAACAGATTTTAGAGAGAAGATAAGTAGCTTGCTCCAGGTTATACAGTAAGTGGTAGAGCCAAGATTTCAACCCAAGGCCTATTGGCACTAAACCAGCTCATCTTGATAGTTCCTTTCTCTAAATCCTATGATCCTGTGATCGTCCTTTTCCCTTTTGCTCCCCTTCTCTGTACTCGCTAAGAGGCAGGATGAAAGTATGTAGGTTGTCTAGGAGCCTGGTTTAGATTCAGAATAGGAGTAAAAGTGGTAGCTCTGAAGACAGATGGTATAATAAGGATGGGAAATTGGGCTAGTCTGTGTCATTTATTATGGGAGAATGAATGTGCTTAAATGAGTGGGTCCACTTGTAAGTGGACCATTCTTTGTCATTTTTAAAAGTCGTGTTTCATGTCAGTTTCCAGAATCTAGACATATAAGGAATGAAGAGATAGGACAACAGAAAAAAAAAAGTCTGCAAAGTTTCACCTTAGACCAAATAGACATTCTGGTGAGTATGTATAAGATCACGTTGAATGACATTGTGCAGACCCAGCCAGATGTCCCATCCATGTTGAAGCTGAGAGAGGAATGTTGCTACTTAAAATTGCTCATGTATCAGTTTGTGATTGATATAGAGCAAGAATGAATTCTCTTTTCATTTATTTTGTTTGGTCAGAGCAAAGCAAAGTAAGCATTACCATGTTGTGATTTCTTTGAAATAATACACCATTTGCTTTGCAAATTGCTATAGATTTTCATAGTTCAGAAAAATTCTCAACCTGATAAAAATTGAGAGGTAAATGTGAAGAGACTTCTTGCTTGTAGAATGGTCTGTTTTTCCTCATGTGGCTGGTTTTGTTATGAGGTGATCCCCTCATCATTACTTGGGATAATACACTTAGTTGTGTTGATAGATGGTCATTCCTTCCTTTAGGCCCTACCTCAAATACTGGTTCCTTTACCTAAACATTATTGAATTGGGACTTGTCATACCTCCTGATTCCTAGTGCTCAGATCTCATGTTATATTTGAATTTCCCTTGGAATGGGATAAAATAGCAAGACCTAAATGAACCCAGAATCCTCAGCTATACCCATGTTATTAATCATAAGCAGCTCTGTCAGAATAACTTTACAAGCCTAATTTAAATCTGAGAAAGCCTTAGTCACAGCTACCGCTTTGTATCAGAGCCAGTCTTTTGTGCTGAAGGATGTAAATCATGTATGTACATGTGTAGTTTCATGAGACGCAGGAAAAAGGAACATAAAAAATTCTGAGTGTTTATTGTACCCTCAGAGCTAGAGGCACAATACATGAATTAGGGTCTGAATTGAAGCTGGATTTAGAATTGAGTCCTATAGAAAACAGGTTCCTAATACTTTAAAATAAAATATCTCCTTATGTCATTTGGGCCTGTTTTCTCTGTGAAATTTGCTCTTACCAAACCACTAGGGCTTGATCATCAGTTATTTCATTATCAAGCAAGGTAAGTTCCTAAGTGTAAGCCCTTTGAGAGCAGGAACTGTTTGAGTTTTTGTTTTTTATTAAGTCCATGCTGATTGATTGAAGGATTTTTGCTTTTTGTCTAAGTAGATTATGTGCTAGCAATGGAGTGGCCATTGCTATAACACCTTGCCTGCATGGGCTTAGAAATTCGTTGACATAAATTCATTTTTTCTTTGCCTTCTGATTTCTACACCCAGGCTCTAGCCTGCAATCTTTTTTAAATCCTGCTGCTGCACTCTCTATTGCGGCAGTTCTTTTCTTGAATTATTTATCATTGTTTGGAGCTGTATGCTTTTTCTACCACTGCTCATTAGAACCCACGTGTCTGTCTTCAACTCTGTTGACAGATTTGGTTCATGTCAAATCTCACTGGCCTCTTCTTGGGAAAGCAGCAAGGCATTGTGGGAACTGGGCACAATCTCTAATAATGCAAGATCTTTCAGACTCTTAGATTGTTGTTATTTTGTTTGGAGTAACGGTGTGTGACGGGGTGGGAGTGAGGAGTGGGATAAGAAAGAAGCAGTCATATAAACTGATTAGGAGAAAGGGCAGAAAAAGGGACGCTATATTTCCTCCAGCTCTTCTTAGAGACACATGCTGACTTTTGCAATGAAGTTTATTTTCTTTTTTGATGACTGATGTGTTAGTGTCTCTTAGGTTATATTTTGAAGGTAGAAGGAAATAGCCATTTGATAAAGTATGGCCGAAAAAAAAAGTTATGTATTCATTTTTAGTTAAAACATAAATCCTCAACACTGGAGTATCCTGAACTTCCCTGATAAAGGGTTTGCATTCTGGGGTTGCCCTTCCTTCCTTCACCTCAGTAAAGACTATGAATCTGGGAGACAGATGATAAAATGTAGAGTTTATACTACTGTTGTTTCTCAACAATTTCTTCTACTTTTCACCCTCTTTGTCCCCCACTGCTTTGTAACATAAAAAACAGTTAAGCAAAGCAACTGTCATGGGGACTGAATTTGCCAGCTTTATGTAACATTCTTTACCTGAAGCCCACCTCTTTACTGAGAAGGAAATTTGTTTTCTTTTTAGTTCTTTGTAATTAAGATTAATCTTTACATTTTAGTATGAGTTCTGGGTTTTTTAGTCTTATTTACATTTGCATGATTTCATTGTTTCTATAATTCTTGATCAGTTGGTAGTTTTCCCATTTTCTCTAAATTTCTCATAGTTATTTCTTTCTTCACAGTAGTATTTCATTGTATTCACTTACATAAATTTGTTCAGTCACTACCTAGTCAAATTGCACCAACTTTATTTCCATGTATTTTGTTACTACAAAAAATTACTCTTCAAAATATTTTGACCTATGGTGGGACCTTTGACCATCTTGGGATTGTGCCCAGTAGTGGGGATTGCTGGATAGAAAGATACACAGTTTAGTAACCTGTATCTCATAATTCTAGGTTGTTTTCCGTAATGATTGGATCAATTCAAGTACGTTAGTGTGCTTGACTTCTCACAGTTCTTTATCTTTAACTCTTTCTATCTTTTATCACCTTTGTCAGGGTGTGTAATGTGAGACTTCAGAGCTGATTTCATTTGCATTTTTCTTATTGGAGAATTTTTTTCCCATAGAGTTGTTTATAGTTTGTTTCTTCAGAAAAGTGTTTATATTTTTTGACCTTGAGTTGTATTTTTAACCTTCTTAGTCTCCATTAGATCAGTCAGTCAACAAACACTTATTAACACATCAGAGCAGCTGCTTTTCTTCTTGGTCACATTTTATATTTTAGAGAAACCTTTCATTTCTCATTGTTTATTTCAAATTATTTATATCAAATTGCTTGTTGTCTTAGGGAGGGGGAGAGATGAGAGAGGAGAAAATTTGTAACTCAAAATTTTTTTAAAAATTAAATTTAAATGTAAAAATTTTAAAAATGAATGTTAAAAATTGTTTTTATACATAGTTGATAAAGTATTGAAATATGTACAACAAAAGGAGTTTCCTCATCTGAGAGTCACCTATACCACTGAAATCACAGGTTCATTCCCTACTCCTCCTATGAAAGAACCTAGAATGGTTTCCTGTGTCATAAAGCACATACCTTGTTCTTGGACTTCAAAACTATTTGGGTTCTGTTATAATTCATTAAGTGTAGATCTTTAGACTGTGTCTGCCAGGCAAGCTAAACTAAACTCTTCCATCCTCTCCCTCTTCCATAATTTCCTCATTCCTTCTTACATGTCACTTACTTAACCTAAATGCCTTTCTTCTTACCAGTTTTTGGCCAACATTTCTAAAATACAACCCAAAATGAACCTTTTACAGGAAATAACCTCTGATTGGGCTTACCAAGTTATCACTCCTTTACTCAGGTCAAGTCAGTAAACATTTCTTAAGCACCTACTATGTGTCGGGCCAAAACAAAAACTCAAAACAAAACAGCCCCTTCTCTCAAGGAGTCCACAGTCTAATGGGCAGACAACATGCATATAACTATGTGCAAACAAAACATATTTAAGATCAATTGAAAATAATGTTAGAGGGAAGACACTAGCATTAAAAGGGATCAGGAATGGCTTCTTGCAGAAGGTGGGATTTTATCTGGGAACTGAAGGAATCCAGGGAAGCTGGGAGACAGATGAGGAGGGAGAGCATTTCAGGTATGGGGGACAGCCAGTGAAAATACCAAGAGTCAGGAGATGAACTGTCCTATTTGAGGAACAGCAAAGAGACCAGTGCCACTGTGGAGAAAAGTAAGGTGTGAGAAGACAGGAAAGGTAGAAGTGGGCTAGGTTATGAAATTCTTTAAAAGCCGAACAGGGGCTGTTATATTTGTTCCTGGAGGTAATAGGATACTGTTATTACAGTATGTAGGTACTAGTTCGATTTTCTTAAGTAATTTCATGTGGGTACGTTTTGTTTCCCAATGTGGAGTATAGTGATTCTCAAGAGCAAGTGTTCCTTTTTTTTCCTACCCTTTTTTGAGACCCCCCCCCCCCAGTTTCTTTAATACCTTCTGGGTTATTATACACGTTCCAATCAATTGATTTACTATTGGGCTGGTTCAATGGGCAACAGATCATTAGTGCAAGTAGGACAAATTCATAGCATGAAGAAATAATGGTTCAGTTTGTAGAGATCATTATTGCTTTAAAGATATCTAAAATATAATTATTAATGATAATATTTGTATATAATATTTAATAATATAACAAAACAATAAAATATAAATATTTATTAATAATAATGTTAATAATTATTATAATTATTTTTATAATAGCATAACAAGATGGCCATGGACAGATGGGCTGAACTTCTTTGAGAGGTTACTGATCTCTTCCTAAGGGTCTTGCAGTCTTAAGAGATTTAATACATTCAACTCAATGTTGCCCACAAACAGAAACATCCTGAGAGCCTCATTATCTACTGGGAATCCTTCTTTGACCTGGACCACATATTGTATCTCCTTCTTTGCAGTGGCAATTGCATCTCCAAATTTTATGCCTCACCTGATACTTATTATAAAAGGATTATTGAACAGTGTTATTTCTGTTGTTCTATCTCCAAAGAAATATTGAATGGCCTTGATGCATATATGGATGGGTGATAGCTTGTTGTAAAAGAGCCTGTAAGGTTCTATTTTATTTCACTAAATCAGGTGCTTTTGTGCAATCTACAAATAGAAAGCACCATGGGATCTTATATTCTCTATCATCCAGTTAATTATGTGAAATGTTGAAGATGTATTCCATTGTTGGATATTGCTTGAGAAAGTCTGCTTGTTCTTTTCTAATACTTTCATCAAATATGCCCTTGGTTCATTTACAAATGACTCTCAAAGGTTTTGTATAGATAAGAGAGTAGGCATATAAGTAAGTAGTTATCAATATTCTTTTGGTCTTTTCCATATTAATAAGGTGTCAGTTTTTCCCCCATGCCTTTTATATCTGTCCTTCCTTCAGATGCCTCATATATTGGTCCCTCAAAACCCTTACAATTATATCATCTCCAGTAAGGTCTCTATATATATACTTGATCCAATCTGTCTGCTGTTCCCATCTTTGTCCTCTTTTGTGAAATTGTGTTCGTTTGTTTTTTTTTTCAAAAATTTTTTTTCCAAGTGATTGAATATCTGTTGCCTAGATTTCAGTATGCACTTTGATGGACTGCTGTAGAACTCATCCAGTAGTATAGAGCTTGTCCAGTACCGGACAGACAGGACAGTTGGACAACAAATTGAGCCCCTAGTTGAACAGGAGAAAGAGAGTGGGCTGGATTGCTTTCGGGAGATTGCAAAGCTCTTTTACTGTCTTGATTTCTCATGAAAGCAAAGGATCATTTTTTTCGACACTAACATTTTACTAGTGATACAGTTTAGCTGTGAGATAGGGAACACCACTGAAGAAGTAAAAATGAGAAGGCAATGGAGCTGGCAGGTGTAAGGAGGCTACAGCATATATCAAACAAAGAACAAGCATAAACGATGTTGCAGTAAAGGCAGCATAGAATAGTGATTGGAACACTGGGTTTGGGTTCAGATGCCAATTTAGATCCTTAATAGCTGTGTAGCTCATAAATCTGAATTCTGAGAATGCTGTGTTCATTGAGATTTTCAGAACCAAGGGCCCAACTTATCTTTAGAACTGTTTACCATCTCTTCTAAATACGTTATACACGCATTTGCCTTAGTGGCCTTAAACTAGAGCAAGGGTCATCAGCTTTTTGTAATGAGTCATTTTTAATGTCCTCAAAGCTTTGATATTTCAGATGATGCTTGGGGGTATGGTGAGGAAAGGGCAGTTCTGCCAACTTCGCCCTGATTCTCCACTCAGAATCCTGGCAAATGGTAGGGATAGAGGTGTAGTCTTTCTTAGAGATGCAGTGGTTTTGGGCTCTTTCATCAGCTTTGATTTATTGAGTAAGGACTCTTGATGGGATCCTACTTTTTAGATCATTCACTACTGCTCATACTGTTTTTCTAGACTGGTGAGATGAATAAATATATAAAGTGCGTTGTGAGTATTGTGTTGTATCTGTCGGTGGGAAGCCATCTTTATCTTTCTGTGCCCTTTTAAGAGTCTTTTCTTAATTCATTACACCCAACTCTTTAAATCCTCTGCCCTGTATTGTCATTTAACTTCTCTTACTTAGCTTTAGCTTCCTCATAAATGAGGAAATTAAATTAGATGATCCTTTCAGTTCTGAATTCCTTGATACCTCAGCACTTGAGCACTCAGGTTGTGCGGAATTGTTTATAGAGATAACTTGACTTATAGGATGGAATCTTACTGAGAGAGTTAGTGAAGTTTGACAAAACTGACGTAAGATCCTTCCCTAAGATTTTTAAAGACAGGAGACACTTAGATATATCAGTGTAACACCTATCCTTTAATTCTCAGTTTGAATGGCACCTCTTCTGAAGTGAAGCTTTCACTGATCGTCCAAGTAAAAACTGATCTCTGTTTCTCATTTGGTTTCATGTTACTTTATAATTCATTTGTGCACTTATATTTGAATTTAGGTTGTTTATCTGTACACATGTTCTATCGTCTCCACTAGGCTATAATTTTCTTGAGGGTAGAAACTTTATTTTATATATCTTTCTATATTTTCCAATGTATAATCGGTACTGTCAGCAAATTTTTGTCGAATATTTGTTGAATGATTGAATGTCTGGGAAGTGATCAGGTAAATTAGAAGGATTCTTAAAGTAGATTTTATGATTCTATGAACCCAGAATAGGGCTCCCTAATTTGAGGATCACAGCTAACTAGTTCATAAAAGGCCATCCAGTGCTTTGAAGCTATCACCTCAACCTTCCTCTTTAGACTGAGGACATTGACAGTTGAAGTTGTCCCTCCCTGTTCTTCATGGGTTGTCACTACTAATAAATTTCTCATATCCCTCTCCCCCAACTTACTTGAATGTACTCATATTTATACATGTTTATGGTGATTTTAGCTTCTTCAGTGCTTCGGTGGATTTTTAATCTCATCATTGTGGACATTCTTCCAGCAGTGGAGATTGTAATATGTTCATGCCCTTTCAGTTAGTGTAACTTGGCTATGGTGCTCCCAAAAATCCTGCATAGGGAATCCACTAAACAAGCTTGGGGGCCTTCCTCTAGTTCGCTTGATATCGTTTGAATATCCAAGTTATATACAGGCTGTCTGTTAGTTATTTTTCACTCTCAATCCATCATTGGCCCAGCCTCTTTTCTAATAATTTTTTTTGGATAATATATTTTAAGTTGCTTCTCCTGCACTGTTGTTAGTTTTTGTTAGTATGCTGCAGCCTCTTTGCTTCTACTCTTTGTCTCTCCATTACCCTTTGGGTGACTTGTAATTTTGATTTCTTCCAGATTGTAATGACTCTGGTTTTAGAGAGCTTCCTGGGAAAGACCGGTGATTCCTGGTCTGGAATGTCCTTATGTCTCCCATTTAAGGTTTTATTTGAAAGGGAGGGGGAAAAGATCATATGACCTCAACAATTGATAGCTACCAGTGAATATTATGTGCCGATAGTTTTTTTATGGTGCTCTCAACTATATGTTATGGGGATAAGGTAATAGAAGTATAGCCCCTTTCATTGAGGAATTTACAGCCTAATTTATACAAGGCAGGAATGATAGCTTTCATATAGCACTGTAAGGTTTGTTAAATGCTTTACATGTGTTCTCATTTAATCCTTCCAACAATCCTTTGAGATAGGTGATACCCACGCATGGCATAGATTGTTAACTTCATTTTCTTATTTGACAGGATTACTAAACTAGTAGCTGAGGGGAATCCTATGGATATAGATTACCAGGGTTTTGGGAAGCTTTTCATAAATTATCTTATACTATTCTTGGGGAGAAGACAGGACAGATATGGATTAGGTGATAAGACAATCTGATAGATTCAGAATTGGTTTGATGACTGGACTCAAAGAGGAGTTGTGATGAATTCATTGTCAATATGATAGGAGGTCACCAATGAGTTACCATAGGGATCTGTGCTTGGCTCTTTGCTACGGTTTTTTTTTTTAATTTTTAAAAACATTTTCATTAACTGCTTGGTTTAAGGCCTAGGTGGCATGCTTATCAAGTTCGCAGAAATATCACAGCTGGGAAGCACAAGTTAACCCAGGGAATGACAATCAGGATCCAAAAAGATTTTGACCGGCAGAATATAATAAGATGAAATTCAGTAGGGGTAAATGTAAAATATTGTTCTTGTATAAAAAAAATTTAACTTCACCAGGTAAAAGATGGGGTTGGCAAGATTAGACAGCTGTTTTGAAAAAACCATCTGTGAGGTTTAGTGGGCTGCAAGCTCAGTGTGAGTAGCAGTGTCAAAAGCTAACGCAGTCTTGGACTGCATTGACACAGGGATAGTTTCCAGGATTAGAGAGGCGATAGTCCCACTGTACTTTGTCTTCATCAGACTTCATCTGAGGTGGTGTGTTTAGGTCTGGGCATTATAGTTTAAGAAAGCCATTGATGAGCTAGAGAATATCCAAAGGGGAACAAACAAAGTGGCAGAGCGTCTTGAGCCTATGTTATATGAAGATCAGTTGAGGGAACTGGTAATATTTAATCTGGAGAAGAGAAGACTGGGGCAGGGTAAGGGTGGAAGGCTGAGAGCTTGATAGTTGTCTTTAAGTAATTAGAGTTGTGCAAAAGTAGGATGGTCTCAAGTGGTGGTGGGTTCTGCTTCCCTGAAGGTTTCCAAGCAGAGGCTGGACAACCTTTTGTCAAAGTGTGTTAAAGTGAAGATTTCCTTTCATATGTAAGTTGGATTAAATGGCTTCTGAGGAGCCTTCCAACTCACATTCTGTTATTTGTTAGGTTATATAACACTAACTAAATTGATAAAGCAGGGCTGTTCTAGGTTTCTTGATCACTCTCTAGCCTTAGTACAATCAGGTTCCTTTTGGGCACTTTGGGTTGGCATCTGCAAGATGCTACCTAGCAATGACAGGGGCTTCTTATGGAAAAGCTGCTCCTGCTGCTTTCAGAGACCCTAGTTGTGGGGCATTCTCTCCATTTAACTTCCATCCCATTCTTGGTCTTGTAGCAATTATCTATTTTGTGGATCATCCAAGTATCTGTTTCTCTTCCTTTTGCTTTTAGCCATGGCATTTTTTTTTTTGTTATTATCTCTATCAGAGTTGAGAGAAGGAAAAGGAAAGGTGGTAGAATGCAAATCTGTCAGCTATTTTGTTCCTGTGAGCAGTTCTAGGAAAAGATCTTAGTGGGGGAGGAGGTTGAAACTCTTAACTAAAATAAAATGTTGGAGCTTTTTTCATCTGTGCACTCACAGTCTGCCATGTGCTGAAGAAACCAGCACTGTCCTACATCGCACCTACCAGCCACAGACTTCATACCATTTCCTTTTTTTGCATCTTATGGGTGTGAATGAACACACTGTTACTGCTTTTTTGGATTTACCTTGACAATGGACTGATTCATTTGGTTTCTTGTGCAGTGCACAATGTTTTTCTATCTGTCTATATCATGAGGCGTTCCTAAATTCTAACTTCTCTCTTATGATGCCTTATGTATTTGATTTAGTTTTCTTGCATATCAAGGTGTGGAAGAAACATTTATGGACTTAGCTGGTTTCTGAAGCCCTGGCAAAGGTCTCATTCCCTTAATATACAGAACCATGTCTCAGGGTTAAAGCAAGGTAGGATACAGAGGAAACATCCTTATGTGGCTTTTCTAGGACTTTGAGTGATACCTAAATGTATACTTAACCTTTGGATTTATTTCCTTGTCTGTAAAGTGGAGATAATAATGCTTGCCCTACTACCTTACAGGATTATTGTGAAAAACTGTGTATCATTATATGATTATGAGTAATAGATAGGTGTTGTTATCATAGGCCTCTTTGTGTACCCTTGACTCTTGTAGAGAATCTTTTCCCCCCTCACCTGAGCTTCTCAAAAATTGAATCTAGAAATCCTGAAATATTTTTCTCATTCCATGTAAGTAAAGTATTCATCCTAGGGCAACAGATGTACCATTGGAGCAGAGTTGTGTGTGATGCAAACTGGCAGGGCTATTGATTTTACGATTAGAGTAGCGATATTTTGGCTTTCTCGATGTCAGCACTGGCTAGCCTGATATGTACCCCAAAACCAGAGGCTTCCTCTATTACTTTGAACATATCCTTGTTTCCAAAAGTTTGTGAATAAGCAGATTCATAATTACTTGATTCATAATTACATAATTACTTGCAATAACCTTTCTTAGGCAATACTTTTTTTTGATATTTCATTATTAAGAGCATAATAAGGTTTGAAGAGACTTTTCAGTTCCGTATTTTCCACTTGAATATGTATCTACAGTTAAATATAATTATAGTAATAAAACCTAGTCTTTATGTATTGCTTTAAGGTTCGTGAAACATTTTACAAATATCTCATTTTATCCTCATAACTCTGGGAGGTAGCTGCTATTATTAAGCTCCATTTTACAGATGAAAAGATTGAGGCAGAAGTTAAGTGACTTGTTACAGAGTCTTTAAAAGGAAAACTGAAGGACTGACTATACTTTTTTGATCTAGAAACAGTTTGTCTTAGGGAGTTACATTTAGGTATATACATTTCTGTTTACATTTTGTTTTTCTTACTTTTTTTTTAATTTGAGAAGTGTTTTTTTTAAATTTTAGGTTAGTAAATAGAAATCTGGGTGATCCTCTCATTATGTGTAAATCTCATTTCAAATAAAAGACACTTTGCTCCAGTTTGGGGAAGGATATCTTTTCGTGCATTTAATTTCAGATTCTCTTAATTGTGTTTTTTGAGGCTACTTACTGGAACTCTACTTCTGTCCTCCATGTGTACTACAAAAAATAACATGTTATCTGGAGGATAGCAAGGAGTGGTTAGGCCTTGATAGTTTGAAGAACAAAAAATTTATGGATACTTTGATTCAGAAAGACAAACTGTTAGCTATTGAAAAATTCATACAAAGTGAAGGTTGTGAAAGGACATTAAAATTCCATAAGATGTGAACATATTGGCTTTTTAACTGCAGGAAATGTATTTCAAATCAGTGTTGGTTTAAGAAGTCAGAATCAGCTGTTATATTTAAAGTCTAGTCAATATATTCACTGTATTATTAAGGGTAGAATAAATTGTGATTTTAGTTTACTTCCTGTAAGTTTGAGGGTATGGAAGCCAGTTAGATCCTTAAGCATTTTTTTGTTTGTTTGACTATCCCTGAGCCCTTTCTATAATGAACTTATCTCTTGTCTGTCCTACCTGTGTTCATATCAGATATCACTATCATTCTTAAGGTTCCTCTCTGGCCAATCCAAATGCTTTCTGTATTTATCCTGTCTCTGCAGTCCACAGTAATAGCAATAGCAACAGAATTATTCACTTTACCTGGACTGCTTTTAAATTAGGACCTGAAGGTTATCTCCAGACTTGCATTCCTAGAGCAATCCAGGGCTCTCAGGACTACTACCTTTCTGAATGCTTAGTAGTTTTATTTCACATTGTGTTTTTCCACTACCACTTCTTGTACCTTGGACCTTTTCATCATGAACTCTCCTTAGGGTCAGTGCTACCCGTCAAATCATACTTTGTCAGAATTCATATTTCATTGGTCCTCCGCCACAGTCAGATCATCCCTGGTGCTTGCCCATTTTTCCAGGGCAGATGTGGAAATGACAGCTCTTCTCCCCTTCTTCTTACCTTCTACTCTTTTTCTAAATGAAAACAATGATTTTACTAAACATAGCTGAAAATAATTCCCTGTTGTTTGGGTTTAGTAATTGTAATGTTTCTCAAGACTAGCCTAAAGGTTTTGAGCAGAGTACTGTTCCACTGGCTCCTGGTGAGGAAAGGTACAGCAGTTTGAAAGGTGACCTTTTAACTCATAGTACCCCACCCCCTCCCCATTATAGTCCATAAAAATGAATCTTTTATGGTAGTTCAGCATTTGTGGCATAAGGGGGGGGGATTGTTACTGTGTCTTTAAAAGCCATCCTCAGAGCTCTGTGGAGGCAGACCATACCATTGAAGTATTTGAATGAGATCGGAGAGAAAGGGGGTGGTGGTGGTATGTGTGTGACTATTGGCAGAGCTCTGGGTGACATCTCTCCGAACAGCTGGGCCATGGTCTGTTTCTGAGCTGCTTGTCAAAGCAATTAGCTTGCTGGAGAGGCGGCAGCGAAGATCACTAACATTTCATTCAAGGGTGAAGGAGGTGGGAAAGGGGGCGGGAGGGGGGGGGAGAGAAGAGAGACAGTTTTCCCAGAAGGAATCTCTTCCGGCAAAATTCCAGCAGATCCTTACAATGAGGTCTCCATTAATAATGTGAACTAGCTGGTGGTCTGAGTGAAGCTCCAAGGTGAGTTTTTTTTTTATTTAAATTTTTCTTGTTTTTAAAGCTGTTGAAATCCACAGCTTCCGGAGGGAAGGAACTAGAGTGATTTGCAAATTAAGATTTTATAAAAATTTTGGTTAAACTATCTCGAGCTGGGAAAAATTAAAAATTATTGAATATTATGGTAAGCATATATAATAGGTCAAATTTTTTTTTGTAATAACTTGAAAGCTAGAAATTCTTGCTGTACTCTGACTCTGCCTCTCTCGTGACCATTTCCAGCATTGCTTCATTCAGATTTTGCTTATAGAAGCAGTGATGATTTCTGGTTTTTCTTTTCTTTTTTTTTTTTTTTTTTTTTGGGTGATCCTGTTGACGCACCTTTTCAGGAGGGAATCCCCTGTAAACATCCTCCTCCATGTCATTACAGAGCTCTCTACACCAAGCAGGTGCCCTGGATATCTTTATGTAACCAATCTCCAGCTTTTAATTGGGCAGTCAAGAAGAAAGATAGTCCCTTTGCTGCATTTAGGGGGATGTTTTGGATTGGAGTTTCCCAAGGTATAATCTGTAAGGAAGAATTTATATCTAACCACTGTACGTTGGATTCTTTTTGACATATATTTAGGTTGTCATTTGAGTTCCTTTGGGCTTTATATTTCTTTTTAGATATTTTTTGGTTATAATTGGCTTGCTTTTTGTTTGTTAGTCTTGGTTTCAGAAGAGTAAAGATGGGATTCCCCTTACCTCCAGTGACGTAGTGATTTTGTTTGCAGTCCTTTTCTTCTGAAAGGGAGGGGGCTGAGAGAAGCAAAGAGGAGGCAAAACCCATTCAAACTGGTACTTTTTTGACATATATGACTTAATGATGGTAAATGGAGGTGAAGTCAAAACAGAATGTTTTAATAATAGGGATACAATTTGATGTTTGTTTCTCTTCTTTTTTTGGAAAAGGATCTCGGCAGAGTCAGAGCTGCTAAAGCACAGAGCTTGGCTAACCCTGTATATACTATTGCTAGTGAATTTTAATTTATTTCTTCAAAAATGATGAATTGGGAGAAGGGAAGGAAATTTTCCCTTAATTTTTTATATCAATTTATTACTCTTTCTTATCTCATCCAAACACTCCTCTCCCTGTACCCCTATTCTTCTGCAAACCTTGGCTATTATATGTAACATCTGAAACACAGCAACTGTTAATGTTGGAGTTTAGTTTGTGCTGTTGGGCGCTAGTAATCATAAATTCACTTTTTTTGTGAAGTAATCTCAGGCCCCAGTAGTAGGTAGTTGCATTAATATCCTGCTATTTCATTTGATAATAGGAGGAATGGGGCTGTGGTGAGGCTAAGTAGTAGTTGTGCTGAATTTTCTTTTAGATCGGGGCTCAAGCCATAGTGATTCACTTGAGTTTGGTTGGAGTGCTTGGGCCTCCTGTTATTTTGTGTGCAACGCTGTCTTAACACCACAGATATTTGGGGGATAGCCTACAAAAGTCTGTGATAAACTAATCAAGCTCAGGGAATCTTGGATTTTGTGAGAGAGAAGAGATTAGAGAGAAAGTGCTGGTGAAAGATTTTCAGGGACTTGCTATGTTCCTGATTTTCTTTCTCTTCTTCTTATTTGACTATTTTTAGAATAAGACCTTATTCTTGGTCTTTTTTCCTAAGCTTCTGTACATGTGAGTTTGCAGTTCTCTAATATGAAAAAGTATAAAGAGCCATGCACGTTTTCTAGCTCTCTCAATTTGCTAGGAAGAAGAGCTTTAATGCTTCACGTAGTCAGTTGCTTCAGACAAGTAATTAAGCTTGCTTCTTTGGGGAGGAGGAGTAGAAGGGAAAAAGAAAAATGATCTATTTAAGCTTAAAGAAGAGCATCCTAGTGGAGAATCCTTGTCATTCTGGTGTTGTAGGGGTTAAGAGAAATTCCACTGCATCCCTGCATCTTGACACTGCAGCAAATACGTGGATAATTTCTTGCTAGCTTTTCAGGAAACCCCTGTGGTGGACAACCCTCATTAATCGTTGCTGGGAGACTGGTCTGACGTCACTGGAAGCAGTTCCCTGTCTGCAAGCAAAGACAGGAATAGCCTGTGAGGAAGAAAAGGAAAATTGCTTTGAAATTGAGAGATGAGAGTTTGTTGACTGGTGTGTTTTTTCCACTTGGGGTGTGGGCGAATAAATCTAGGGCCCTTCATGAAATGTTTTGGGTATTATGAAAACAGAAAAGTTCCTTCAAAATTTGGGGGCTTAATTTGTGTTCATTCCTCATTTCATTTCTTATCACCCAAACATAGTTCTTTCTTTTTTCAGCCTTTTTTTAAAAACAAAATACCAAGGTTTTTGAAAAGGTCAAGGGAAGAAAGTCTTTTGTGAGATAACTAGAGAAATAGGATTTCATTTTATTTTTAATGGCATACTAGAATTCATAGAATCATGGGCTGTTAGAGCTAGAAAGGACCTAATAGATCCTAGTACACCCTTCTAATTTTACAGATAAGGAAAATGAGATCCGCACAGGTGAAGTGACTTTAAGTTGTCGCAACTAGTTGTAAAGCTAAGATGGGATCTTAGGGCCTAAGTCTAGCTATTATCATTATCGTCATCACTAGCATTTCCATAGCATTTTAAGGTTTGCAAAGCACTTTACAAATAGTGTTTCATTGGGAATTTGGTGCTACTTTACAGGTTCGTCACTTTGAAGATGAGGAAACTGAGTCAGAAAGAGGCTAAATGTCTTGCCCAGCTGTAAGTGTCCAAGGCAGGAATTGAGCTCAGGTCTTCCTGACTCCAGGATCCAGCACTTTGCCCACTGTGCCACCTAACTGCCTCTGTGATAGCTAGCATTTCTATAAGTGCTTTAAGTTTTGCAAAGTGCTTTACAGATATTATCTCATTTTATCCTCACAACATCCCTAGGAGGTAGGTGCTATAATTATCCAAGCTATCTTATAGCTTAAGTGAAATTGTTTAAGGTGGGAACTCAAACCCAAGTATCATTGGAGTACATGTCTCTTTCACCCTGCTCTTTAAGTGAAATATATTTTGTCATCCAAACTGTCATTTGTATTGGGAGGACTTGCAGAAGAAAACTTGTCATCCCCTCTCTAGTGCTTAAAAGTTGTTACTAATTAATTTCTCCCTCCCTAATTTTGATGTACTCCTTTCAGGGTTGCAGTTAAGTCCTAAACCTTCTCTATAGAAATTAAACAGGAGTGTATTTGGTGATTTCTCATGATGTGTTATGTTTGAGGGACCAGAGGAAAGTCCATATAGGTTACCAGTTTAAAAAAAAAAGAATTCAAATATAATCTAAAATTTTAAACTAAAAATGGCATAGTATCTTTTTATATAATGAATTTCTTCCAGCTTGATGTTACAGTAAGTGCTTAATAAATGCTTTATTTAGCTGTGAGTGTCTTGATATACATTAGAAACTCTGTCTCTCTCCATAACCATCATTCATTTTCTGGCTTTTTACAGTAGCAGTTAGGCTTTCTTTGTCACCTTTGTATCTATTTTAAAACCAAATAGACACCTTGTGTCTTTGTTTTAAACAGTTTTGTTGATGCTTTCTTTTGTTACAGTACACTATATTCATTTCTGAAAAATATTCCTTCTCCTTCCCACAATGAATGTCTTTGTAACAAAAATTTCTTAAGGAAATAGGCAAAAAGCACTTCAGCAAAACCAACCAACACATCAACATCTCTGATAGTCTGTATGATAGGCCACACCCGTAGTCACATAAAGGACTATTATGCGCAGAAAGAAAGGTATGTTTTCTCAGCTTCAGGGTTAGCTTGATTAAAATTATAATTTTTGTGTCTATTTCAGAAACTTCCCGTCTTCTGCTCTTTTTTTGTATTTCATTTCAATCATATGCTACTGCTTTTTCCCAGTTACGTGAGGGCATAAGATGTACCACACATACCAAAGTACATTTGGATAGAGTGCTGGACTTGGAGTCATGAAACCCAGGGTGTGAATCCTGCCTTTAATAGTTAGTTACTAGCTGTGACCTAGGCAAGCCACTTAATATCATCTAGTATGGATTCTTTTCAACTGTAACATGTGGATGATAATATTTGGATTACCTGACTCATCAGATTAATCCAAATCCAAATGGAGCACTTTACAAACTTTGGCGCATAATGTTAACATCAGTAATTGTTAAATATGAATAATTGTTAAATATTAACAACAATAATTGCTAAATGTGAAAATCAGGAAATTCAGGATATTGTCTTCAGCAAACTCCAAATCTGAAACAGAAAACCTGGTGCTTACAGATGTGTTTCAAAAAGCTTTTACCCAGGGTCAAGTTTTATGTTGTCATGGCCTTTCTATTCTCTTTCACATTTTTTTGATTTGCATTAAAAACCTATGGTAGAGTATCAGTCTTCTGTTGCTAGATATAATGTCTAGCTATGATTGGAAACTTCCCCTTCTGGACTGCTCTTTGGACAAAAAAACCTGAGGAAATGGAAATGACCAACGGTCATCAGCAAAATCTCCTTGTTGTAAATGAATGTTATTGAGAAGTATACTGAACTGAGAAAAGAGCTTCTTAGCTTTACTAAAGTTTGAGTGTGAATTTTTCCAGAGCTCTTAAAAGTGAAGATTTGATGAAAGCAAGAAGCCCTCTTGCCGTTTTGTTGTTTACATCTGAGTGGAGAAGCCCACTAAATGGAGGTGTGTCACTGAGGCTGTTTCCAGTTCATGGAAAGTCTTGTTTTAATGACTCTGGGATTGATAACTCCACTGTGTTTTGGTTTTTTCTTAGAGAAAGTATAAGAAAAACTTCATATTGATATTGCGCCAATAGACTTTAGTTTATTGGTGGCACTCTTGCTTTTTATCTTTGTTTTGATTTATGACTCTTTTCTACTGGTTGACTCTTGGGATATTTATCAGACATAGTGATACATTAAAAGGACTTTTCCCTTTACTGGGACTCTTAACTCTTGTTTCCAAACGTTTGAGTTGTCTCAAGATCACCTAGAACTCATGCTAATTGAAGAGATCTGATGAGAGATGCCCTTTGGAGTTGCCTGATGGCTATTTCTGCTGTCAGAAATTGTTCTTGACCGTTCTGACTTCAAATGCACCATCATGACCCATACATTTTAGGTACTCAGTAAATATTTGTTGAATGAATGAATTCACTGCAACACTGAGACCAATTTCCCTCTTGAAGTAGGTTTTTTGTTTTGTTTTTGTTTTGTTTTGCTGATGGCGTTGATGAAAATGGGCATCTTTTCCAAATTGATTCTGAGCCTGGATCCCCAATTATTTTGCCTACTGCTTTCATTTACTATGGTGAGGACTAAAATTGTTTATTACAGCCATTATTGTTATACTAATTATTAGTGAAATGCATGTATGCCAGGATTAGGAGACAGTTTGCATTATTCCAGGTGGATTATAGCTTGCAGATGGTTCCATTGGTGAGAGCATAATATTATCAGGATTTATTGTTTCTGCAGCATGACATTCTCTAGCAAAGGTGGAAGAGGTAGGATGAGAGATATCTGTAGGATGTCTTCTTGATTGATAGTAGGATGCAGATCATGTTGGTCATTTCTCATGAGGACATATAGCCGGATCTTTTTCTTAGGAGTTGGTCTGATATTCTTTTAGTCTAGTTTTCTGTGTGTTTGTGTTTGGGAGAAAGGATAGAAAAGCCATAATGGAATTTTCTGTACAGCATGAACTACTTGTAGCTTTGCTGTGTTGAGGACAGCACCACCCTGCCAGTCATTCAGGTTCAAAATCTCTGCCATGCTGGACATCCCATTTTCACTTTCCCCACAAATTCAGTCTGTTGCCAAATCTCATTATTTCTACCTACACAACATCTCTCTGTATATCCCTTTCTCCCTACTCATACAAACACAACCCTAATTTAGGCCCTCCTCACCTCTCATCTGGACTAGATAAGTAAACTAACTGGTGTTCCTCAAATTTCTTCCTGTTCCAGTTCATCCTCCACTAAACTGTTAAGATAATTTCCTTCAACACATAGGCTTGTCCATGTCACTTCTTTCTCAGTGAGTTTTAGTGTCTCAATTATCCAGTAGATAAAATCAAAAAGTCCTCCATCTGGCACTTAAAGCTCATTATAACCTGACCTCTTCCTACCTGTTTAGTCTTCTTGCATTTTGCTTTCCTCTGTATACTGTATAGTTCAGCACTGCTGGACTATTTGCCATCTCCTGTCTAATTACATTTTCACTGATTACCCCTTTTCCTCCCCTTACCAGTACCTGGAATGCTCTGCCTTTTCACTTCTCCCTATTAGTTTCCTGAGCTTTCGTCAGTACTCAGCTCAGATCTCACCTGCAGGAGGCCTTTCCTAATGTCATCTATATATACTACATATATCTTGTATATACCTAGTTATTTACATGTTTCTCCACCATTAGAATGTGAGCTTTTTGTGGGCAGAGACTGTTTTTGCCCCCCTTTTTTTGTAACCCCAGCACTCTGCATCGTGCCTGGCACATAAGTGCTTAATAGATGTTTGTTGACTGACCAACTGACTGCCCAGTACTATACTAAGTAGTAGGGTTACAAAGAAAAAATAAAAACAGTGTTTACCCTCACCTTACATTTTAATGGAAGTAACAACATGTACATAAATAGGTATATACAAGAGACATACAGAGTAGATACAATGTCTACTTAATAGGGAAAACACCAGCAAGTTTGGGGAGTGGGGTTGGGAGATGGACTATTGAACCAGGGAAGGACTGCTGTAGAAAGTGCTTTTTGAACTAAATATTATAGAAAACTAAGGATTTTAGAAGGCAGAGACAAAGAAGGAAAAGTGTTCTGAGAATAAGGGATAGCTTGTCTGCTTGTGTCTCTGAATGAAGAAGAGGCCCCAACCCCTTCAGTGTTAGTGAAGAATGAAATAGAGAGCCTAGCTCACTGTATAATTATCTGGTACACTGAAAATACAGGATCTTGAAGCTCACTGTTGATTGGGTGAGGGTGAGGCTGGCCATGTTATCTTCCTACCTAATCATATCTCTTTGTTAAAGTTGTGAAAGTTACTCCATAGAGTGAAAACAGTATGGAGATAGAGAGTTCAGATTAGTGATAAGGGAAGTCATAGGGTAGAGATAAAAACAAAGAATAGGGGATAGCCAATACAAATGTATAGAAAGGGGAGCTGGAATATCGTTTGTGAAGAACAGAAAGAGAGTGAGTTTGGCCATACCATAGAGTTCATGGAAGGAAGCAATTTGTAAGACTAGAAAAGACTGGAAAGCTGGGGAGGGACCAGGCCATAAAGAACTTTAAATGTCAATCATAGGACTTTACATTTGATCCTAGAGATAATAGGGAACTCCTGGAATTTGATTGAGGAGGTAACATGATGAGACCTGCCTTTAGGAAAATCACTTTGAGGCAGGGAGACAAATTAGAACACTATTGCAGTAATCCCAAGGGAGAGAGGTGATGAGGACCTAAAACTAATATAGTAGCTGTGTGAGTGGAGTATGGATCTGTGTGGAGGTTAAAAAAAAAGTCAGGATCTGGCAGTTGATTAGATGAGTGGGGAGAATGAGGATTGGAAATGATATCAAGGTTGCCAACCTTGGTGATTGGAAAAATGAGAGTGACCTTGACAATAATGGGAAAGTTTGGAAGAGGTGAGTTTTGGTGAGGAAAATAGTGAATTCTTTCTTTTGGATATGTTAATTTGAGGTGCATCTTAGAAATCAAGTTTGAAATGTCCAGTAAGCAACTGGCAAGAACCCAGGAAACTAGGGCTGTATACAGAGGTCTGGGAATCATCCATATTGAGATAATAATTGAGCCCATGGGAGCTAATGAGACTAAGTGAGAAATTATATAGAGAAAAGAGAAGAGGGCGCAGGACAGATTCTCAGTTAACACTTAACAGTCAGTGATCATGACAAAGATAAAAAATAGCAACGGAGATGAGGAGCAGTCAGACAGGTAGGCAGAGAATCAGGAGAGAGCAATGCCATTAAAATCTAGAGAGAGAATTCAGGGAAAGAATGTAATCAGCAGTGCCAGTTTCTGCCAAGAGGTCTAAAACAATAAGGGTTGACACTTAAGAGATCATTAGTAACTTAAGAGAGCAGTTTTAATTGAATAACGAGAATGGAAACCAGATTGCAGTGGGTTTAAAGATTGTGAGAGTAGAGGATGTGGAGACATCTAGTTCTGTTCTTCCCTCCTCCTCACCCCCCTCCACTCCCCTTTATAGAGAAATGTTTACCCACTAAGTATAGCAAAGACAGAAGTATAAACATTTCTCCCAGTTATCCCAGGTTATACTTTTCCTATATGACTTTGGTCCCTGGGGAGAGAGGACTTAAACCTAAAGTATTTGGTAAAAAGCATTTACCCCACCAAGTTTAACTTCTAAATGCATCATAGCTGACAGGCTGTCCATCCAGAAAACATTGTCTCAGTTGCTCAGTCTGTGGGCTGAGTTCTTTAGGTATATCCTTAGGCCAGTGCTGTGGGTAAGTTGTAGCATGGACTCCCAGCCCTGGAGTGCTGGCAGTTTTCCAGACTTTTGTAACTCATTGGATTGCAGTCTAGTCTGTTCCACCTCCAGCTCCTTCACAGGCAAGAACAGCTACAACAGGGACAGAAGCAACAGCAAGGTCATGTGCTCATGGCTTGGGTAGGGAGAGTTGGCCTCTGGTTTTAGCTCTCTGTCCTCCCCAGAAAGCTTGCAGCAGTCCTAAAACCAGCCAGTTGTGTAGATGACTTTGTTAAGGATCTTAGCTGAGACTAGGAGAAGAGAGGAAGATAGCTAGCAAGGATGGGAGGATTAAATGTTATTGTTTTGTTTGTCAAGTTAGAAAAGACTTTGTCTTGCTTGTAAGGATACAGAGAAGGAACCAGTAAATAAAGATTAAAAATTAGAAAACTAGAAGTGATGATAATGACAGGCAACCTACTGGAAGACAGAAGAGAGGAGAGGATCAAGAGTGCATGTAGAGGTGTTTGTTTTAGCAGGGAGATGGGCCACCTTTTTATCTGAGAATAGAGTGAAGTAGGAGATAGTAGGGCATGTTAGAGTAATGTAAGGTGAGAAGGGGAAAAGAGGGACTCTCATTGAATGGCTTCAATTTTTTTTTTCTGTGGGAAGTTTGAAGAGAAAAATTTTGAATAGCTTCTGTGGTGAGGGGGTTAGAGAATCAATTAGGGAGGAGAGGTAGGATTGCCTTGTTGTAGTGGGCTCAGAAGAAATTATGGGGGGGGGGTAAGGGAAGCCTTCCCCTTTTAACAAATATTTTAAAATAAAAAGAAAAACACCAGTTTACCAAAACTAATCAACACATCGACCAAGTTGGATAGTAGGTGTACTATTATGTGCTCATGGTCCACAGAATGAGGGATAGAGGTGCATGCCATTCTCAGTCTTCTCCAGGACCAAGCTTAGAATTACAACTATATGGTGATTAGTTTCATTTCGTTCTTTCCATTTACATTTTCCCAACCATATACAGCATACTGTTTTTCTACTCCTGCCTACTTCACTCTCCCATCAGTTCTTTTTTAGCTTCCCATTTTTCTCTGGATTCTACAGCATTCTTGCAGCAAAGTGATATGCCATTTCATTAATGTACAACAAGGTGATTTGCCATTCCCCAACCAATGGACCCATACTTTGTTTCTAGTTCTTTACTAGCACAAAAAGGAAAATGCTGTAATGAATATTTTTATAATAGATAATGAAATTTCTGTGTTTGACCTTCTTGTGGTATATACCTAATGGTGGGATTTAAGAATCTTAACTCTTAAAGGAATTTTGTTTATGTAATAATGTTTAGAGAAAAGAGAAAGTTTACCAGTAGTTAACAGTCCTGCCTTTAGACCTGGCTGCATCTGTTTTCATGTAGGAAGCATAAATTTACGATGTCAACAGGGCTAACCCCCCAGTAGACCCTAGAATTGGTTTTCCTGTAGTTCAGGGGTTCATTAGTATCTTTAGGGAATTGAAACATGGGAACATTTCCAAGTCTTTTGTTATGCTTTTTTCTAGCCTTTGTGCAGAGATTGATAACCAGTATGAGTATGATTATTTGCATAGATCCCACTGTCATAGCCAGTTGCTTTCTAGTATGTCACATTGGTAATGTATACCTTGCATGTCTGTGGAAGTATTCTCTGACCAACATTTGCGGCAGTTTCTGTGGAAATGTTATATTTAAAAAAAAAAAAGGAGGAAAAAAAAATCTCATCTTAGCTCTTAGTGATAGAGCCTGTTGCCATGGAGCCCTGGTTCAGATTGGCCGACCCAGGGGCCAATGAGCAGATAGAACATAAACACATCATCATTTAACCTTGCAGGATGTACTTATTCAGTGATATATGACATTAATTCTATTGCCTTATATAGAACTGTGAAATGAAGTGCTCAAAAATGGTGTAAGGTCCCTTTTTTTACTGTCTTAAGATTTACTGTTTAACATACACATGATAATGGGATGTCAGTTTATGTGATTTGGTAGGGAGAGAAAGGGACTGACAGCAGGGCTGGTACTATACACCTTCTATCTGTTTCTAAGGTTGAGGTACCTATAATTCAATCCTGACTCCTGGATCTTTTTGTGGACTTAAACTGCTATCTCTTTAACAAATTTAGTGACTTTTAGGTCCAGGTCAAGTAGTAGCCTGCAGGGCAGTGTGAGCTCTCCGTTTATTTCTGAACCTTTTTTGCTTACCTCTGTAGTCTTAAAGCTGAGTCAGAAACTGGCAGTTTCTCACTTGTTTTCTCCTCTTCCTCCTCCAGCCTGGATCTTGTGGTTTCCTACTAACCTGTGTTTGTCATGTCATTTGGTCTATCAGGAGAGGAGTGATAGGGGACAACGTCCATGTTCTTTCTTCCCCATTTCCCCTTGGGTATCCTTATCTCTTTACTTCCCTAGCTCCTCCATATTTCTTAAACAGGTTGCTAAACTTTTACTGTATTTGTTGTTTATTTCTTATCTCAGAAGATCTAGATGTCTACTTCTTCAAACTTCCCCGCCATTCTGAGGGACAAAAAAAATAATTCATTCATATGTTGTAACCTTTCTAGAAGTTATTTTGAATTTTAAAAAGTGGGGGAAGGTATATATACATATGTGTGTGTATACATATATATTTTTTACTTTTGTGCATAGCTGTAAGATTATTCAAAGCATTTTGTTTATGATACTGTGGTAGATGGTGTAGGAAATACAGAGATGAATAAGTCACAGTCCTCAAGGAGTAGGGAAAGTATGGCATATATGTGTAACTATACTGTATGTATGTATATGATTAAAGTACATAGGCATAGGAGAGCTACAAACAATGCTTTACTCTGAGGAGGGGATCACTTCTGGCTTAGGGCTGGGGCCAAGGTTGGGGTAAGGAGCAGGAGAATATACTTGAGTTGGGCCTTGGAATGAGAAGCATTTCAGTAGGTAGTAGAAATGATAGAGAAATGCACTTCAACTATAAAAGAACCAGAGCAAAGGTACCAGAAAAAGGAAAGAGTTTCTAGGTTATGGTGACTAAGTTCAGTTTGGCTAGAGGGGTAACATTTGAAAGGGCTAATAGGAAGTAAGACTTGAAATGATAGCCTAGAACCAGTGCATGGAAGGCCTTGAATATATGGTCCATAAAACAGAGTCTTTCCAAGCTGTTGATAACTATAAAGCCATGAATTAAAATTTACTTTAGCAGTAATTTGTAGGATGGATTTCAGATAAGAGAATAGAGTCAATTTTTCCTAGAGCAATTAGTTTAATAATTCTAACAAAATGTAATAAAGTCATGAACTTGGCTGGTGGTAGTTGAAAGCAGTGGAGTTTAATGAAAGGAGCAATAGAATTGTAATCAGAGGAACTGGATTAAAACTCAGTTCTTGTGTTCTTGTGAAGTGGAAAAAATGGGTGGATACAGGAGATATTGTGGAGGTAGAGTCAATAAGATGTGGTGAGGAAATGGATGTGAAGATGAGAGAGTCAAGGCAAGGGAAGTTTCCAGTCTTGGTGACTAGGGGAACACAGTGGTATCATCATTAGAAATAGGGATATCAGGAGGGCAGGTTTGGGGACAAAGATAATCGCTTTGATATAGCCCGTTATATTAGGAAGGCAGAATTTATGATTTCAAAGAGAATCTCATATGTGCCTAAAAGGTCCGGAACCGCAGGATATAAGGAATTCTCTAGGCAGAAGGCAGGAGAACTAAAGCATATATTTACACTCCACAGTAACAATCCCACAAACCAGCGTCCCCATTTTGATATTTTCATCAAAAGCTTCCAGGCCCAATAAGTCCGCCTCACAAGGGTTACCAGGAGGCCACAGAGAAGCGAGATGGTATAAGGCAAAATCGTATACATGCTTCCCCTCTACGGTAAGAAGATTACCCACTAGCCTCCAGTCAGCTCTGCTACCGGCAGCTCAGCTTCGGCTATAGGCGGCTCTGGCTCCAACCGGAAAAGGAAAGGAAGATCTTCAAGCTGTCCTCTCCCCTCTTATAGAGTTTTTGACATCATCAAGCGCTGCCTGAACGACCAGGGCCGATTGGTTCTTGACTTGGCCCCTCCCCCAGCGTAGACCACGTTAACACACCTCCCCTCAGCCAGCCCCACGACTCATCACACAGGAAGCTCTGGTCCTGCCCCGGAAGAGCAAGCCCCAGCGTCCAGGGAAGCTCAACGAGGCAAGCTGAGTCATTCAAAGAAAACAAAGTCCATTCTGGCTACACCCGTGTTAAGCTTAAATGCTGATAGGAGCCCAGAATAGAGTTCAGGGCTAAAAATATAGGTTTGGTGAGTCTTAAAGTTAAAACCCTGGGAGTAGATGAAATCACCAGAAGAGAGAGTAGAGGGAAAAGATGCTTGAGAACAGAAAGCCAGAGACCAAAGAAGAGCAAAGGCACGTGAATTAAATCTTCCCCCTCTTGTTACAGTCACATTTATACTTGGGCTTTCTAAGAAGTGTTTTTAAAAAAATTTTTTTTTGGTAAATAGTATTGTACTTTCTCCAGTTACATGTAAAGATAGTTTTCAACATTCATTTTTATAAGATTTTAAGTTCCAAATTTTTCTCTCTCCCTTACCTCCTCTCTCCCCTAGACAACAAGCAGTCTGATACAGGTTATACATGTACAGTCATGTTAAACATATTTCCACATTAGTCATGTTGTGAAAGAAGAATCAGAATAAAAGGGACAAACTGTGAGAAAGAAAAAACAAAGTGAAAATAGTATGCTTCCATCTGCATTCAGACTCCATAGTTCTTTCTCTCTGGATGTGGATAGCTTTTCCCATCATGGGTCCTTTAGAATTGTCTTGGATCCTTGTATTGCTGAGAAGAATTAAGTCTGTCATAGGTGACCATTGCACAATGTTGTTATTACTGTCTACAATTTCTGAGAAGTGTTTTTAAAAATCAAGAGTACCTATATTCAGGGGACTGAAGGAGGAGGAGCCAACAAAGGAAGGAGAAGGAACAGGCAAGAGATTGGGAGAGAACTAGAATTTGCAGTGTCACTGAAGCCTAGCAGGAAGGAAGGGTGGGTAATTTTCAACTTTGTATCATCCAGAGAGGTCAGAGACATAGAAAAGTCCCTATGTATTCTCCTGTCATGTCTTTTAGTTCTTATCTGTTCAACAAACTGTGGGAATCAAGATGACCTTGGGAGGTTGTTTCTTCTATCCCCTTTGCTGAATGATAGAATCTGTGTGGGAAGGGTCTTCAGGGGTTAGCTGGAGTAGCCCAAATGCTCCCTGAATGTCAATACTTTTTCAAGATTTATCCCATAGGTTCCCAGAGTGAGCAATACTGCTCCCCTGGGGGGATGCTGGAAAGGTGAGGGGAGTGTTAGTGTGCATTTGGGGCATGTTGAATAAAAATAAAGGGGCATGGAAGCCTAAGGAGAGAAGAGGAGAAAATTTTGATAAGCTGTTTGTACACATTTCATTTGTTGTGTAAGAGAGTCGTAGTGATTACATTATTTTCCAAATAAATACATGAAATGCAAGTTATAAATGATCAGGGGTCAAGTCCGCTGACAGGTCTTAACAAGCAAGTGTTGGCAGGTGAGTGTGGCATGCATTATTGGGAAGTCCAGCATGCATCGGCAGAAATATGTGTGTAATAACTTGTTTACAGTTTGATACTATACAGTTACATGATGCAATATTGCATCATTAAAATTTCAAAGCAGGAAAAACCTCACAAATTTATAATAAAGTATTAAATTTAAGATGCATCATTTAAAAATATTATATATATATATTACATATATATATATAATATTGTATATATATATATGTGTATATATATATATTTTAAAAGACTCAGATTTAAAAAAAAACCCAATGGTTAAAGGGTTAAAGAAAGTAGATTTCCAGGAGGGCTCTGAGTACTTTTTTTTTAAAGGGGGCAGTAGGCCAAATAAATTTGGGAACCTTTGATTTAATGCATGCCTGAGTCTGTAGAAGTGAGCCATTAACATTAAATGTCTTTTTGAGAGGAAACCTCTCTAGCATCACCTTATGACTCAGTTAATCCATTGCATGTGAAAGAAAAAGGCTGTTTCCCAAAGCATGAAATCTATTTAATGCCTATGTGTGTGGCCTTTCTTTTCAAGGATACCAGCACTGAAAATTGTCTTTTTTTTTTTTTTGAGGCAATTGAGGTCAAGTGACTTAGCCAGGGTCACTCAGCTAGTAAGTGTCTAAGACTGGATTTGAACTTGGGTCCTCCTGACTCCAGGGCTAGTGCTATATCCACTTGCTGCCTTGCTGCCCCTAAAATTATCTTATATTAAGGAAATAAAGATAATAGAGTATGATTGGCTGTCCCTTAACATACTGACTGGATTGAGAGTATATTGGGTGGGAGAGGCTAGTGTCTAAAGTAGTGGCAGAAAACATCAAAATAGAAAGCCTGACTGGCCCAGGTTATAAGCTTTGCTTCTGTCTGGATTAGTGTACTTGTCTTTGGATCAGGTAGTTGTAAAGTGTAAGAATAGGTAGGAAAATTGCTGATTTCAAAAGAGAAATGAAAGTGATTCTGATCCTTTGGTACCAACAAGGTTTATCTGAAGAGCTTGGAACTGAAGTGGCAGTCTGAGACCATAATCAATCTTGCCTGCTCCCCTAGGGTTTTATTTATCGTGGTATTGCTGGAATGAACTTCTCTCCCTTCTGTCGCTGTCTTGTTTCTACTCCTTCCAGTCTCTCTGTTAAAATTATTTCTTTCAAGGCCCAACTGAGATGCCACATCTTCCAAAATGCCTTTTCTCATCCCTGCTTCCCTAGGTGACCTCTCCTTACTAAAAATTATCCTGACTCTTTTGCCTTGACCTCTTTTGTGCTTGCCTTGTATTATAGTTGTGTGATTGCAAAGTTCTTGAGAGTAGGCTATGACCTATATATCTTTGTATCCTCAGCTTTACACATAGTAGACATCTTATAAATGTTAAATTCAATATTAATCAAGTACTTTATTGGCCACACTAGAGAGCTGAGAGTATGAAGGAGCCAGACACTCCTTGGTAATATTTCTATCCTTTTTAGTCTGTGCCTAAAATCACATACCACAACTTGTTCAGCCATTCCACAGTTGATGGGCATCCCCTCAATTTCCAGTCTTTGCCACCAGAAAAAGAGTTGCTATGAATATTCTAGTACATCTAGATCCTCCTCTTCCTCCTCCCCTCCCCCTCCTCCTCCTCTTTGGGATACAGATCTAGTAATGGTATTGCTGGATCAAAGAGTATGCACACTTTTATAGCCCTTTTGAGCATATTTCCGGATTGCTCTCCAGAATGGTTGGATCAGTTTGTAACTCCACTGACAGGGCTTTGGTGTCCTGATTTTCCCATGTCCCCTCTACCATTTGTCATTTTCCTTTTCTGTCATATTAGCCAATCCGATAGGTATGAGGTGATACCTCAGGGTTGTTTTAATGTGCGATTCTCTAGTCAATAGTGATTTAGAGCATTTTTAATATGACTATAGATAGCTTTGATTTCTTTGTCTGAAAACTGTTCATGTCCTTTGACCATTTATCAATTGGGAAATGACTCATATTTTTATAAATTTGACTCAGTTTTCTATACATTTGAGAAATGAGGCCTTTATCAGAGAAACTTACTGTAAACATTTTTTCAGTTATGATTACTGTTTATTTCCTTTCATCCTGTTTTGCTCCTTGTTTATCCTTCTTTCTCCCTCCTTTCACTCTGTCTGTTCTCAAAAGTGTTTTACTTCCAACCACTGCTGCCTCCAATTCACCCTCTCTTCTATGAGTGTCCCCCACCTTCTCATATCTGCCTCTCCTCTTATTTCCCTGAGGGTAAGATAGATTTCTGTACCCAGTTGGGTGTGTATGTTATTCCCTCTTTGAGTCAGTTCCAGTGAGAGTAAGGTTTAATTGTTGTCTGCTGCCCCCCATCTCCTCCTCTACTGTAAAAGCTGTTTCATGCCTTTTATGTGAAATAGTTTACCCCATTCTGCCTTTCTCCTTCTTCCAATATATCCCTCTTTCTCACCCCTTAATTTTATGTTTTTAGATATCATCCCATCATAGTCAACTCATACCCATGCCCTCTTTCCATGTATAATTCTAACTTCTTCACTACTTTTTGTGCCTCCTTTATGAAGCTGTTGATTCTTTTTTCATGATTTTCTTGCATTACTTTAATTTCTTTTCCCAATTTTTCCTCTACCTCTCTTATTTGATTTTTAAAACCCTTTTTAAGTTCTTCCAGGAATTCTTTTTGGGCCTGAGTTCTATTCACATTTTTCTTTGAAGGTTTGGATATAGCTGTTTTGACTTTATTGTCTTCTTCTTTGTGTTTTGATCTTCCCTGTCATCATAGTAATTTTTTGTGGTTGGATTCTTTTTGTTGCAGTTTGCTCATTTTTTTCCCAGCCTGTTTCTTGACTTTTAACTCTGTGTTAAAGTTGGACTTTACTCCCTGCATGGAGGGGGTACTGTTCCAAGCTTCAAGCTTTTTGTGCAGTTATTTTCAGAGCTACTTCTAGGGGGGTCTGTAAATTTTGGATTCCTTTTAGGTGGTGTGATCTAAGGAGAGGTGTGGTCACTGCTGTCCTGGCGTGTGCTCTGGTCTGTGAGCAGCCACAAATACTCTTTTCCACCCTGGAACTGTGGTCAGGGTCCTTGCTCCCTTGTAGCCATACATTTTAGTATGCTAAAGCTCCTCCTTGCCTTGAAACTGTAACCCAGAACTGCATAAGGGCAGCGCAACAGAGTCCTTTACTCAGTACAAGCAAAGGGTCCCCAATAATCTCCTTCTGAACAGTTATCCAACCCCCTTTACCATCTGTGGGCTGAGAGCTCTGGAAGCCATTGCAGCTGGTTCAATTGCCACCAAGGCCTGCTGCTGGCTTGCAGGGGTGCAGCCTGTGCTGCTGGACTGTACTCTACTCTTATCCCAGTGAGATGGACTTTTCCTGCCAACCTTCTAAGTTGTTTTGGGCTGGAAAATTGTTTTATCCCATCCTTTTGTTGGTTCTGCTGCTCCAGAATTAGTTTTGTGGAATTATTTTAAAGTTGTTTAGAGGGGAATTTTGGAGGGCTCTGGTGAGTCCCTGCCTTTCCCTGCCATCTTGGCTGCACCACCCAAATTACCATCTTTTAAAAAAAAAATTTCTTTGATGCCTTTTAAAACATTTCCCCCTTTTCCCTCCCTCTCTTCTTTCCCAGAGAACCATTCTGTAAAACAGGTAACATTTTAAAAATAAAATAAAATTGAAAAAGAAGAGAAAAGGAGAATTATTCAATAAGTTGAAAAAGTCTGAAACTATATGCAGTGTGGACCTCTCATTTAAGCAAAGGAGTGGGGTGAGGATGTTTCTCATATCTCTTCTTTGGAGTCATGTTTATTTTTTTGTAATTTTGCAACATTCATTTTTGATTATTTTTTGCTTGTTCTTCCATTTACATTGTAATCATTTTGTACACTCTTTCCTTGGCTCTGCTTACTTTACTCTGTATCAGTTCATATAAATCATTTCTCGCTTCTCTATGTTCATCATATTCATAATTTTTACAGCACAGTAATAATTACATTCATGTACTACAGTTTGTTTAGCCATTTCCCAGCTCAGGGATGTTTACCTTATTTCAAATTCTTTGCTATCACAAAAACTACTACTATAAATTGTTTGGTATATATGGGTCCTTTCTTATCAATGACCTCCTCAGGGTATAAACCTAGTAGTGGAATCTTTGGGTCAGAGCATATGGACATTTTAACCACTTTATTCGCATAATTCCAAATTGCTTTTTAAAATGATTGTCACAGCTCCACCAACAATGAAGTGGCATGTTTTATCTTCCTACCATCTCTCCAACTATTACTATCTTTTTGTCAAACCAAAGCAAAGAAATACTCGTATAAATATACTTATAAAGTTCTCCTTAAGGAAATAAAGAACAACTTAGCTGGAGGAAAATTCAAGGCTCTTGACTGGATTATGCCAATATAATAAAAATACTACCAAAGATAATTTACAGTTTTAATACTATTCCAATCAAACTACCAAAAGTGTATTTTACACAACTCGATAAAATAACAAAATTCATTTGGAAAAATAAAAGATCTAGAACATCAGAGAGAATAGAATAAGAGGTAGGGATGAAGGGAGAATAGTACTTACAGACTTCAAAACTTATAAAGTAGCAGTACTCAATTTGGCATTGGTTAAAAAATAGGTAAATCAATGGAACAGATTATACAAATGAAAATGAGAAATAATCTAACTCAGTCCAGTGTTGTATAAACTGGAAAATATAATTACCTGGGAAAGTTTTATTTGATAAATACTGCTGGGAAACTGGAAGAAAGTCTGGCTGAAATTAGACTTCGACAAACGCCTTACACTATATTCCACAATAAATTCTACAAGGATTTATGACTTTGTTATTAAAGAAGAGAAATAGGCTGTATAGCTTTCACAGATACAGGTAGGAATTGTGTCCTTAACCAAACAAGAGAGAGGTAAATTACCAAAGATAAAATTGACAACTTTGTTTTTATTGAAACTGAAAAACTTTTGCACAAACAAAACTAATGAATCTAACATAATAAGGGAAGGCATCAAATGTTGTCTTTGTATCAAATTCAGGGCTTGGTATCTAAAATATTTAAACAACTAACAAATAATATGTTAGATCAAAAGCCATGCCCCAACACATAAGCAATCTGAGGATATGAACAATTTTCAAAAGAATTGTAAACTATTAATAACCACACAAAAGAAGATTCCTTTCTCCATGTAGTCAAACATAGTAATAGTAAGTAGGTTGATCTTTTGTTACTGTTCTTTATCCATATTCCATTACTTAACAATTTTGAGCCCCAAGATCATGATAGCCTTCTTTCCTCCATAGTGCTACCAACCCTAATGTTAGACCCAGATACACAGGCATGGATTAATTATGTTGCTAAGTCATATTTTGCTTACAAGAACTTGGGGGTTTATGGAATTACATGAGTAAGATATCAAGTCAGTCTTCCTAGTCATTAAAAATCTCTAAATCCTTTAAAATACCCCACAAAACTATACTTATAATTTCATAACTCTGGCCATGTTTGCTATGTTATGCTTGCTATGATATCTTCTGTCCTAGTTAATATCTCTGAGAGTTTCAAAGATATTTAAATTTTTTTTTATTCTCTTCTGTCCTCTATTCTCATTCTTCTCCTTTTACCTACTCTTCAGCTTCTTATAGTCTGGCTTCCAGCTTCTGAAACTGCTTTCTCTAAAGTTTCCAATGTTCACTTAATTACCACATCCCATGGCCTTTTCTCACTCTTCATTCTTCTTAACCATTCTCTAGCATTTGACACTGTGGACCACCTTCTTTTCCTAGATACTTTCTCCCTTCTGGGTTTCTCTCTTAGTTCAACTCCTACCCATCTGACTGATTCTCCTCAGAATTCTCTCTGAGTCGTTGAAGATGTTCCTTTTTTAACTATGAGTATGTCCCTAGGCTCTATGTTGGACCTTGTCCCCTCTCTCTGTACTTCTCTTAGAATTTTGTCAGTTCCTTTGTGTTCGTCTCTATCCGTATGACCCCTATATCTTATAGATCCAGTCCTGGTCTCTTTCTTGAGATACATTCATAGGATTGCTGACTGAGGACATTTCAAGTGGCCTTTAGACACCTCTAACTCAGAAAGTCCAAAAGAGAACTCATCATCCCTACCTTGCTTCTCCCAAGTCCTACCTTTCTTTCTAGTTTTATTTTTCTATTGAGGACACCATCATTCTTAAATTCACCCAATTTGCAACCTAGGAATCATCTTTGACTCCTTGCTTCCCTTCACTTCAGGTGTTGTTGATTCATGTCAAGTGTTATTGATTTTACCTCCATAACAGCTCTCTGTCTGTCCCCTTGGTTCTGTTCTGAGGATTTGGAGAGAGAAAAGAGAATGAGTGGTGAAAGGAGAAATATGCTGATGAGGAGAAAGACGGTGGTAGAATTTGCTATTTTTCATAATTGAGATGCATGAGAAGAATATACAATCATGGAGGAAGGGGTGGTTTGGAAGTGGGCATCAGGTGAACTTTCACTTTTAACTGAAACAAAGAAGGCCTGAACATACACAGAAACACCCAAACAGAATTTGGTCTAGAAATAAATCAAAGCCAATGTGGAAACAAGTAGGGGTGGGGGGTAGGTGGAGCTACATCAAGAGGGAAGATAATGCTAGGGAACAAATAGCTACAAGCAAAACAAGCATCCTGGTCCTGAAGGGGAAATTAAAAGGGGTGAAAAACAGAACTAGAGTGTAAGTGGGTGCTTTAGATTGCCTCTGTGGTATGTGAATGCAATGGAATATTATTAATGCACTGTCAGAAATGAAAAGAGACACATTTCAGAGAATCTTGGGTAGTATGAGCTGATACTAAGTTGAAGTAGAACAATTTATATACAGAAGCAACGTGGTAAAGAAAAATAATTTTGAAAGACTTAAAGGAACTCTGAGCAATGCAATAACTAACTATGTTTCCAAGCCAAGACAAGATTCTTTTTTCTTCCTTTGTCTCAGTTTTTCATGGGGTTAGGGTGGGAGGGAGAAGAAAGTTAACAATAATGATGCCAATAAAAGAAGGCCATTGAAACTTTTTTAAATGGGCAGAAGAGACCCAAAGGAAATTCAGTACAAAAATCAGACAATCAGAACGGTTTTAAAAATAACGTGTGGAATTTGTCACATACTTTCAAAAAGAAGCCGCAACTGGTGTGAAGTAGAGATTTATGCTTTCATATGTGATCCTGTTTTCTGTGTGTAAAGAAATTCTTGGGGTTTTTTTTTTGGTGTTTAGGTTCAGAACTTTTAAAAAATTTTGATCTCTTCTCTCCAATCACAAAGCTATCATCACCCCTCTTTTGGAATATTGCAGTAATCTAATGAATCCCCCTGCCCCAAGTCTTTCCCTTCTCCAGTCCATACGTCACTGGGCTGACATAGTGAAATTCCTAAAACAGAATTGTGACTGTTTGACTTACCTGCTCATTTGAGTCCACTGTGGCTTCCTGTTAACTCTAGAATCATATACAAACTCCTCTGTTTGGCATTTAAAGCCCTTCACAACTTGCCTCCAGCCGTCCTAATTATATGTTACTCCTTTTCATGTACTCATTGGTCCAGCCAAACTGGGTTTCTTGCTATTTCTCAGTGACATTATATACCTCAGTGACTTTGCCCATGCTTGTTTCCTATGCCTAGAATTCTCTCCTTCCTCCCTCATGCGTCGTAGAATCTCTAGTTTCCTTCAAAGCTTAGTTCAACAGCTGCCCCCTTCCTCAGTTGCTAGTGTTTCCCCCGGAATTAGTTTTTATTTACTTTGTATGTCCTTAAGTGTGTGTGTGTGAGTTTTTCCCCTCAATTTAAAGTAAGCTCATTGAGGGCAGGAACTGTTTAATTTTTACCTTTGAAGCCCCAGTTTCTTCAGATCTGACATGTAAATGGTGTTTAATAAATGCTTCTGGATTGATTGGTTTATTGTGTTGGATTATTATAATAGGACTGTCTCTACTTCAGAGATGATTACCTGGAATGATAGATACTATGTTGTATCTATGGTATTGGTTAATTAGAAAAGAGTAGGAGAGATTGGACTTAAATACACTGTGAAATTTATATTAGCTACGAAGAGCATCCTAACCATGCTATGAAAGATAAAGTGGTGATATATTCTTGTCTAGTTAGATAGTTTGTGTTAGTTCAGTCTTTGGGAAGGATAGGAAAAAAGTAGATGGCCTTTTAAGATCCCTTCCATCCCTGTGGTTCTGTGTATTTTTTCCCTTTATTCTGGGATTCTTTGAATCAATAAGAATAGTAGCAGCATAGAGAAAACCATCTCTGATGCTCTATGAGGGAGGTGAAGATTCGATTCCTTTTGGTAAAGGAAGTGAAAAATGCAATTTTGGCCAGCAATGCAGGGAGCCTGTCAGAAATTGCAGCGAAGCTCAATGAACGTGTCAGTTCATTAAGTAAAGCACCTGCAATTCTCATTTCAGGGCAAGTACAGCCATAGCAGATATTGAACAAAGAAAGTAGGTACATTTCCAGAACATTTTATGGAGTTACTCCCTCTTCATTCCTTCCTGAAGAATTGCTATGGATAGAAACCACGACCTGTGGGCTTTTCCCATGAGTTAGTGATTCCTTTGCAGCCACAGAAAAGTATGTTTTTTGTTTTTGTGATTTGAAATTGGGACCACCATCAACATCAGTTGAGTGAGTGCTAATGAAGTCTAGTTTTGGTTGATTCCTATAGACCTCAAGGGGTTGGTACATGTTCCAATTGACTGTGTTCCATTAGTACTTTATATTCCAATACACTGCTCTCTAGTATATTTCATTCCCTTTCAGAGCTTTGAAGTAGAGGACCCAAAAGGAACTTCTCTTTTTCAGTTATTTCCTATAGTCACATAACCCATGGACTAAACAGAAACTACCTCTCTAAGTTCGAGCTGTTCATAATGCTTCTTGGTCCTCCTGTATTTCTATCTCTAGGATCAAGGGCTATATGAGAATGGGTTTTGGTGACTTCAGGGTTTTTTTTACATTTTTTTCCCCTCTCTTTAACATGGTGGCTAGTTGGGAAATAGTTTCTGCTTGGTCCGAAAAAATTATAGTGAGGTGTAAGGCCTTAATGTTGCCATAGTTCGTTTAGTGGAATAGGACAGAGGTTTTTTTTGTTGTTGTTTTGTTTTGTTTTTTCACATTAAGCAGTTATTCTTGTCTTGGTAGTCTCTTCATATGGTCTATTCTATATTCTTAAGCAAACAATTCCAGACTATCTCTATTGTCCCTGAGAGTCTCCTGTGTAATGTCCTTTTGGCTTGGTGCCTAGAAAGTTGATGGAAGGATACATAATCTCATTCTGCTCTGGAATGCATTTACCCTGGCAGACCAGAAATTTATAGAGAATATGCAGCAGTCTCCCTGACAAAAGATTGCTATATCTTGCCTCCTGATCACCTACCTGCTTATCATCCTATCTTCTGGCCCCAACAGTCTGACGGTCCCTTGTGAGCAGCTTTGAGCTGCCGAGTGTCCTCAGGAGACATTCTGCTTTAGAAATCGTACTGCTTTCCTGGCTGAAGTGTTAAATGTGCATAAAGTAGGATGCAAGAGGCACATATATAGGCCCTCGTGGGGGCTTCATAGCTATGCATTATTCCTGTTGTGGTTGCATTTTATTTAGTCCCATCCGTCTCCTCCCTTCTCTACCTCAAACTCCAACCCCCCTTTTTTCCTCCCTGACAGGCTATAAAGCTTGAAAATAATTTCTCTGTATCTACCCTTCTTTTAGTTATCCTTTCTTTTTCTAAAGAATTATCTTTTGAATAACAACCTTATTCCGTAGACACAGTTTTAAGGTGGAACTTTCATTTGTGTTTTAATATTGAGAGGTATGCCAGTATTTTTAAGAGCTCTTATTTATGCCAGGGATGAGGTGGGAACTGTACAAAAGGAAGTTCTGAGCTAAAACTTTTAAGTGGCATTGGTTAGCATAGGATAACCATGTTTAACAGGATGGGTCTTCTGACTTAGATAGCCATTAAGGAGACAGTTGGATGCAGTCTGTTTTTCTGGTCTCTGTGGACAACTTCCTAGATTTGGGGTTTTTTTAAAGCATAATTTGTTTTTGAGGTCTTCACTATTCTTGGTGTCCTTGATGGATACTTATACAGGCTTTCTTAATATTGCATCATTCTCTATTGCTTCCTTATCCCTCATTTTGGAGAAACCAGTAGTTCTTTGGAAATAGCTATCTGTAGTCCCAGAAATAGGTAGATGTATTTAGTGTTCCTGTTGCCCATGAGAAGGAAGGCAGTAAGAACTCTTGGAAGCTTAAGTTGGAGTTGATAATTGTATCCCCTGTTTTGTGGGGAGGGGGATGAAGTTAGAAGACAGGACTAAACAAAATGCAACCTCCATGACAGAATAGTGCATAGACATCAGTCCCCCAGACAACTTGATTTTAATTTTCTTCTTGGTACTTTGGCCTAGAAATTCTGGCTATATCAAACACCATAACATCATGCCAGGTATCTGGATTGTTGATCTTCTTCTGTACCATAGGGGAATAAGAAAATGAACCACAAAGTAGATTTCCATACTTATTTGATAGTTTAGCTGCAAAAAAATAGCTGCTTTGTATTTTTTCTCATGGCCCTCATTTTTTGAAATAGCAATCTGAGAAAAAGAGACTCTTGGGATGAGGAAACATGATTGCCATTTTCAAATATCTGACCGCTATGTAGAAAAGGGCATTGGACTTGTTCGTTGTTGCTTTAGAAAGTTAGAACTACAGCTAATGGGTAGAAGTTAAAGGGAGCTGTATTTTGGTTATATAAAAAAGGATTTTCTAACAGTTTGAGCCATCCATCAGTAGAAACGGCTGTCACAAAGTAGTGAGCCGTGTGTCTTGGAAATGTTCAAGAAGAGATTGACCATCTTTAGAAATCCCATTAGGAAGAATTCCTGCACTGAGAAGGAAGTTGAATTAGATGACCTCTAAGGTTTCTTTCAAATCTTAGGTTTTATTCATTCAAGATACGTTTATTGATTATCTCATGTATGAAAGGCACTTTGCTAGGTACCGAAGAGTAAACAAAGATGAGTTAAAAAGTGGTCCCTGACCCATAAAGTGCTCAATAATTAGTAGGAAAGAGGTATGCAAACAAATATGACAAAAGAATTTGAGTAAACATGGCTGGATGCTGTGTTCAAAGTGTTGTCTTTATTCCTGTTAAGGTAGCCCAGCTAAGAATTGTTATTGATGGCATGAATTTCATGTTTTAGTAGTTCTTCAAATTTAGAGCACCAATTTGTGATCATATATTAGCAATTCCTGTAGAGTCCCTAAGTCTAGGTGATGTTTAAGATTTTATAGAAGACTTAAGACAAATGAAAACACTAGTCATTTTTTCTTCCTCAATTCACAGTTTCTTTCTTTTTTTTTTTAAGTTTTTTACTTTTTAATTGGGACCCTAAACACAAAGTGCTGGCTCAGGTAGCTTCAGCTAGTCTCTAGAAGCTAGGATCTCATGCAGACTGAGGATGTGTGCGTCCTGGATCACAGCAAACAAAAGCAGTAAACTCTTGGATAAATACATGCAGCACTGAATCTTCTCACCCATTTCTTAAGGATTACCTGTATCTTCAAATCAATCTAAGAAGGAAAGGGAGTGTCTTTGATGGCTGTTGTCAGGAGACATTGTCACCCACTAATATGTTCAGTTTCCAGGGCTATACTGAGGACAGACATGAATTTGAGTTTCCCAACTTGCATTTTCAGAAGAAAAGTAGTTAGGCCTGAAGTATAGTTAGTGATCCATGAGAGGGGAAAGGTCTCCCAAACCATTTTTGGTGCCAAGGCATGTTTGACTTCAAGTGTTGTTTTGAGGAGAAAAAATTTGGAGTCTTTATGCAAAGGTATAGTATCTGCTTCTAGTCTTGTGCGTGTGCAGCAGTGCTGTCCTCTCTGATAGTGGCTGGTCCCTGTGGGGTGCATGAGATGAGCCACTAGGGGGTGCCAAAGTATATCTTCCTCTTCCCAGGGAGTGGAGCAAGTGGGGCAACGTTGTCCTGATGCTGCAGATCTTGCTTGAGTGCAGCAAAAGCCTTCTGAGGAGAGCTGGGGGACTGGGGACGCCTTCAGGAGAGGAAACCCAGGAAGCTACCAAAGCCAGTGCTTTGTGTTCAGAACAAAGGAGACACCAAAATATAAAATGCAGGTCTGTACATGGGGAATTTAAATGTAGAATTTATCTCATACCATTGCTTTCTTTGTACTTACTCTTCCCATAGGTGTCTATAGACGCTGCTATATTCTGTTGAAGATGTCTAACAGTAACACTACTCAAGAGACCCTGGAAATAATGAAAGAATCAGAAAAAAAGCTGGTGGAAGAGTCTGTAAGCAAGAATAAGTTTGTATCCAAGTCACCAAGTAAGGAAGAGATTGAGAAGGAGGGTGAGGATACTAGTGTTCGGCAGGAGACACAGGTAAGGGACCAAGAAAGCATACCTTGGCTTTTACTTGGACAGGATCCCTGTTGGGTGCCAGAGGAACCTGTAGGTGTTTGGCCACATGTAAGGTCAAAGGTGTCCAGCTTCCCTTTTTTGTATTTCCGTTTCACTTGCTTTCAAAGGCTCTTCTTTTTAAAGTAATAAGATTCACACAGAAGTTTGTAAAGAGAACAAAACACAATTCCTGATCTCAGAATCTTTGTGTATGCATATGGCTTAACTACTCTCGTCTAGATCATATGCCCAAGTTACTAGCTGTATTCTAATATACTTAAGATTTTTGAGAAGAGAAAAAAAAATAGAACCACAAGCATGTGATAGGACAAGTCATGAAACGTTGTAGTCATTAAAATCTTGCAACCAAAACTGTGCATCTGTCCTAGTGCACAGTGTTAAAATTCATATCCTGGTTGTGTTAAAGCAATCAGCATTTACTGGGTCAAAAATAGGCTCTGAAATTGCCACTTGGTGTAGGTGATTGAGCAGTGGTTCACACTTTGACTGCAGAGAAGAGGGTAGTTCTGTCACCAGATAGTACTTCTCCCTCCAAGATTTGTTTTTTCTTCCACTAATTTACCTAGTCTCAGAACCAATTCCAGCCTAACCTGACCATTCTTCTGTTCCTCTGCAAAGAGTAATCCTAAATTTCAGCAGCAATATTGTTTCAACAACTTGGCCTCCCGTGACTTGCATTGTCACAAGCCCTCAGTCAAACACGGGGACCACCACACCTTGACCTCACCATTGAGCACAAGTATTCTGTTTCCATGTTTAAGAATTCTGAAAATGCACTCTTAGACCACAACCTATTATCATTCCATATCATCCTATGCCTGATATTCCTAATCCTGTTCTTTTATCCTCAGCATGTCCTCTATCCCCTTGACCTCTCAGTATGTTTTCTGGTTTCCCTTTCCTCTCTTCCCCATTTGAGAAGTAAACCAGTTCCATGTTATACTGTTCACTTGCTCTAAAGCCCCTTGCCTAGTTTTCCTGTCATTGCTCAGGCCGTGTCACACCACATCCCTGTGTTAACTCCCACTATCTGTCTCATCTATTCCAAATCATTTGCTGTTGAACAGCACTGGAAAAAGTTATACAAGTGTGCTGACTGTGGGTCTATTACAAATTTATATAATCTAACCTCTCCTGGGCCATCAAGCAGCCAGAAATTCCTTTTACTTCTCCCCAGTGGGTTCTCTGTCACTCATAGCAACCCTATTCCAGACTTTTGCTCCCCAAATATCCCACACCAGCCCCTTCCCACAGTCTCTCAGGAATTTGCGTCATACATTACTGAGAAGATAGAGGCTATTCACAGTGAGCTCCTTCTCCTGTCCTCTAAATCTCCTGTACTCTTGCCATCATCTCCCATTTTCTCCTCCTCCAGGATTTGATGAAGTGGCCCTTTTCCTGACCTGGGCCAGTCCATCTACTTGTAACCTTGATCCAGGCCCCTCCTTTTTCCCTCTTCAATGTTTAATCTGTTATCACCCTCTTCTCTTTGATGCTTTCTTCTCTCTAGGTTTTCAGGCCACCATACTCTCCTGGTTTTCCTGCTGCCTATCTGACCACTCCTCAGTCTCCTTTGCTGGCTCCTCATCCAGGTCCTGCCCTCTAGCAATAGGTGTCCCACAGAGTTCCATCTTGGGCCTTTTCTCTTCTCCCTCTCTGCTACTTCATTTGATGGTCTCATCAGTTCCCATGGATTTAATGACCATTTCTATGCTGATGATTCTCAAATATACCTATCCTCCTCCAACCTCTCATCTGACTTCCAATCTCACATCTCCAGGTGCCTTTTCAGATGATTCTACCTGGATGTTTGTAGCCAGAATGGACTTTGTTTTCTTTGAATGACTCAGCTTGCCTCGTTGAGCTTCCCTGGACGCTGGGGCTTGCTCTTCCGGGGCAGGAGGCCCAGCAACCATGCCAGGGATCGGAGAGCTTCCTGTGTGATGAGTCATGGGGCTGGCTGAGGGGAGGTGTGTTAACGTGGTCTACGCTAGGGGGAGGGGCCAAGTCAAGAACCAGTTGGCCCTGGTCGTTCAGGTGGTGCTTGATGATGTCAACAACTCTATAAGAGGGGAGAGGACGACTTGAAGATCCTCCTTTCCTTTTCCGGTTGGAGCCAGAGACGCCTACAGCCGAAGCTGAGCTGCTGGTAGCAGAGCTGACTAGAGGCTAGTGTGTAATCTTCTTACTATAGAGGGGAAGCATGTATACGATTTTGTCTTATACCATCTCGCTTCTCTGTGGCCTCCTGGTTACCCTTGTAAGGCGGACTTATTGGGCCTGGAAGCTTTTGATGAAAATATCAAAATGGGGATGCTGGTTTGTGGGCTTGTTATTGTGGAGTGTAAATACATGCTTTAGTTCTCCTGCCTTCTGCCTAGAGAATTCCTTATATCCTGAGGTTCTGGACCTTTTAGGCACATATGAGATTCTCTTTGAAATCATAAATTCTGCCTTCCTAATATAATGTTCAGTAGACATCTTAAGCTCAACGTTTTCATCATGGAACTCTGTCCCCTTAAATCCTTCCCCACTACCACTTCCCTGTTTGGATAGAGGGCAATACCATTTCTCCCAGTTACTCACGCCCATAGCCTAGATACCATCCTTGATTCCTTACTCTCTGTTGCCAAGGCATCTCTTGAATATGTCCCCTTTTCTGTTTCGATCTGCCACCATCCTTGTATGGGACCCTTATTAGCTTATACTTGGCCTATTGCAGTAGCCTGCAGGTAGATCTGCCTACCACAAGTCTCTGCCCACTCCAAACCATCCTTTATTCCACCACCAAAGTGATTTTCCTGAAGCTCAGATCCAACTATGTCACCACCACCCAACTTCAGTGGCTTCTGTATTCCCTTCAGGATCAAATACCAAATCCTCTGTTTGGAATTCAAAACCCCTTCATAATTTTAACCTTCCTTCCTCCCTTCCAGTCTTCTTGTACCTTGTTCCCTGAAATGTACTTTTTGATCCAGTGAGGCTGGCTTCTTTGCTGTTCCTTGAACAAAGCACTCCATCCCTCAGCTCCAGGCATTTTCTGTCTGTCCCTTGCTTGAAATTCACTCACTCCTCATCTCCACCTGCTGGCTTTCCCAGCTTCCTTTAAGTCCTAGCTAAAATCCCATCTTCTGCGAGGTCTTTCCCAAAACCTTTTCCCTTCCCTCATCTCATTATTATGTGTATGTGTTTCGTTTGTACATATTTGTTTGCTTATTGTCTCTCCCTTTAGATTGTAAGCTCCTTGAGGGCAGAGACTATCTTTTGTCTCTTTTTGAATCCCCAGTGCCTAGTAAAGTACCTGGCACATAGTAGGTGCTTAATTAATGTGTGTTGACTGACTGAATCTCTCCCTTTATTTTGGCTCTTCCCCTGATAACTCCAAACAAGCCAAGATTTTCTCTAGCCCTAAAATTTCCCAGTCTTGTTAAGCTGTCATCCTATATCTTTCTTTCTTTTCACAACCATACTTATAGAAAAAATTCTCCTCTCTACATCTTCTCCTCTCATTCACTTCTCAACCCCTTGCAGCTCATGGCTTCCAGCCTCATCATTCACCTGAATTGCTCCAAAATGACCAGTGTTTGCTTGCTTTCAAAATCTCATGGCTTTTTTCAGTCTTTGTCCTTTACTACCTTCTTCCCCTGGATACTTTCTCTTTTCTGGATTTTTGTGACTACTTTTTCTTAGGTATTCTCCTATGTGTCTGACTAATTCTTCTTAGAATTCTTTCTGAGTCATTGTTGATATTCCTCCCTTTAACTGTGAGTGTGCCCCTAGGCTCTGTCCTGGACCTTCTTTTCCCCATATATATTCTTTTTCAGTGACCTTATCAGCTCCTATGGATTCATCTCTATACAGATGACACCATATCTAATAGATCGAGTACTGGTCTCTTTCTTGAACTCCATCCATAGGATCACTGACTGACTATTGGATATTCCACCATGGATGGACACCTACCTTTTTTCCTCTTACTTTCTACCTATTATGCCCATAGAAGCATTGCCATAATTGTTGGTTAAGTTCTGTACTAGTTGTACTATACTTCAGGTGTATTGCAGGTTAAAAAAATAGACTTTTATAGACTAGCATAATACCATTATTCCTATGGAAAAATAAATTTTAAGTTTTAAACAAATGTTTTGTAATCATTGATAGTTCGGGATCTACAAAAGCAACCCAAACAAATACTTTTATAAGCTCCTGACAGATGAATCTGATTTTAAATGACCTAGTCAAATGAATACAACCTCATATTTAGGAATAGAGAATGTAGAAGATAAAATGTCAATTTTGATTACATGAAAATCTCATTTACCTAGTTTTTTAAAGTTAATAAAATATTAGGCCAAAATAAATCTGTGACATAGGTAGTATAAGTGTTATTGTTTCTGTTTTACAGTTATGGAATCTCAGATTTCAGGGTAGTTAAATGACTTTTTCATGGTAATTGTTGGACCCATGGAATGATTTTACATACATAATCTTAACTTGACCCTCACAATAACCATCTAAGGAAGGTGCAGTGGTGGACAAATTAGCTGCAACAAGCTTAATTAAGTGTATTACCTGGGCAACCAGAATATACACCACCTTGGAGGGGGGGGGGGGGCGGGGAGGGTAGAAATGGGGAGAAAATTCGTAATTCAAACTCTTGTGAAAATCAATGCTGAAAACTAAATATATTAAATAAATAAAATAAATAAATATAAAAAAAGGAAAAAAAAAGTATTACCTGATAAACTTTTTGATTTTGCATCTTTAAAAAAAACTTTTACTATGCGATATGGCCTCCTTTTGCTGTACTTGTTTCATTCTTTTGTTTTTTTTTTTTAATGAAAATTATTTACTCACCTTCCTATCTCTCCCTGGCGTATTGACAAAAAAGGAAAACAAGGCCCTTATAATAAAAATGATTAGTCAAAACAAATTCTGTCATTGGCCATGTCTAAAAAAGTATGTCTCAAACTGTATCTTGGCTCCAGTGTCTCTGTCTAGAGTTCATTGGCATGGTTTATGATCAGTCTTGGAACTGGGGTTGGTTAATGTGTTAATAATAGTTCTTAAGTCTTTCAAAGTTGTTCTGTCTTTAAAATGCTATTATGCAAATAATTCTGGTTCTGCTTATGTTACTCTGTGTCAGTTCATATAAGTCTTCCCAGGTTTCTCTGAAATTCTCATAATTTTTTGTGATGTAATAGTATTGTTAAATTGACATATACCCAGTTCTTTCCCACCACAAAAAGAGTTACTATAAAAAAATCTGTATCTAAGGATCCTATTCCTTTATTTTGATTTCCTTAAAGTATAGGCCTAGTAGTGGTATCATAAGGGCAAAGCATATGAACTTTTTGGATACAGTTCTAGTTTATTTTTTATTTATTTGTTTGTTTTGCAGTGGGGGAGGGGAGAGGGCAGGGCAATTGGGGTTAAGCGACTTGCCCAAGGTCACACAGCTAATAAGTGTGTCAAGTGTCTGAGATCATATTTGAACTCAGGTCCTCCTGACTGCAAGTCTGGTGCTCTACTCACTACACCACCTAGCTGCCCCCCTCCCTCTCCCCGCCCCATACAGTTCCATGTAGCTTTGTTGAATGGCTGGACTAATTCATAGCTTCACTATGAGTGTATTAATATGCTGGTTTTTCCACAGCCTCTCCAAAATTTGTCATTTTCCCTTTTTTTGGTCAACTTTGCCAATCTCATGGATGTGAGGTGGAACCTCAGAGTTGCTTTAACTTGTATTCCTTTAATTATCAGTAATTTGGAGCATTTTTAAAAATATGGCTATTGATATCTGGGATTTCTTCCTTTGCAAACTGCCTATTCTTATCCTTTAACTATTTGTCAATTGGAAAAAGGCTTTTATTCTTACAAATTTGAATCCATTTAATATGCACTTTTCCAAGTCTAACCTTGATTATTATAGTTCATAAATTTTCAATGAGGTTTAAATTAGACCTGTTTCTAGGCCATTGAAACATATTTATCTTCATCATTTGTGTAAATTTTTTAATCTTTCATGTTATGTGGCATGATAGATTGCCATGATGTACTACATTTCTGTTTGGGAATTTCTGTAATTCTGGAACAAGTTGGCTTCTCAGTATATCAGTATGTTTATTATAGTTCATTTTTTCAATGGAGACAAGATTTATAAGGCCACCAGATATTTAAAAAGATCCTCAAAAACATTTTAGGGGTATGTATGAATGTTTTGTAGTCTGATATCATACCCAGATCTTATAGGTTCACCTGGACTAATTTTGGTGTAAGATTGAATTTTTAAAAAATGAGTTTTATTGGTAAAAATTACATTTTTCTATTTTCAGTGTTCCAGTCTTTGTATTGTCTTACCCATGACAAGCATCTTTTCTTCATAGCGATATCAAACAACTTTTTTGTGCTGTAGAGGAATCAGGAACAACCTCTCCAGCTGTCAAAACCCTCAGAAGGTTTTTGTTTTCTGAGGATTAGTTAAGCTATTATACAACAGTAGTTTTTCAGTCCTCAGCATTGTGTCTACTCCCTTCACCATGACCCCAACCCTTATTTTTGACCATTCTTTCTTCTGTGATTCAGTCCAGCTATTTCTTTCTCATTGTTAGCTTGAATGATACTTGAGCTTGACTTTTGCACACCAGTAGATGCAGCAGTATCTCTTAATAGTCGTTAAAATTATTATTTTAGAGCAACAACTTTTACAAATTTCTTTGGATTAATGTTTATTCTTAAAAACCATAGAATTAAAAATATTACAAAAGAAAGCCATGAAACATTATGGCATGAAAGCCAGCTGAGGAAACCAGCTCAGTTCAGTTTTGTCTGGTTGGGGTTCGATGTTCTAAATCAGCTTAGTAGAAGCACACGTTCCTGGCCATCATTGTCCTGCCAATCCCAAGTAATCTGCGCACTGCTGTAGTATCATCATTATTCTTCTTCTTGTACACACATGGAAGTTTGAGTTCTGACAGGTTAAATGACTTTGCCATAGTTGATCCTTCTTGGCTTGTGGGGTGGCCTGTCAGCTCTGGGTGCTTTATTGTTTCAGGAGTGAATTGCAGGTTTGGAGAGTGTGCTTCACCTGTCACTTTAATATCTCTGACTCTTATGATGGCCTGGGTGCTTCTGGCATCGTTCCCATAGCTGTAGATTTTCTCGGTTAAGCCAGAAGATGGTTGCACAAGTGTTGATTTTTTGTCCTGCCTTTAATGATTTCTTTCCTCTTTTTTGCAGAGACGGGCTTCCAACCATGGGCATGCCAGAAAAAGAGCCAAGGTGAGAGCACCACAATTACTACCTTCTGTCCAGGGGCACTGATCACCATTACTAGGATTCAGTTCATCACAATAATTCGTCACAACTATCTAGTTTTCTCTGTTGACATGGGTAAAGCTTTCTCATGATCTTTTCTCTAAGCCTCTCCAGCTATCCATAGCCATTCCTTTAAGTTCTTATTATGATGTTATGGCTCTTGCTGTTCTCCATTATCTGTCACTGACATAGTTAGAGTATTGTTACATTGCTGAGAGGGAACAGCCTACCAATAGCTACCTTTCTTTGAGCCGGAGTGAGTTGTGCTAGTTCTATTGGAATTCCATCTTAGCAGTGGCCTTTAGGAACATGGCAACCATGTGTATTTTTCCTTGCAATAAATCATGTTCCCAATAAATCATGTCCCTATTTTATAAAAGAAGAGTCAACAACTTTGATTGGCTTAATGATATAGAATTATTAGCATTTTGAGATAAGAGATTTTTAAAAATTAATATTTAAAAAACAATACTAAAAAGATAATTTTAGGCAAAGATGTCAAGGGCGCATGTAAAGTGTTAGCAAAGTAACAATTTATTAATTAGTTGGGGGAGCAGTAAGGGACAAGAGCATCTCCTACAGTGGAAATAGTTATCACTGTGTTGCTTGTCTCTGCCCAAAGAAATACATGGTTTAGAAGAGCTATAATGGTGTGTGTATTTGGTATGATGTGGTGGGGAGAGGTATGTGTGGTGTTTGTAGAATGTGATGTGTGCACACACATGCATGTGTACATGCCATGAGCTGTGGTGTGATGAACTATCTCTGTCACTGTACTCACCTGTGATGGTAAAGGTCCCCACAGACTTTCCTTTTACCAACTCCTTGGCTAATAACAATCTGGATGTGCTTGCAGTTTTTCATAGGTTTGTCTTTTCTCACCACATAATCAATCATAAGCTTCTCAAGAGCAAAGACCACATCTTGTCCTCCTTTTCTTATGCACTACAACACTTGGCTTTGTGCACACAGTAGATGAGAAGATCACAGGACCTCAGAGGCCATCTAGTCCAACTTTTTCGTAGTGCAGATAAAAGTATGATCAATAGTTATTTTTAGTTGATTTAAATAATTCACATCACAAGAGCCAATGCAGTATACAGGGCTTCTTAAACTTTTCCTACTTGTAACCCCTTCAGTGCTTCTTAAACTGTGGGTCTTGACCCCATACAGGGTACAGAAGACCCAAGTTCAAGTCCTACCTCCAACACATATTGGCTGTGTGACCCTGATACTATAAGTATTAATCTTAATCTTTTAATACTATAAGTTTCAGAATAATCACTGATTTCCATTGTTAGAGGCAATTTCCTAACCCAAATTTCCCCATATGAATGAAATTATAGGTCCTGGCCAAAAGCAAAGCAAAATAAAACAAACTCCAGCCTTATGGTCCCTAATCTGTTGCATGAACAGGTAGAAAAGATGCTAAAGAAAACAAAGAGAGGAAGAATTAGCTTAGTATACTCCAAGGAAACCTTGGCGCAAGTGACACATTTTTGACCGTGTTGAGGAATTGATTTGCATGATGTCTAGAAGAGGGAAGGATACAAATGTAGACATTAATTATTAGTACTGAAAAAGGTAATTGAGAAAATATAACTCTCACTTTATATGCCTGCTTTCTTCTTTCCACCAACTTTGTGAAAATAATTGACATGAAATAATTTTGGTAGTAGCAAAAAAAAAAAAAAAAAAAAAAAACCAAAAACCAAAAGCCTCAAACAAACAAAACCCAGTAGGTTCCTGTTGATTGGGGAATGGTTAGACTGAAACATATAAATGTAATGGAATATTTTTACTTCTTAAGAAATTATGAATGGTTCAAGGAAACCCAGGAGGACTTGTATGAACTGGTGCATATCAAAGAAAGATTAACCAAGGGAACACTATACATATCGTTGACAGAGTAATGTAAGTGAAAGTACCAAGACGCAGTTGAATTCAACTTCAATGGCCATTATTGGTTTCAGGGGCACAGATGACAAAATACTACCTTCTTCCTCTCAATAAATGTTGAATATTGGTATGATGTCTAGCTAGTTTGGTGTATTGGTTGGTTTTGTTTAACTGTTTGGCTTTGTTATAAGGGGGGATTCTGGAGTTGAGGGTTGGATTAGATCAGGAATTTACTGGTATGAAATGAAAAGATGTTACTGAACCTTTCTTTAGGAAGGAAATGTTAATAATGCAAATTAAACTTAAAAGTGTATCATGCATACATTTAGGGGGAAGGGACAGAAACAGCTGTGAAACTTTTACTAGTATACTCCTAGATGTGACTACCTTTCTAGCCAGTGTGTGTTAAAAGACATCATTTGAACCTGGTTCTTCTTGACTTCAATCAAAACTGGTCTTCCATTCACAACATGACATCATGTGGTCATGCAGTTGACTGGAAAGTTCAATTTCCACTCTGCTTGTTGTCAATTATAAAAAATCATTTGGGGCAACTAGGTGACGCAGTGAGTAGAGCACCGGCCCTGCAGTCAGGAGGACCTGAGTTCAAATATGATCTCAGACACTTGACACACTTACTAGCTGTGTGACCTTGGGCAAGTCACTTAATCACAATTGTCCTGCCTTCCCCCCTCCATCCCAAAAAAATCATTTGAATCAGTAGAGCAGAAAGTTGCTTTAAAGTCTCTACTCCAACAGGATATGCCCTATTCTTATGTTAAAAACAAATAGTTTTGTTCAGCAGCTCTGATTATAATTGTCAGGTAGGATATACATGTCTAAGGTATTTGCCATGTTACAGGGACATCTAACAGTACAAATACATGAGGGTTTTCCTATAGATGATAAGACTTTTCCAGATGTTCTTGTTAGTGGATGATATCAAACCCCAGGTCATCATAGCCTCCATCTTCTAACCACTCCTGAGTTTGATATAACTATCTACACAGGAAAAACTAAATGCTTGAAGAATAGATTCCCATTGTTCAGATATTGATATGCCGTTGGATGGATGACTTGTAGTACCATGTACTGAATGGGGTAGAGCGGGTTCCATAAATATATATTGTGAAGTATACCACATACGGACATTGAATTAGGCCTAGAATTGAATAGGAGAGGATAATGCTGGATATCATTTGGGAAACTATTTTATGACTTTTATGACTCCCAGCTTCTCCTTCAAATAGAGCCTCATTTTTTCTAAGAACAGTATTTTTCCAGTAATGGCATATGATTGAGCATGGTGTGACAAAGTTAATGAAGAATGAATTCCACCCAGAGGAACATGCTAAACATGCATAGACTGCAGAACCTTACCATTGAAGACTTGTTCAAAAGTGGGCCTAAAAGGTATCAAAGACATGTATGACTGAAAAAGGAGGTGAGATGACAATGATCTTCTGGATCCGGTTGGAAAAGGTGATAGCTGAGCACCTCTGTGATGCCCAAAAGATGAGCTACACTGGGCTTTGGAATAGCCTGCAAAGACCGTGATTCATCACTTAAGAGTGTGCTGCAGAGATACAGCCCTGGCATTCCTCATCAACTCCCTAAGGATTCTGGCAGTATGGAGCAACTAGCATCTGGTTTTTAATGTTTCTTACTTTTGCCTCTAAAACCAGCTGAGGTCTCCCTCTATTTTCCTAATAACTTCACAATTAAGTGACCATCTGGCCCCAGACATAGATTTTAAGGAAACCTCCACCTCCCCTTTGTTAACTAACCTTGAATAAACCCAAGAACTTTCCAGGCCCACATACTCATCTTCAACCAATGACTGCTGGTCAAAGAGCCCAAAGCACAGCTGGAATCAAAGGTAGTACGTAACTCCTTGGTCCTCATGAATGGCCATCCTGGAACTCCCGGAAAGGAGGGGGCATTTCTAACATGTATTAAGAATGAGACTTTCCCTATACAGAAAGGAAGAGCTTTGGGAAGCCGTCTTTGAAGCTCCCCAAAGAAGGAAGGAAACCAAACAAGTTGTGAGAACTGTGCTAAGTGCTTTACAAATACCTCATTTGATCTTCACAACAAGGTGTGGTTATAATCCCCATTTTACAGTTTAGGAAACTGAGGCAGATGTGAAATGGTTTACCTAGGGTCACATAGCTGGTAGGTATCTCAGGCAGGATTTGAACTCAGGTCCTCCTGACTCCACATCTACTGCTTTATCCATTGTGCCACTTAGCTCCCTCTAGGCAGGAACTGTCACAGCCTTGTACCGACCTGTATAAATATTGGGAGGCCAAAAGTATCCTATTCCTATCTCCATCAGCTGTAAGGAATATTCTTTTAGTCTCTTTTGGACATGTGTAGATTTTTATTTCCTATCCCTAGAGTGTATGCATGGATTACCACATAATGCCTCATTTCTATTTCATATACATCCTGCTTATACTAAGAGATATTATTCTGAAATAACACTTTCAACCCTGAGGGAAAAAAAGTATTTCCTTCCAAAAGAAAGAATTGGAATGGGTTGGAGAAACTGATCAAATATCCTCATTTTTAAATAATTTAATCCCAAGGACTCCTCATTCTAATCACTATAATAAGTGGCTGTAATTTGTTTCTCTCTCAAATTATTTTGTGTTTATTTTACTTTTCTGTGTACATGTTGTGTTTCCCCTCCACCCCCCACCCCTCACAGTGTAAGCTTCTTGAGGACAGAGATTGCTGTGTTTTTATTTTTCTATCCCTACAGTGTAGCACTGTGTCTTGAATAGAGTGGGGACTTAATAGTGCTTGTTGAATTAAATTGAATTGGGTGGACCCCTTTTTTTTCAGATTTGCAAAAGGAAGTGAACAAATGGGTCGAGAACGGATGAACAAATTGCTGTCTGAAGTATCTTTTTAAGTAGAGCTTGCTCCAAATGGGCCAGTTTTCTTGCTGGGAATCCAAAGGGGAACGGTGATTTATGGAAATGGTTTTTAGAATAAATTGCTTCATTCTGAGGATCATCCAGTTTATAAACTACCCCAGGCAGCCTAGTCTTTTGTAGCATAGCAATAGAATAAAGATCATTCATTCAGCATTTCACATACCTTCCTTTGACTGTTCTTTGTTTTGTGTTCACTTCTTAGACAGTGTGCATTTAAAAAAAAAATTATATACTCTTTTTATTTAATATTTTTAGTTTTCAGCATTGATTTTCACAAGAGTTTGAATTACGAATTTTCTCCCCATTTCTACCCTCCCCCCCACTTCAAGATGGCATATATTCTGATTGCCCCGTTCCCCAGTCAGCCCTCCCTTCTGTCACTCCACTCTCCCCCATCCCCTTTTCCCTTGCTTTCTTGTAGGGCAAGATAGATTTCTATGCCCCATTGCCTGTATATCTTATTTCCTAGTTGCATGCAAAAACTTTTTTTTTGAACATCTGTTTTTAAAACTTTGAGTTCAAAATTCTCTCCCCTCTTCCTTCCCCACCCACCCTCCCTAAGAAGGCAAGCAATTCAACAAAGGCCACATGCGTATCATTATGTAAAACCCTTCCACAATACTCATGTTGTGAAAAACTAACTATATTTTCCTCCTTCCTAGCCTATCCCCCTTTGTTCAGTTTTCTCCCTTGACCCTGTCCCTTTTCAAAAGTGTTTGCTTCTGATTACCTCCTCCACTTATCTGCCCTCCCTTCTATCGTCCCCCCTTTTTTATCTCCTTCCTCCTTCTTTCCTGTGGAGTAAGATACCCAATTGAGTGTGTATGTCATTCTCTCCTCAGGTGAAATCCAATGAGAGCAAGATTCACACATTCTCCCTCACCTGCCCTCTCTTCCCTTCCTACAGAACTGCTTTTTCTTCCTGCTTTTATGCAAGATAATTTACCCCATTCTATCTCTCTCTTTCTCCCTCTCTCAATATATTTCCTCTCTCATCCTTTAATTTGATTTTTTCATATCATCCCTTCATATTCAACTCACCCTGTGCCCTCTGTCTACACACACACACACACACACACACACACACACACACACACACACTTATATTCCCTTCAGCTACTCATGATCTCATGAATTATACACATCATCTCTCCATGTAGGAATGTAAACAAAACAGTTCAACTTTAGTAAGTCCCTTATGATTTCTCTTTCTTGTTTACCTTTTCATACTTCTCTTGATTCTTGTGTTTGAAAGTCAGATTTTCTATTCAGCTCTGGTGTTTTCACTGAGAAAGCTTGAAAGTCCTCTATTTTATTGAAAGTCCATATTTTGCCTTGGGGCATGATACTCAGTTTTGCTGGGTAGGTGATTCTTGGTTTTAATCCTAGCTCCATTGACCTCCGGAATATTGTATTCCAAGCCCTCTGATCCCTTAATGTAGAAGCTGCTAGATCTTGGTTTATCCTGATTGTGTTCCCACAATACTCAAATTGTTTCATTCTGGCTGCTTGCAGTATTTTCTCCTTGATCTGGGAGCTCTGGAATTTGGCAACAATGTTCCTAGGAGTATTCTTTTTGGGATCTTTGTCAGGAGGTGATCAGTGGGTTCAATTTCTATTTTACCCTCTGGCTCTAGAATACCAGGGCAGTTCTCCTTGATAATTTCTTGAAAGATGATATCTAGGCTCTTTTTTTGATCATGGCTTTCAGGTAGTCCAATAATTTTTAAATTATCTCTCCTGGATCTATTTTCCAGGTCAGTGGTTTTTCCAATGAGATTTCACATTGTCTTCCACTTTCTCATTTCTTTGTTTCTGTTTTATAATATCTTGATTTCTCATCAAGTCACTAGCTTCCACTTGCTCCAATCTAAGTTTTAAGGTAGTATTTTCTTCAGTGGTCTTTTGGACCTCCTTTTCCATTTGGCTAATTCCACCTGTCAAGGCATTCTTCTCTTCATTGGCTTTTTGGAGCTCTTTTGCCATTTGAGATAGTCGATTTTTTAAGGTGCTATTTTCTTCAGTATTTTTTTGGGTCTCCTTTAGCAAGTCATTGACTTGTTTTTCATGGTTTTCCCGCATCACTCTCATTTCTCTTCCCAATTTTTCCTCTCCTTCTCTTAACTTGCTTTTCCAAACCCTTTTTGAGCTCTTCCATGGCCTGAGACTAGTTAATGTTTTTCTTGGAGGCTTTTGATGTAGGCTCTTTGACTTTGTTGACTTTTTCTGGCTGTATGTTTTGGTCTTCTTTGTCACAAAGAAAGATTCCAAAGTCTGAGTCTGCATCTGAGTCTGTTTTTGCTGCCTGGCTATGTTCCCAGTCATCTACTTGAGTAGTTTTGAGTTTTTTGTTGGAGTATGACTGCTTGTAGAGTAGAGAGTACTTTGTCCCAAGCTTGAGGGGCTGCGCTGCTGTTTTCAGAACTATTTCTACACAACAAGCTCTGCCACACCAGTGCTCCTCTTCCCCAAGAACTGCCAACCTCGACCACCACTCATATCTGAGCAGGCTCTGCCCTCCTGCTCTGATCTGCCACTTAATTCCTCCCACTAGATGGACCTGGGGTGGGAAGCAACTGCTGCTGTAGTTCTTTCTTCAGAGCTGTACCACTTCTGCTGCCCCTGGGGTGGTGGCCAACTGGGAACTCTTTTCACTCCTTCCCCGCAGTTTTTTCCCACTAACCTGCTTTTTTGTCTTTGGTGTTTGTGGGTTGAGAAGTCTGGTAACTGCCACAGCTCACTGATTCAGGGTGCTAGGGCCTGTTCCGCCCGGTTCCTGTGTCTGGTTGGTCCTGGTGTGGCCCATGCTGGGCTCTGCTCCACTCTGCTCACAGCTCCGTGCGATAGACCTTACCCAGAGACCATCCAGGCTGTCCTGGACTGGATCCATGCTTCCTTGTGCTATTTCGTGGGTTCTGCAGTTCTAGAATTTGTTCAGAGCTATTTTTATAGGTGTTTGGAGGGTCCTGGGAGAGAGCTTTAGGCCTGTCCCTGCTTTCTAGCAGCCATCTTGGCTCTGCCCCCGACAGTGTGCATTTTTGGACTTATGTTTCTGGGCCTGGATTTCGGGCACAGATAATTAGGTTATTTCCCAACGATTGATGTAACAACTTCTACCAGGATTCAAGTTGTCCTTAAAAGTAGTAAACCTGTATAGACCTGCACAAAAAGGAGGTAGTTTGTAAAACTGTTTTGTCTGGTAAGTGTTTGACAAAAACCAGAGAGGATACTCTAAATTCTCAACTTACATGTCTTTTTTTTTTCTAGTCTAATTCTAAACTGAAACTGGTGCGGAGCCTGGCAGTGTGTGAGGAGTCCTCTGCCCCTTTTGTTGATGGGCCACTGGAAACCCAAGTAGGTTCTTTCTAGGAAGAATAGCTTCTGGATTTGGTAGTTTCTTGGTTAGGCACAGCAAGCAATACAAACATGTAACTTGAAAGTCAGAGGGGAGGATAGAGGAAGGAGGATATGTCCTGAAGCTGCTGTAGCCGCACTAAGTAAAGGAGCTGGACCACCCAGAATATTCAAGTCAAGGAAATTTAAGGGTTGGGAGATAAGTTTTCTTGCCAACAGTCTTTCCCTCCTATCCTGCCCGTTGCAATTAGGTCCTTTTTCACCCAATTTGAATTACTAAGATCAGTGTGTGTCATCAGAGCTCTTCCCACAGCAGACATCGATAGCCAATAGAATGAACTTTGCCTCAACTGTAAGCCCAAGAGGGATTGCTTCTCAGTAGAATGAAAAAAAAAATTTGATAAACATTCTCCTGTAGAAGAGAGATTCAGATTAGCTGAAGTTTCCTTTCTGTTATTGACTATGCTATTCTCATCCTTCTTCCCAGGATATAATTCAACTGCATATCAGTTGCCCTTCTGACAAAGAGGAAGAGAAGTCCATGAAAGATGGCTCTGAAAAGGAAGACAAAGATAAAAACAAAGAAAAGGTCCCAAGAAAAATGCTGTCTAGAGGTGAGGTGTTCCCCTTCCCTAGAAACTCCCTCAAAGAATCTTCCCCTTCACAGCTTGGGTCTTCTCTTCTTAGGCCCTTGTTTCCACTGGCCTTAGCTGTTCAATTTGGAGTGTCCTGCCAATTGCCTAGTTCCTTGGGGGAGGGCATGTATAGGCTACTTCCTTTTCCTTCTTACCCTACCCCTACCCTTGAGTTCTAGGAGATATTCCAGCTATATTAATACTACCTCAGAGGAGGGCATTTTGGGCAATTCTGATATATGTTTTAATAGTAATAGTGATATGAATAATGCCTAGTAGTCCAGAAATTGCTCTTTTGAATGCAGAATGGATTATACAAAACTTTAAATGCAGAGTTGCCTTTCTAATTATTCTTTTCTTTTAAACTTCTTGATTGATGATAAGGTGTTCTCAAGACATGCTGGGTGACAAGAGGAAGGCATTCAAGATTAAAAATTTCCTTTGGCTCCACTTTGTGAATGATCTATGCACAGTCGTTCAATATTATTTATTTGCTTAGACTCTGAATGTTGAAGCACTATTTGCTCCATCTACCAGTTTTCCCCCAGAGCTGGAAACAGAACTCATTCTATCATGTTCATGACATTCAGTTAAATACTTAAGAGTCAAAAGGTGTTTCTGCAGGATACTGACGCAACATTCTGGTATACATTCCTGATTTTGTTAGTATCACAGGAAATCCAAGGTTGGCCTATTGGGATACCAAAACTTTGTATTCTTTGGTTTTGCTGTTTTAATTCCTTGTTCTGTGGATCCTTCTCTCCTGGCTTAATCAAGGCTATTGTATGGGGACAGTGGTCTGTTTTATTTATTTTGTGTGTTTTTGTTATTGTGATTCCAGACTCCAGTCAAGAATATACAGACTCCACTGGAATAGACCTACATGAATTTCTAGTAAATACACTGAAAAAAAACCCAAGGTAACAATAGTGTTTAAGAATGGGGTGGAGCTAGGGTAAGGGGTGGGCCATCACAGTGGATGGAAGGTAGATAGATCATGCCTCTGATCTCTTATTATTAGAATCCACAGTCTTCAGAGTGGAGTTTAATTTTGTGAAGGATTCATATTACCAACCTGAATTTTATGATTTTGGAATATTAACAGAGGGAAATCTATAGAGAAACTCTGGCTGTAGAGGGGAGAGTAAAAACGAAGGCATAGAATGTTTACAAAGGACATAAAAATTTTGTTTTTGTTTTTGTTTTTGTTTTTTTTGCAGGGGGGAAGGCAGGGCAATTGGGGTTAAGTGACTTGCCCAAGGTCACACAGCTAGTAAGTGTGTCAAGTGTCTGAGGCCAGATTTGAACTCAGGTCCTCCTGACTGCAGGGCCAGTGCTCTACTCACTGCGCCACCTAGCTGCCCCCCATAGAAATTTTTAAAAAATTGTTTTATATGACAAGTATAAAAATCCTATAGATAACCATCAAAAATGATTATAAAATAATTGAATGTGTTTATATTAATATGGCCACCAGCAGAATGTCTCCCAGAAGAACACTAAACACATTAAAAACAAAGTTAAAAAAAATAAGAAAAGCGGAGGAAAGTGAACAGATTGAGTGGTTTTACTTTGTTGCTTTTGTTTTTATTTTTTAACACAGTAGCATAGACTAGTGAAACCCGGACAGCCTTTGTATCACCACCTGCTTAGGAGGGTTGGAAAATGTTCTTCATCTGTGATTTTGTAGGGTTGTGTTTTCATTCAGTTAGGGGTACTTCTTTTTAATATCTTTTAAACAGGGACAGAATGATGCTGCTAAAGTTAGAACAAGAGATTCTGGAATTCATTAATGACAACAAGTAAGTAGCATATGCATAAAACGCATTTTTGGAGGGAGGAGGTCCTTAGAGGAAAAAATCTTAGACCATGTCTTTGGGTAGTATATTTTTACCTTAAAATCTGAATTTTAGAGTAAGTACTCACTAGGCACCAAAAGGAGACAAGCAGCCAAAATAGGAATCATTGTGTGTATGAGCCAAAAAATAAAAAGTTTTTTGGTCTTTTTTTCTAGCTACAACATAGACCAGAAACAAAAGTCAGTTATTTCTTTTCAACAGTCCCTATCCTATATTCTATTATTCTTTCATTACTTGGCTTTTCCCCCCATTTCTTGAATCCATTCTTTCTCTGGGCTTTTGCCCTAGTGAGTCCTAGTCTTGAATATATTGGCACAAAGTAAAGTGCCTTGGATACAAGAGGTATAGGAAAAGCCTATTGGTTCACATTGAACATATCTCTCCTTATAATGATCCTCTTTTTCTTAGAAAACCATCTGATTCAGATACTTCAAACAAACAAACAAACAGAAATCATGTCTCTTAAATTAATTTTTTCCTCTGTGCTCTTTTATTCTCCTCCCAACTTTGGGGCTGTCCCCAGTAACCAGTTCAAGAAATTTCCTCAGATGACCTCATATCACCGGATGCTATTACACCGGGTTGCTGCCTATTTTGGAATGGACCACAATGTTGACCAAACTGGAAAAGCTGTCATCATCAACAAAACCAGTAACACAAGGATGTAAGCAAGGGGGCAAAAGCTAGAAAAGCTCTCTTTGACCTGGAAAATGTAGGGTCAGGATGTTTGTGCATTAAGGGAAGGGCATTCTGCCAACTCACTCTTGGGCCTATCACATCAGTTCCTCTGCTCCTCTCTTTTTGTTTTAATTTTCAGGAGTCCTGTATTACTTGCATTTTAAGTTTTCAGCAACATCAAACCCTTTTAAGAAGCAGGCAGAGTAAATAGCATAAATCACCTTTCTCTAGAAGATGAACTCAAGCCTTTCCACTTAGATTCTCCTGAGATATTATAGGTATAACCCTAGGACAAGAAAAGTAATGCAGGGATTAAAAAAAAATAGGGTCTGAACATTTTAAGGAGATCCCTTTATTTGTAGTGAAGCCTTACCTCCCTGGGATCACTTCTATCTAATGCCAACCAGCTAAATTGAGAGTCGTAGACCATGAGAAAATAAACCCAGTCTGCTTTCTAACAGTAGGGTCTCTTTCTTTCCCTAACATTCTCCCACTACCCCAGCCCTGAACAGAGGTTCTCAGAGCATATCAAAGATGAGAAGAATGTAGAATTTCAACAGAGGTTCATCCTGAAGAGAGATGACACCAGCATGGACCGGGATGATAACCAGGTGAAGACTCAAGAGGGGAGGGACAGGTCTACAGAGAAAGTTTTCAGTGAGAGAGAAACTGGGAAGAGAGGGGAATTTTTATGAAATAGAGAAAAGATTTAGAACTTGTGTGCAGCCACATGGAGCATACCTTTACTCAGCTGTTTGACCACATTTGTTGATCTGGAAGCTACCCTTTGAGCCCCACAAAAACAATACTAAGTTTTACTGGATTTTCTCATTTTTTCATATGGAGCTGCTATACCCTTCTCATAACCCATCCCTATGTCTCCCTAACCCTTCCTTATGGTATTATATGACAGAGCAAAGCCCCTTCCTGCTTCTTTAGCCTCCATACAAATAGATATTTCTGTAGTAGGTGGGGGATTATTTAGGAAACCCAAAAGCCAACCCTATCCCTCTCCCACTTGTCTACAATCAGATATTTTCCTGAACATTAGAAAAACATGTAGGTAGGTAGCCGTATAATTTACCCAGTTTAAAGGTGATTCTGATCCCTTTTCTCCCAATCTTTTAGTCATTTTCTACCTCCTTCCACTCAAGGTGAGTTAGTTACATTGACTTTTGATGTTGGGTTCAACATATAATATCCCCTTTACAGTACACTCTGTGGGATAGCCTGTCCTCTCCCTGCTGAGTTCCCAGTTAATTTGCTCCAAGTTTCATTTACTGGCCTGGCTGCTGCCTTGACCTTGTGGTCTCCTTTAGGCAGTAATTGCTCATGCTGGGTTAGTTTTCCCTCTTCTTTCTGAGTTGATTAGTTTAGCTAAGTGAGAACTGTTTCTGATGTAGTCTCCAACGGGTTGTAGGAAGAGAGCAAAAGAAGGAAAGTTATATGGAATTTGGAGGACCTAGAGAACAGTTGACATAATTCTACCGACTCTCTGTGTGATAAGTAGTGTCCCATTTTTATTCCTAACTGGGATAGAAGGTGCTGTGAAGAAAACTATTTGAGGGAGATTCCTAGGTTAGAGCATCATGATGGTCGTGGACAAACTGGGCCTGGTTGGGAAAAACAAAGCACAACAGCCTTTCCATGCCAATACCCTTCTTTCCATGTCTCCAGCGGCCTATTTTGTATGAATTAAGAGATTTTCTAGGCCTAGAGGCAAATTGAGTTAGAGGAGACCAATGAGCTCTAACTTACATATACCTTTCAACTTTGTTCTTGATTCGTAACGGAGCTGGCTCTGGGCCCTTCCTCATCTGTTGCACTTGGTGAGTAGGGATTATACAGTTGAGGACTGATGTCTACTTGAAATTGGACTTTAGAAGGAGATCTGGTGGAGTGCGGGTTCTTAAGGAGCCCTGGTTACAGAGACCCCTAACTAGCCAAAACGTAACTCTCCTGATGCTTACAACTACTTACTGGGGATTGGTAGGTCAGAATGAATAATTCACTACAGTTGCTGTCTTCTCCGGGGTGCTTTATCTATACCTTTCAAAGCCACTGAATTAAAAGTTAGATTCTCTTAGTGGTTCCCCTCAGATATTCATGTGGTCACCCAAGGTCCTTTCCCTTCTAAGAGAATCTAAGAATATGTGACCAAAGTTTCCAGAATAGAATGGTATTCAGTAGTCATATTCATCACTAGACATACCAAGAAGCTGGAAAAAAGGATGGGAGATCTGACCTGAGGTAGAGAGGTGATGTTTCTGTCAAGCCTGCCATTTGCTATGAAATTATGCTTCTTTCTGCATTTATAAAAATTAATCTTTTCTTGGTTCTTAGCCCCTTGGGCGACACAGTGTGCATCCTTCTTTCTCCTCTTGCAGCCCCACTTCTCTCTGTCCCTCTGCCCATCCAGCCTTCTTGTTGAACCTTCTCTTTATTCTTCTTTCTTGTTTTCCTTTGTCCTTCCCTCTTTGTTTTGCTATTTTAATTACACACACATGCATATGTGTACATATGCTAGTTTTCTATCTCTCTTCCTCCCTCTAATGGCCATAGCTAACTATAAGATTAAAGAGCCTAGTTGACAGTTGTGCTTTAGAATTTATTTTCAATGTCTTGTTGTCTAAACCATGTATAGTTTACATCTTCAAGTTGAGAAAATAGTGAATTAAAAAGGAGAACTTTAAGCTGGCCCATTATTAAAAATTTCTCCTTAAACTCTGCTAAGGATATAACTGTTTCTCTTCCTTATCTGACTTCTTTCTACTCCTCGCTCTCCTTCCAAGACAGTAGTTTATTTTCCAGGGTTATTCTAGGCCCTCACTGGCTGGAGAGGTACCTAATTGTTGCAGAGAAGCAGCCTGACCTATACAAATGGTTGCTCTTCTTGATTCTTTGGGAGGTAAAGAGAGAGCCTCTTACCATCCCTTCCCCTCATTTCCCCACCACTCAAATCTCTGTCTCCCAAACTGCATGGTCAGATGTACCCAGTGAAATCTGTCCAAGATTAGATTTTTTTTCCGATTTTTTGATGGCAACTGTAAACTCTCCCGGTTTCTCTTCCTTGCTGGTGTGCAGTGAGCTTGCAGTACGAGGAGAACTTAACTAGCTTAATTCTGCTCATCGATCTAGATCAGAGTTCCATTACAGGATGGAAGGAGGAGCAAGTCAATAGAAGAGAGAGAGGAGGAATATCAAAGGGTTCGAGAGAGAATATTTGCCCGAGAGGTAAGTGTAGCTTCTGAGAGTTGTCAGCCCATAGTTCTTAGTGCTTTATCTCTGATACTGTGAATAGAATGAATCTTCCATAAATAAATGTTTAAAAAACCAACATCAACCAACTCCAGATTTGACCTCCAAAATTAAGTGTTTGTTGAAGGAGCTACAGATTTTTGTCTGTATTATTCTCTATGTATTTGTTGTGCATTGGACAAGGAGAGCTGAAATTTGGAGCTGGCTGAGTTTGGTAGACCTGATAGATTGAAAATAGAATTGGTTTGAGCAGGGCATCTGGGAGGGCCCTAAACTTTGCCCATCCCACCCTTCCCACCACCCCTCCAACTTCTACTTCCCAGTTTTAGGCGTCATTGCCCCCAAGGGGCAGATTTACAATCTGTGGCTAATACATCCATCTTGTTTAGTCACCCTAGTTTTAAGGATGTTGGTGATTTCAGAAATATGGGACTGGCATCCATTCTTTTTGAGTTCCTCATTTCCAAAAACATAAGAGAATACCACTGTTACCCACTCAATATCCCGCACTGCCCTTTGAAACAAGGAGCCTCTTTCTACCTATGTTTCTTACCTTATACTTTTTGAAACACAACTGGCTCCATGGGCCTTTTACACTTAGAGCCATGTGGGCAACATCATTCTCTAAGGCAGTTGGGCCATGTCCATTGTTCTTGGTCCCAATGTTCTGTCGGTCTGCCTCTGCATACTGGGAGAAAAGGAGGGGCAGTAGGAATGCAGTTTTTAGTCAAGAAAGGATAGCATTAACAACTACCAGTCATACTTAGGATGAAGATCCAACATCCCTTTCTGGTCAATAGAATGGTCACTTAAGACATGCTTAGTTCTGACCCCACTATCCATTCAAACCCTCACTTCCTGACTCCTTTCCCTTCTCCTCCTAATTACCCTTCTCCCCACCCTCAAAATGCTACTTCTTACTGTCACCCAGCTCAGAAGAATGAAGTGGGGTAGGGAGGACATTTCAATAAAATTGAATTTTCTCCATTGCCTCAGAAGACCCAAGTCCTTCCATAGGACTTAATTTGGAACACTTGTGCAATAAGTTTCCTTTCCCAAAGCCCAAGGAGGAATAATCTTCTTACCTTATGCCTGTATGGGCTTTCACCTCCTGAGTTAGGATGATCCTTCAGAAATTCAGTGAATGTTCCGACTAGAACTTGCCATCCCAACCCAATGATTGGATGAAATTTAAGGAGAGCTGTCATTTGCACATGGCTGGGGTCAGTAATGTTCCTTAGCATCGTATGGACAAAGTAATAAAAGTCAAAAAGCACAAGCACTGACATAGGCAGCCAGTTTTGATGCTATTCTTCACCAACCTCCAGTCCTCGTTAGCTTCATTGGCAACACAAATGAGACAAGCACCCACCATGTTAGCCTTTAACAAATCAACAAACTTTATGAAAAAATAATCAGTTTTCCTTAATTAAATAGTGCTGTGGGTCTGGTTGTCAGAAATACCTAGAAAATAGCAATATAATAGAAACTAAGGAAAATAGTTTAGAAACTTTCTGTCCCTTTTTTTCCAAAACCCCTTGTCTTTCCATGCCTCTACTGAGGCCTAGATTCTTTGTCAAATCTCTGTGGATTTCTGAGTTTCATGTTGGATCCTCCTACTTCTTGCTGTGATGGAGGAGTTAGGAGGCTTTGAACTTCCAGACTGAGAAAGCTGGACGCAGCCTAAAAGCCCCAGGAAAGAAGTTGCTTGATTCCCAATTGCAAGGGACCCCTCACCAGCCAGGGAGAGTTGATTAAGTTGCCATTGTGGATTCTGGTAAGAGGGAACCTAAAAATAAGAAAGTAAGGTGGCAAGAAGGCTGTTTGGATGGAAACGCTGCTGCTGCTGCTACTGCTGCTGCCTTCGACAGAGCTTCCATGCTCTAGAAAGGGAATGCTATCCTGTTTGGGTTTCTCTCCAGTGCCTGCCCAGCTCAGTGGCTAGACATTGTTAGTACCGCTCTGTACCACTGTTGATCACCTGTCCAGAGGAGTCCACCTTGATGCTATTATTTGACTTAGGATTGTTTCTAGATGCTAGAAAGTAGCTTCTCCTCCTTCCCCTTGCTCCACTAGGCCTCTTTGGGTGTCATCAGGGCCACTCTCCTTTTGGTCAGTATAGTAGATGAAGATGGAGTGGCCATTGAGGGTGCTTCCAAATCATCTGAGCCTTCCTCCATTCCTCCATAACTCATATAAGAAGCCAAATCCATAGTTTAGTAAGCCCTGCCTAGCCCCTGGCAGAATGAGGACAAAACAAGATAGATACACCTTCCTCTTCTCCCTTTTCCCATTCCTATTCCTTACCAACCTCTGTTGTCAGACAAATGCTTAGGGAAGCATTCCAGATCTTAAATCTCTTTCCCATTAAAGACCCAGAGTTAGAGTGGGTGTGTGGGTAAGGGTTCCCATGCCCCCTTTTCTCATCTAAGATTGTACTGGTGGGGGTGAGCTCCTTTGGTTTGACAACCTTGGGTATTCAAAGTGTCTTGGACGCCCTTTTCAGATGTGCCATACTGTTTTCTTATAAGTTATTTTCCGTTTTCTCCTCCCCCACCTAGACTGGCCAGAACGGATATCTAAATGACATCAGGTTAGTACCACTTAGCATGTTCCCTGCTTCACACTGAGCTTTGTCAGCAAGGATAATGTAATCCTGTAATGATGCTTTTCTTTGATGTTAACCAACAGACTCTCCAAAGAAGCCTTTTCTTCTAGCTCTCACAAAAGAAGGCAGAGTTTTAGGTACCTCTGTGTGTTCCTCCCCTCTCCCCCTCCTTTTTTTTTTTTTTTTTTTTTTTTGCCATAATCTGTTCAGCAGAGTGAGTTTGCACCATGCATGGCTGCTTGTGGAATTGTTCAACCTGTGGTTGCAATATTGGATTTCTTCCTCTTCTTTTCTCCCTCCCCCCTCAAAAAAAAAACCACACTGACACAATTCCTGCTAAATTATATTATTTCTGATTAAATTTTAACCCTTGGATAGGTAGGTGAAAGGGACTGGAAGAGTCTCCTGCTTATCTTCTGTCCCTAGCAATATTAAGGAATTGAGTGAAGCAGATGCAATTAACACATTTATTTCTTTGAGGAAGGATGGAATATGTCTTCTACAGATACCAATCTTGAATTTGTGGAAGGATTTGGGGAGTATATTCTTAGTTCAGTGGAAGAGTAGGTTGTACAGTCTTTAAGAAGAAGAGACTCCTAAACTCCTACTTTTTAATTAGTCTGTTTGGGATTATTTGTGAATAGTTCTACCTGGAGGCAAGGGAAGACAAAATAGCCTCTGGAAGGACCTACCTGTCCCAGGGTGAGCCGAGAACATGTTCTTTATATGGTTCTCTTTCTCCTACGCTTCAATCGAATTTAATGCTGGTGAATGATGCCAGATTAGCAGCCCCAGAGCCTGGTGCCCTCCCTTTGTCCACAGAGCAGGTACAGCATGAGTTTCTCCCCTTCACTGTGGTATCTCAGCCCCACCTCAGCAGGGACCATTTATGGGAGGGGTAATGGGAGAAGCCTTTGCTCTAAGGTCATGTCCCTGTGTCAGTGTTTCCAGCTCATTTCACTTAAAGGAGTGGCTGCTGGATTCAGCCATTTGTTTTTGATCATGTTTTTCATGGTATGCTCTCCCCATTTTATAAATGAGAAAATTTCAATTTCAAGTTCAGATCTCTTCATATGATGCACTAGACTTTTAGACTTTGGGCCCAGGCAGTTTCCAAATGGTGGGCAGCTAGGTGGTGTAGTGGATAGAATGCCAGGCCTGGAGTCATGAACACTCTTCTTCCTGAGTTGAAATCCAACCTTAGACACTTACTAGTTGTGTGACCCTGGGCAAGTCCCTAACCCTGTTTGCCTCAGTTTCCTCATCTGTAAAATGAGCTAGAAAAAAGAAATGGCAAACCACTTCAGTGTCTTTCCTAAGAAAACCCCAAATGGGGTCACAAAGAGTCAGACCCGACTAAAAAGCAACTTAATAATTTCCAAACAGTACCTGCAGTTACATTCCCCCCATATGTGATTTCCACCCTTGTTTGGCATATAAGTCCAAACTGCATAAGCAAATGGAACCAAAGCAAATGGAATTCATATAATTGAAGTTGAGTTGGAAAGGATGTAGAACTTTTTTAGAGCATCTCAAGCTTCCTGTGCATAGGGGTCTACCCCAAAGCCGCCCATATATAGGAAGCTTTTAAATAGTGTTGGGGATTAGGAGTGGGGTTCCTTTATCTAGCTCCTGGTCCATTCCTCAACTCAGATTCATTAGATCCTATATAAACTAGGTTCCTGCTCAAGATTATCTTTCACCAAAAATAAGTGTGAGGGCCTCTCACTAAGATGCCACTAAGCTGGTTCTGGACTCTGGAAGCCCAGAGTTACTTTTCCCAGAAGACACTGCAAATCCTTTGGACAAAGACTGGTTTAATAACATTATATTACGTTTGTGTAGCAATGTATAATTTTCAACATACATTAATATTTGATTGCACCAATGTTGCGAGTTAGGCAGGCAGGTATTATTATCTGTATTTTACAAGTAAGGAAACTGAGGCTCATGGAGGTTAAGTGCTTGCCTAAATTTATAGAGCTACTAAGTGGCAGAGCTGTGATTCTAACATGAGTCTTCTGACTAGGATAGAGTGCTTTTTACCTCTCTCCAAGCCCTCAGGCCCCCCCCCCCCCTTGAGTGTTCTCTTCTGATACCTAATTAAGATTGACTGATGAAAACTCTACTATACTGTGGCATTATGCTGTATGGAGAATAACTAGACAGATGTGAGCAGGCATAGCCCCTGACTTCCTACCAAACTTTCTCTAGCTCTAACTTTTTATCAGGAACTTTGATTAAAGATTTATATCCCTGGGCATGCAGTTTTATAGGTTCTGAGAAGATGACTTCTTATCATTCTAGAGTATCAGCAATGATGTTCAGATCTCCAGCGCTCAAAAGCTTGGATCTGACTCTTAGCCTCCCTGCTCCCTGTTCTTCATCAACTACCTCCCCTCCCCACACTCCAATAAAATGTTTGAGAAGTGCAGAGAGACTGAAATCTTGGATCTAGAATAGCTGTAACTGGGGCAACTCGCCAAACTCCTGGCTAACTTCTCATCCTGTCTCCATCTAGATAGACCACCAGGAGTTCCACTATGTCCATTGGTGTTAGGGAGGAAATTGCTGGACCCCTTGCTTTTTGTTCCAGACTCTTTCTGCCCCCACCCTACTATCCTGACAACTTTTAATTTAACTTAAGTTTAATTCTAAACCCATTTCCAGAAACTAAAATCAGCATCTGATTTATCTAGTCTAAAAGAAGTGTGATCCCTAGTCCAATGCTCAGAAACAGTAGTATCATAACCTATTTGTAGCCGTCAACTTTATTCTCTGCCCACTTTTTTGATGATGCACTGAAATAACAAGGTTTTGCATCCAGGCTCAGTAGGAGTTCAGTTGTAGTTGTGGAGGGAGGACATTGAGACCTTGTCCTGGCCAAAATTCATTCTTGCTTCTTTGACCTTCATTGAGGTTTTGTTTGTAATACAGGTTGTCTGGCACTTATGGGCTGGGGCTGCTGCTGAAAGTTTATAATGATTCTGCTAAGCTTGATTCCAAGCTCCCCCAACACTAGCTTCATTTCAGCACTCTCAAATATTTCCCTCTGGTTCTGGGTTTGATGTTCTGAGAACAGCTACACTAATTCTCGGGCTTCATGCAGAGCAGGTAGGTGGATGGCAGAGTTTTTACAGGAGATGGCAGTGTTAGCCTGGTTTAGGCGGAATTGGTCATGAGGGTTGGTTGTCTTCTAAGGAGCTCTGCCTCTGTCCCTAAAATTCAGACTAGACATTCTCACATGCACGTTCTCTCTCCTCTCTGTACCTCACCATCTCTTTCTTCCTTTTCCTCTCCTTTTCTCCTACTCTCCCTCTCTGCATCCCTTTCGCTCTTCCTTTTTTCCTTCTCCATCTTTCCCTCTTTCTCTCCTGTTCTTTTTCTTTCTTCTCCTTTTTCCTTTCCCTTTTCTTCCTCTTCTTTTATCCCTTTCTCTCTGCTTCTCTGTTCTCTTTGCCTCTCTTCCTTTCCCTCTTCTTTTCCTTCTTCCCTTTCCTTTCCCTTTCTTCCTTCTCTTCTCCCTCTTTGTTTTTTTCCTTTCTCTCTGCTTCCCTTCCTTTCTCTTTCACTTTCTCTTCCTTTTCCTCTTTTCATTTCTTTCCCTTTTCCTCCCCCTATTGTTCCTTCTTTCTCACCCTCTGTCAGGATTCCTCTTGGTCTTCCTCTTTCTTTTGACTCTTTTCTTAGATTGGGTACTGCTCCTGTCCTTGATTATCACTCCACACTGATTATACTTCTTTCTTGTTTCCATTCTTCCTAACTCTCCCTGGCCTACATGGAAATCCTTAGAAAACGGAGGTGCTTCCACAATCCTTGAAAGACCCTGTTCACAAGTCTAGCTTTTTGGTCAAATAATCAAGGAACACAAGGTTCCTTTTTTAAAACATATGAAAGTCTCTAAGAGAGAAAATTTTACCAGGAGCCTATCAGTCTTTGGTGTCTGGCAAGGGGTTGGACCCAGTTGTGGCGTACCTGCTTTGACGGATGGCCAAACTAACAATAGGACTTTTGACCCCACTAAACATCTGGGCAGGGGTGAGGGGAGTTGGAGTCATTTGTATAATGCTTTATAGTTGAGGTTCAAGGTTTTGTTCCCTAAAGTGAGACAGTTTCTTGGGTACCAACAGATTGGGACTATATATTTTGGTTGAGGACAAATGCCCTCCCATTTACTCTTATTATCTGTTATCTCCAATTCAGATATGCTTTTGGGGATGAGAAGAAAGTCCCTGGCACTTGATAGGCTAATCATAGGGGATCTTCAGTGGTTGGGAGGTCAGTGGGAATTAGGCTTTTCATTCTAAACTTAACAGTTTAGACTAGTAAGAATGCCCATCACTTAAAGTAGAGTATACCTTTGCCCCCATAACTGTACTTGTTCTTTTGACTGGGAAATATGGTGATGTGCATGAACATGGAGGGTGGAGGCACAGTGTTTCCTCTCTCATTGTTCTGAGCCCCAGAGAGAAGTTTGTTTGATTTTATTTGGCTGGAAGTCTTTAGAACCAGCTGTGTCCAAATTTCCATGTGTAGCAGGTGCCATTAAGCAGGCTGGGCCAGGTTCCCTGAGGCCAGACCAATAGGTACCTCCCCACCCCCTCAGAAATGGCCATGATCTGGACCTTTGATGGGTTTGGATCTGGGAGTTACACAGGGAACCTGCTAGAACTTTACTCTGTCAAATCCTTGTGACTGGTCCACCTCCAGACAGACGAGCTCTACTGCTGGTCCGCTAGCCCATCACTTCCTCCATGTGTGGGTTAGCAAAGGGGAACAAGAGGCTGAAGCCAGTCTCTGGATTTTGTGTCGTATTCCAACCACTCCTGTTAGCTCAGTCACCAGTTCTCTCTCTCTCTCTCCCAGATGTGCCCTTCTGCTCTTTGTTGCCACTCTTGGTCTTGTTCTGTCTGCTCCCATCAAGCCTCAATCAGCTGGCCAGCTAACAAGAAATCAATGTGCCCCGTCTTCGTTGTTCTCAAAAGAACTGAAATGAGCTCTCCCCTAACTCTTATGTCAAGGTGGTGGGGTGGGGGGCGTTCTGACCACTGTGGTCTCTGCAGGGGGAACCGTGAGGGGCTGAGCCGTACCTCGAGCAGCCGCCAGAGCAGCACAGACAGCGAGATCAAATCCCTGGAGCCCCGACCCTGGAGCAGCACAGACTCAGATGGCTCTGTCCGTAGTATGCGGCCACCTGTTACCAAAGCCAGCAGCTTCAGTGGGATCTCCATTCTCACCCGGGGTGACAGCATTGGGAGCAATAAAGGAGGCAGTGCAGGAAGAATCTCCAGGCCAGGTACTACAGCCCCCCTTCTGTAAGCTTCTGCATCAAAGCCAGCTTTTCTAAAAACCACCCCAGCATCTACCTACAACAAAACAGTGGCTCCAATGTTGAAAACCTAACAGGGACAGAAGAGGCATTCCCTTTACTTTAAAGCCCACTGCCTGATTTCCTTCAGACCCCTGTCATGTGATAAATCCCACTGCCTTATTAGGCCCTGTCACTTTATCTGCATCTGACTGAGGAGGAGCACCTCTGCTAGTCCAAGGTCCAGCTTATAAACCCAGATACATGGGAGAGCTGGGTTTGGTTGTCTTCTCATTCACTTAACATGTGTTTCTTTTGTGAGCCCTGAGATTATAGTGGCTACATAGAAGAGGGATGGCAACAATCTTAGCTGTGTGTGCTTTGTGACTGATTGGAAGAAGTAAAGCTGTTACAGCACTTCAGGGAGCCCAAGCATTCATGTTCCCTTTGATTCCTGAGCATAAGGAAGAAGGAAATTTCTCTTGTTTACCCCCAACACCTACTGTGCAGGCCATGGTCATAAATGGTCCCGTGGTTTTTTCTTCCACTGTTACATATTCTCCTGCCTTCTCTCCTCCCTTTGTCTGTTAAGCCTATAGACTAGGAGATTTAACCTTTACTACCCACTGCTCGCCCTGATACCTAGCTGTCTCTGGAAAATTAATCAACTATGGCCTGAGGTTTGTTCTCCAGGTCTTGTTTCTAGCTTACATGCATAGTATTAAAAATTAAGTCTACCGTTGAGATCTACTGTCTTGTAGAGCTTCCACCCAGGCCCTGGTCTTGCCAGTGTGAGCGAATCTGAAATGGGGAAGGAGAATTTGGAGGGGAGGGATTGCACACATGGATGTACCAAGAGAAGCAAACTTGCCTTCTCAGCACTTCTTTAAACAAACTTGATGGTAGAAAGGAAACCCAAGAGAGGCCAGGGCTCTCACGGGACCAGAAACCTGGATAATATCATTGCAGTCCTTCCCTGGACATGGCAGGGAATGGCCCTTCTGTTCTGAGGCTGCCTAATTGCTCCTGACATTACCTACTAGCCTCACATCTGGTTTAATCTCAGAACCACACACTGATGACAGAGCAGTTCCCCTCTGGGAGGTGAGTGATCACTCCCTTCAGCAGGCGAACTGAAATGAATCTGTGCCATTGCAGAGATATTTGAGGGAGGGATGGGGAGACGGTGGGGTTGCTGGATGAGGAGGACAGAACCATGGTGGGACTAGTTTGTGTTCATTGCTTTGTGTCTCCTCTGTGCTTTAGGTTTAGCACTAGGTGCCCCAGAAGTGTGCAACCAGGTCACCTCATCCCAGCCTGTCCGGGGCCTTCTCCCTTGCACTGCCCAACAGCAGCAGCAGCAGCATCCAGCTCTCCCACCCACACCCCAGCAACAGCCACCCTTGAGTAATCACATGATCTCACAGGTGAGTCACTGCTCAGTGTCAGAGGCTCTGATTGAGGCAGGCTGTGAAGGTACAGTTGGTACTGTGGGCGGCAGGAAGGATCATTATTTGGAAAAATGCTATTCCTCTTCCTCTTTGTGTAGGGGGAGTGGGGAGGGTTGGACAGAGAGCCCTGAGCTTGGTTTTTCCTGCTGCCTTGTTTCTCTCTTTAGGCTTAAAGATGAGGTTCCTCCTTTCCATCCATTATTCCATCCTTTTCCCTTGTCCCCCTCCCCTTTCGCATCAGGATGGCAGTTTGCTCATTGTATCCAAATTTGGTACTTGAAAGGAACACTGTACTCCCACCTTGGCCTGGCTGAGCCTCAGACTGTGTGTCTCTGTGGGGGAGATGAGGAGACAACTCCTCAGGTCTTCCAGAACAGCTTTAACAGAGAACACTGGAGCCCCGGTGTTTTCTCAGGGTCTTCCTCCTTTGGTTGAGCTTGGGATCTTGATAGCTCCTGGCACGTGAATGAGGCTGACTCTAACTGGAGAGCACTGACTGAAGAGCCAAGGAACAGCTCGGTCCTGTGCTGTCTGGGGTCCCCTGCATTGGGCATTCCGTTTCCTGTCTCTGTGCCCCTGCTTGTTAATATGTTTGCTTGTTTGTTCTCTCATTTATTTGTTTGTTTTTCTACTGCATTTACTTACCTGTGTCCCCTTCATTCCCAGTAGAATGGGAGCTCCTTCGTGGCATGACCAGTTTTGCATTTATCTTAGTATGACAGAAAAGCAGTATAGCTTAAGGATAGAGCCCTGGACTTGGGATCAGGAAGATCTGGGTTCGAGTCCCACTACAGGTACCATCTATGTAATCCCTTCAGCTCCCTGTGCCTCAGCTTTCTCATCTGTCAAATGAAGGGGTTGAACTCTGTGCCCCCTTAGGATAATCTAGGATTCTGTTAGGATGTAATTAAGATCATTTAGAGCCTTTCCAGCTCTGAATCTCTGACCCATTAATCCTGTGCTCATTGTTTAACACTGTTTAACTCACAACAGCTCACAGATCCACTATGTATCATACATGCCTGATGTTTGAACTGAATCTTAAAACTAAGATTGTCACCCAGAGTGAAGATCCTGCAGTATTCTTCTGGAGTTTTTTCTCTGGGTTGGGGTGTCCTTATATCTGCTAGCACTTACACAGGGCTGTGTTATCTCATTTGAACCTCAGGAAAAACCCTGGAAGGTGCTGTAATTACTCTCATTCTGCAGATAAAGAAACTGAGGCTGAAAGGGGTCAAGTGACTTGCCCAGGGTCACACAGATAGGGTGTGTCTGAGGCAAGATTCACACTCAGGTCTTCCTGACTCCAACTTCCCATTGCGCCACCTAGCTGCCTACATCTCCTTTGCTTTACTTTTCATCTACCAGGCTTTCTACTCCTCCCATCTTCTCCATGCCAAGAACCTATTTTCTTCAAAGTGAAACTTGGTCTAGAAGGACAAAGACATCGTGTATATCTTCTCCAGGTACCTAAAAACAGGTCTTAGGAACTGCTCCCCCTTTTGCAGGCCCAGGTAGCCCAATCTTCTAGACTTGTTTTACTTAGTGCTAGCACAATTTGAACTCAGTATAAGGAAAAGCTAACAATTAGAACTAAAAGTGGATTTGGCTGCCTTGGGAGGTGGTAAGTTCCCTGGGTGAGGTCTTCCAGTGGAGACTTAGCTGGCCATTGTGGGATATTGTAGAGAGGATCCCTGTTAGGCATTGAACTAGATCACCTGTGAGGGCCCTTCCAGCTCAGAGACTCTGCGATTCCTTCCCGTCTAGAAGAACCTCTCCTCCTTCATGCACATTTCTGTTAGTCAGTGGTTTCAGTCCATTAGTTTTTCTCTGCTGTCTCTTTCTAGCATTGTCGTGCATTGTTCATTTGGGCTTGCCTCATCTCACTCACAAAGACTCAGTGTGTATGTTTTTCTGTGTGCATCCATTCATATGTGTCTTTCATTTCATCTGGGTGTGTTCAGGCATCTTTCTATGTGTTTCTGTCACTTGGTCTTATCTCTTTTGATGTCTTCTATTATTGCTGATCTTTAGACAGGATTTCCAGGCCCCCAAACCTCTAGTGTTTGTGTAATTTCATCTGAAATGTGTGTTCTTTAATGACATCTCATCCTCACTGCTATCTCTACCCATCCCCCAAAATAGAAGAAGATGGGGAGGAATAAAAAGAGAGACTAGCAGTGATGGGTCTGAAAAAGACTGGCCCTTAACCCTGACACCTCTGCCCTCAGAGCCGTAATTGATTTACTGACTCTTTGTTCTATTGCCGCGTCTCTGATGTCTGTCCCTTTTCCACTACACATCTATAACCCTAGTTGAGTCTCATCAAGACTATTGCAACAGCTTCCCAGTTAGATTACTGGCATTTAATCTCTCCTCTCCAATCAATACACCTTCCACACAGTTGCCAAAATAATCTTCTGGGGGCAGTTAGATGGCACAATGGATAGAGCACCAGCCCTGGAGTCAGGAGGACCTAAGTTCAAGTTTAGCCTTAGATTCTTACTAGCTGTGTGACCCTGGGTGAGTCACTTAACCCCAACTGCCTCAAAAGAAAAAAAAAACAACAAAAATAGTCTTCTGAAAGCACAAGTCTGTGTCAGTCCCTTGCTCAAGAAACTTCAGTAGCTGCCTGTGACTTCCACCTCTTACTCAGGACATAATAATCAAATCAACATTGCTGTTGTTTGGGGGAAGATCATAACAATCTCAACTGCTTTATGGCTTTCCTGTGATTCTGAGTCATAAGCAACCTATAGCAAAGCTCTCTTCCCTGGCCACAAGGCCCTGGCTGGATGGATAGGTGGATGGACAGTCACTCTCTTCTCTCTAAGAGTGCTCTATGTGGTTCACAAGCACTGTCCTTATACTTGAGGACTTGTTCAGTTGAAATCCCCTAAGATTTCCTTACTTTCCAGTTTATCAGCATCCTCCACTCCTGTTTCCTACACTTTTACTCTGCCTCAGCTGTATGAAGGGATGATCTTCCCCTCAAACTCGCCCTCCTCGAAGTCCATAATTCTGAAGTGCCTGTGGCTGGTCAGACCTAGCCTTCTGTCCTTTTGGCTCTTTTTATGCCTCAGTCCTCCTAAAACCCTTCCGTGTCCTCACTTAGATCTCCAGGAACTCTGTCCCTCCCTGCTTTACCCTGCTCTGGCCTTACTTTCCTGCCTCACAAATGTCCATTCTAGTCATCCAGTTCAGATTTAGATTGTCCTTGACCCTTTGGCGCTGTTGTTCTGCTGTATGACCCTGAGCAAGTCATTTAACTCTTTGCCTCTATTTCGTCATCCGTCGGATGAAGATAGTAATAGCATTTGCTTACTAGAACTGTTGTGAGGCTAAGTGAGAAAATAGAAAGCGCTTTGCAGACCTTACAGTACTATGGATGAGGTCATCGTTATTCCTAGTGTTGTCATTACCTCAGCACTCATCCTCTTTTGTGCTGCAGTCCTGGCTTCCTCACACATCTACCTTTTCCACTCATGCTGAACACCTAGGGGAAGTCATACAGCCGTGCTGATTGGGTCCACTACAGACTTAGGTTATCTGTTCCCATCTGGTTCCTCACTTCTGCCCTGCAATAAATAGACTTTTCTTTGATTGACTCCATTCCATTGGAGATATTCCATACTCTCTCTTCTCTTTTGAAGCCATGTACTCTTCCACTGCCTCCTCTCTTTCTCTTCTCTCGGCAGAGTACCGCACCTCAGACTTCACTGGAAAATGTAGGCCATCCATTGTAAGCCTCCTCTTCTCCCCAGTTCCCTACCTCAGATCACATCAGCATCATTTCCTTCTCTCCCTTCTTTTGCTTCGGTCCATGATAAAGAGGTCTCCTTTCCTTGTCAGTGCCAACCCCATTATGCCCTCGATCCCATCCCTTCCTGGAGTTTGCTCCTTCAATTATCCCCACTTTATCCCTGATTTTACATCTCTCCTTATCCACTGGCTCCTTCTCTGCTGCCTACAAACATGATAAGATTCCTCACTAGTCTTAAAAAAACCTTCACTTGAATCTCTCAAGCTATCTTCCCGTATTTCTTCTGCCTTTCACACTGTCTTAGGAAAAAAACTCTACACTCAGTTGCTTCCCCTTTCTCACCTTCCACTCACTTCTCAACTCCTCGCAATATGGCTTTCTGTTCCCCACAACTGTCCTGAAGTTGCACTCAGTAAGGCCGTCCTTTTCTCAGTTCTCCTTCTGTATCATTTGGATCTTCTGTCCTCCCAGGGTTTTTATATCACTTCTGTTGTGGTTCTCTTCCTGCCTATTGGACAGATCTCTCTGACTCCTTGGCAGGGTTGACGTCCACATTCTATACTCTACGCTGAATCCTTCCTCATGGTGATCTCAGAAACTCCCATGTTAATGCAAACGACTCTCAGATTTACATAGCAAGTTCTCCAAAACTCCCCCAAACTTACTTCCAGTATTTGTACCTTTGCTTGCGCTGTCCTCTATTCCTGAATTGCACTTCTTCACTGCCTTCTCTTAGAGTCTCTTGTTCCCTTCCAGGCTCAGCTCATTTACCATTTAATACCAGAAACACTTCCCTTCTCAAATTTTATGTACATATTTATCTGGTTATATAATGCATCTTCCCAATAGAATGTAAATTCCTTGAAGTCAGGAACAGTTTTTCATCTTGTTTTTTTTATCCTTTGCATCTGATGCATTGTAGGCATTTAATGCATGCTTGTTGGGTTAGATTAGATCTTCACTGTATGCTGTAAATAAGGCTTAAGAAGCCTGTGGAATTTTGTTCCTGAATGGCATCTGGGACCTTTGTGATATTAGCACTTTTCTTTATGTATCCTTTTTTCTTTTACCTCTCCATTTCATTTCTCCCATCTTCTCTCCTCCCTACCCCAGCACTCCCTTTTTTCCCCACTTTCTCTTGACTGGTGCCCCAAGTCATTATGTAACATTGAGGGGTTACATTCAGAACTAGAGTGGTTGTTGACTCTGGAATAAGTCACTGTTCATTGTCTACCAAATGCACAATATTGTAGATGTTTGAGGGAAAGTACATAATTCCTTAGGCTTAATGTGGGAGGACTTTTATTTAAGATTAAGTTTTATTTTCATTCCCATTGACAAGTATAGATTTTAAAATATATGAAGAAGAACCTATTGCTTCAATGAATCTGTGATCTTATCATTAATATTTATATTCCTCCCCATCCATCTGCTTTCTCATACTACTTTTGTCTGTATCCTGTAAGTCCTCCACAGGAGCCTTTTGTCTATATCTCTTGACATTATATGAGTGGAATATTTGGGTTTTCCAAGAGTTATCCCTTGCTCCCAGCATATGACTGGCTTCTCCCTCCCTTTTTCATATTATAGCTCTCTGATGATATTCTTTATACCTCTTAAACTGGCAGTTTCATTATTGGTTTTCTTCTGCAGCTTAATCACACCTACTATGCACCTCTTCATTGTCCTTTGGGTGACTTCCAGGTTTTGTTCTGTATAGATTGTTCATGATTCATACCCATACTGCATCCACCAGATCTTGATATTAAAATGATTGACTTTTGTTCCAGGGTGCTTAGTGGTCATTAAGAGAACTGTGCAATTTCTTAAATTCAGCCCAACATTACTCTGTCTAGTTCTGGACCCAGCTCATTGTCCATCTGTCCAAAATATAACTGACAGACCAGCTCAGTGAGCTCTCCATCTGACTTAATAGCATAGCCTTGGTAAAATCATTTTTTTCTACTTTTTGTTTTTGCTTGTGGGTGGATAAAGAGAACATTTATTAAGTACCAGCCAAAGTGCTAAGTGCTAGTAATACAAATACAAGCAGGCCTATCTATAAGTCTGATAAGTAGTATGTTCCATGTTCTTCCAATTTTCTTATAATATCTCTTTATATCTAGGTCATGTATCCATTTTGACCATATCTTGGTAAGTGGTGTAAGATATTGATCTATGCCCAATTTCTGCCATACTGCTTTCCAGTTTTCCCATCAGTTTTTACTAAACAATGAATTCTTATCCCAAAATATTAATTCTTTACACTTGTCATACAAGTTTACTATTTTTACTTGCTACTGTATATTATATGTCTACTCTGTTTCCATATCAGATAGTTTAGATAATTACTGCCTTATAATATAGTTTAAAGCTGATACTGCTAAACCTCCTTCATTAATTCCTTTTATATTTTTGACTTTTTGTTCTAGGGCAGAGTAAGGTGCTAAATGGATAATTTTGATTACATTAAATTAAAAAGTTTTTGTACAAATAAAACAAATATAGCCAAGATCAGACGGAAAGAAGAAAATTGAGGGAAAATTTTTATAGACAGTTTCTCAGTAAAGGTCTCATATTCCAAATATATAAAGAACTTTGTCAAATCTATAAGAGTAGTAGTCATTCCTCAATTGATAAATGGTCAGGAAGTTTTCCAATGAAGAAATCAAAACAATTTATAGTCATAAAAAATGCTCTAAATTATTGGTTAGAGAAATGCAAATTAAAACAACCTTGAGATATAATTTTACACCTGCTAGATTGGCTAAAATAATTGAAAGGGAAAGTGACAAATGTTGGAGGGGATATGGAAAAATTGGGACACCAATTTACTGTTGGTGGAATTGTGAACTGATCCATTCTAGAAAGCAATCTGGAATTCTGCCCAGAAAAATTATTAGAATAGGAATTATTTTTCTTTAAAATAAGAATTATTAAACTGCTGATACCCTTTGACCCAACAATACCACTACTAGGTTTATTTCCAAAGATAATTTGGGGCAAAAGGAAAAGAACCTATATATTTTAAAATATTTATAGCAGCTCTCTTTGTGGTGACAAAGGAACTGGAAATGTCGAGGATGCCTGTCAATTGGAGAATGGCTGAACAAGTTGTAGTATGTGATTGTGGTGGAATAATACTGTACTATAAGAAATGATGAGCTCAATTATCTTAGAAAAATGTGGATAGACTTTCACAAAATGTCGAAGAGCAAAATGAGCAGAACCAAGAGAACACTGTATGCAGTAACAACTATATTTTAAGAACAACTCTGAGTGAAAAAGTCATTTTGGCTACCCAAATTAACTACAGAGGACATATGAAGGAAGATGCTATTTGCATCCAGAGAAAGAACTGATAAATAGAAGTATGTATATAATGATTTCACACACACACACACACACACACACACACACACACACACACACACGTGTCTGATGGTAGCCATTCTTGGGTGGGGGGAGATTTATATGATAACTTTATTATATATTTAAAAGGAATAGCAAGTTGTACCTAATAGTTTTCAGTTTCATGTGCAGTCATCTTTTTTATTATACTATTTTATGGAAATTCTTGTTTTATTCCATAAATTAAGACTAAAATAAATAAAAATTTTAAAAAATTCAAGCAAACAAAATTGTCCCGGCTCTCCCAGAGTGTATATCTGATGGGGCAAGACAGCACATAAAGAGGAGCTGAAAGAAGTGGGGGAAAACTTCAGGGAGATCATGGTGTGGAGATAGTCCGGAAGTGGTCTGGGTCTGGGTGGAATAAGACAAAAGTATGGCTTCTCCAGGACAGCAGGTGGGAGAGGAGATGAGGATGATGGTTGGAATGCAGGTGACATTCTTACCATGTTCTTCCCCTTTTGAGTACTACCTACCAATCATGAGTCAAGTCAAGTCAACAAAGATTTATTAAGTGCTGGAGATACAAAAAGACAAAACGGTTGAGCTCATAGGCTGATAGATGGTACAGCATGTGGACAGTTGTGTACATAGAAAATATAAACCAGGTAAATTGGGAGATATATTCAGAGGGAAGGCACTAGTATTAAGAGGGATCACGGAAGGTGGTATTTAAACTAAGACTTGAAGGAAGTCAGGGGTCATAGTCTAGAAAGGAAAACCTTCTAAGCATGGAAGCTAGCCAGTGAACATGCAAGGCAGGAGGCAGGAGAGGGAGTGTCTTATGCATGAAGTCATAGAGTAGGTGGAGCAGAGTAAAGTGGAAGGAGATTGGAAAGGTAGGAAGGGCTGTATAAGCCAAAGATCCCAGAATTATTAGGGAGTCACTGGAGTTCCTTGGATTAGAGGGAGTGGGGGTGGGGGCTGAGAACCTGTGGCTTGGTCAGAGCTATACTTTAAGATCACTTCCTAAGTGTCGACTGAATGGAGGATGGACTGAAAGGGGGAGAGACTTGAGCCAGGTATGAGGGGATGAAGGCCTGAACTCTGCAGTGGTGGTAGGGTCAGAGGAGAAAAGGGGGCATATTCGGGAGATGGTACAAAGGTAAAATTGTCAGGCCTTGACAAGAACTTGGGTATGCTGGGGAGGGATAGGGAGGAGTTCAGCATGACTGAAAGGACGGTGATGGCCTGGTCTGCGTGCCATGAGCAACTACTCCATTGGCCAGGGCTGAGAATGAGAGGCTATGACCGTTTTGGCCTCAGTGTGCTTATAACAGAGCTGGGTTCTTGAAAAGGAGCACTCCAAAATTTTGTGTAATACTTCTGTTACAGAGGAAACCTGGTGACATTAACCAGCATTCTCCAGTAGGTGGCAGGATTGTCTTCTTCATGTCCTTTAAGATTCCCAGGATTTGGGAACTTCATTCTCTTGAGAAGGAGATAGGGTAGTATGGAAGTTGAGATACCATTGGGACCCTCTTACTAAACTTCTCTTAGGAGCACATAGATTAGAGGACAGCGCCCATCCCGTGCTTGTCTCTGCCTCAAAGTTTACTAGGGGAGGGAACTAAATTTTCCCACTGGGGCTGGGTTGGGCGGCACAGGGTCGGAGAAAAATGTTAATATTAAAAGATTATGTACCAAAAGTCCTTAGCACTTTCCATACCCAGTGCTTTATATTCACAATGTCTTATTGGAGTAGGCAATTGAGGGGTTTGTCTTTAAGACTGGGACATATGGGTCACATAGCAGATTGAATAGTTTCCTCCTAGCTGCTTTGAAAATGAGCTTTGCTTTCTTTTCAACTCATATATTAGAACCCAATCCTACAGAGTTCTTTCATTTTTTTTAGATACTCCACTGTCCTGACCCAGTCCCTGAAATGTTTCCACTGTCCAAATGCTGCCCTCTGCTGAGAGAGGCTTGGGGGAGGAAGAGTATGGAGCATGAGAATTCTAGCTGCTTAGGCCCTTTATATAGTCAGCCAAAACTGAAAGTAGAGACTGTTCCCTGATTACCTCCCCACCCCCAAACATAGACTCACACACCCCCCCCTCCACAACTTCACTCTCACTCTATCACTGTCACCTGGGATTGTAGTTAGAGAAACTAAAGAAGTGATCAGATGTGCTGGATGGAAAAAGAGAAAGAAAAAAGAAAGACTCATCCTTAAAGAAGTGGTTTAGAAACACAGCACATTCCTGACAAACAAATCCTCTGATTTGAAACCGGTGAAGGTGCAGTGGGAACAAAAGCTGTTTGATTTCAACCAGGCTGTTTTGTATTTTATTCCTAGATCGTTGCTTGTGTGCTGGGAGATCTTTCATATTAACCTCTCGGGCTAAAGCACAGGGCAGGAGAAGAAGGAAGCAGCCCGATCCAAGCATTAAATGGGTGGTTTTCTTCCTTCTCTGTCCTCAGGGGAGGGAGAGAGAGAGAGTCTTTGTGAATGAGCAGATCATCCAGGAGAGCTGTGGTGTGAAATTGGGAACACAGCAGGGGGAGCCAAGCCAGACCTCACATGACCCCCCTCCCCCCCATCAGGCTTCCTGCAGCCACCTCACATCAGCATCACTAGAAATCTCTTCAGAGGAGGCTTGAGAAGCAAGGTGTATCACAGCAGTGCTCCCTCAAAATCATTTGTTTAGAAAGCTATGTGTGTGGGGGAAAAAAGAAAGCTGTGTATGTAGTAAGAGAGCAAATCAGCTTCTGAGCCTGGGAACCTACTCTGAGATTGTTTGGAACAGGTATATACCCCAGGAGTAGTGTTGGGTGTCCTCTGAGAAGGTAAGATTAGCTTTCTGTGACAGAGATACAGACTGCTCCCAGGTGCCTTTCCTGATCCAGTATGCTGCCTCCTCAGTAGCCTCACTGTTCATTTGCAATTTCTTTTATGATTAATCTTGTTGTTCCCTCCTTTCCCATCTCCCTCCCTTTCTTCCTTCCTTTCTCTCCCTGTGTTCTCCCCACCCCCACCTGTACCCTTTTTTCTTCCCTTCTCTGCATGCCTCTCTACTGGTCCACAGCCAGTCTCAGCTCTGCAGCCCTCTCCGCAGCCTGTTCAATACTCTCCAAGCTCCTGTCCCCAAGTCCTTCTGCCAGTCTCTCCGCCCCAGCAGTACAATATGGTATACCCCGTTTCCTTTTCTCATCCCTACTTGTATGTGAACATGTCTGTGTTAGTGTATCAGATTCTGTATTTATGTATATATTCATGTGTGTGTATCTCCTTGATTAGCACAGGGTGTTTTCTGTCCAGCAGTGTTGTTAAAAGCTGTGTCCCCTTGAGGGTTTGATTTGGGCCAGGCTATATGCCAGTGGCTTCAGCCTGACTCCTCTGTTAGAAACAGCTGAATCTAGGACAGTGGGAAATGGGGCTGACCCCCCTGAGCTGTATAAGAAAGGAAAAGGGGTCTGATTCTGAAACAGCCTCCTCTAGCCATTTTAATTTAATCTATCATTGTCTTATCCCCTCCTCTTCCTTCCTGCCATATCAAAAACTCCAGTACCTGTAGTGTCCCTTTCATTTCTTTAGAGACTTAACAGGGTTTTTCTGGTAACTCTACTGAAGAGCACAGTGCTTTTTATATCTATATTGCTGTATTTGTTGAAGTACCAGAGAAACTTACCCAAGGTCAGTCAGTCAATATTAAGGCCCTACTGTATAACAGACAAATAGAAAACGTGGCTCTTGTTTCAGGGACCTTGCAGTCTAGTTTAGCTCTGTTCCAAAGCCCATAGAATTATTCAAGAATAAGGAACATATTAATGAATACAATTGAATATGGTACAAACTGGGCCCATACATTCAGAAGAGTCAGTAGAGAATGTTAAGAAGGAACAGTCAATGAGATGCAGAATGAAACACGTCTTTGGACATGACCAATGTGGGAATTTGTTAGCTTTTGGCGGGGGGTGGGGGGGGGGTGGAGATCAGTGAGGGAAGGCTACAAAAATAAATACTTGATTACTGAAAAAAGCTTCTTTGAAATAGTGTATTTGAAGGAGCATGTGGCTTGATAGAAAGCTCATGAAATAACTGAGCCAAAACTAGAACTCTAAAAATTAAATTCATAATTCTTGTCACTGCCTCACATTGTCTTTTCCTTTTGCGTCATTCTATGTTTATAGTCTTTAAATGAAGGTGATGGCTAGTGGGCCTACCCAGGTTCCTGGGAACTCCCAGGTCCTTCTTCCTGAGAATCTGGGGGAATTTATCTTAGACCAGCTCTCATCTTTCTTTCATTGTATGGTCAGCATCCCCGATTCAAGTGTTTTTACACCAATTGTCTGCCAGCCTTTTGAAGAGCGAGACCATCTGAGCACTATACCCAATTTTCCCCATCTTGGTTATGGGGGTAGACTGACCCTGATTTTAATCCCATATTTCTGCTTTTTCACCAGGATCCCCTCTGTTCTTCTACCTACCTCTTCTACCTCTTGTCCTCTACCTGCCTTCTGAAAAGTCCTGGGACACAGACCTCAAACTATTGCACAGTCCCATCTTATCCTCTTGCCCATTTCCTCACAGTGTGGCCTAAGGAGAGGAAGGTGGCAGGGAGAGTGAGACAACTGAGCTGAGGATCTGAAAAGTGGGGATAAGGGGGAGGGCATTGATGTTTGGTGTCCACTGATTTCTCTTGCAAAAGAACCCCTCCTGCTTTGTTCATTATCTAGCTCTGTGTGTATGTGTGTTCATGTGTGTGTATTGTATGTGTGTGTCTGTCTCCGATGAATAGAAGAGAAGAGAGAGCTAGCAGTCCCTAACCTAGCACCATAATGAGAGATGTAACACTGTTGCCCTTGCTGCTTAGGAAAAAAGGCTAAGAGATGAGGTAATTATAGATCGGCCCCACCCCCACCTCAGCCACTTGGTCTTGGCCTCCTTATGGAGGTGAGAATTGGAAGTGGCTTCTGAAGGGCAAGGAATCTGTAGGCCAAAATCAGAAAACTGAGGTGGAAATGACCGCTCGGAGGAGGTCAGCAGGGAATAGGTATCTCACAGCCCTTTCATGACAGTGGCTGGGCCAAGGTCAGTGTGAATCTGCCATCACTGCCCCCTCAAGGAAGTGCTTTTAAAACCAGAAGGGAAGGAGGTGATGCGATGGTCTTATTAAAGATTACAACCTTTGTAGGTTATAATTTTTCAACCATATCAGTTGGTCTGATTTTCACCACACATGAAAGTCTCCAGCCTTCCTTCCCCCATTCCTATTTCTACTTGCTCTGCCGTATTTATAGACCCTTGCGGTCAGTGTTGCTTTAGTGGGAGGAGTAGCTCTAGGGTTAAGGGTTCTTAGTATTATTTGTAAATTGTTTTTTCCTCAAACATCAGTTTTTCAGTTAAAAAGAGTTTAAAATGTTTCCAGTGCTGGGGAGGGGAGCCACAGAAATGTAGAAGCGTGGTCCTTCACAAAGTCTGTAAAAGACGGTAGGCAGGAGCCCTGTGTGTGTCTTTGTCTGTCTGTCTTTAAGCTCTGAGCCAAGGAAGAAAGGCTTTGCTTGCCTTCACTCTCTGGGTCACCCACTGTCTCCACAGACGGATGATCTCAGCAACCCCTTTGGGCAGATGAGCCTTAGCCGACAAGGTTCTGCCGAAGCAGCTGATCCATCTTCAGCCCTGTTCCAGCCCCCGCTTCTCTCCCAACACCCTCAACAGCCTGGCTTCATCATGGCCTCAACAGGCCAGCCTCTCCCCACCTCCAACCATGCACCCCCGGCCCAGCAAGTCCTACAGCCTCAGGGCTACATACAGCCCCCGCAACAGGTAGGAAGCCTTGAGTCCTACTTTTGGTCTTTTAAGCTGTTAACAGGGTTAAAAATCTTTCTTTCATCTTCCCTCTTTCCTTCCTCCACTCCAGATAGACAGACAAAAAGCTGTCAACATCCTATTCTTCCTACATTGAATGCATTCTGATAGGAAGTTCCTTATTGATATCTTTTGTTTTTAATATCATCAGAATTTTTCCCACTATCCTTTTCCATCCCTGAGAGCCATTTCATTAATCTGCCATAATTTAAATCCATCTTTGGGCAGGAGGTTGACCTTCCAACAATTACAGACACAAAGAAAGTAGCTATTTATAAATCTCTAGCTCCAAGTCCTAACATATTGTATAATTGGTTGGGTTTGGAGTTCAGAGTTTTCTTTGTTTATTTGTTTTGAAGGGGCAAGGTTAGGGAGAAGACTCTGTTTATCCTCCTGTTTTTTCTTACTCTAGATACAGGTTTCTTACTACCCTCCTGGGCAGTATCCCAACTCCAACCAGCAATACCGACCTCTTTCTCACCCGGTGGCCTACAGCCCCCAACGTGGTCAACAGCTGCCTCAGCCATCTCAGCAGCCTGGTAAGAGGAACTTCCTGTGTAGGTGACACCAAGTAGATAAAGGGAAGCTGGGAATGAGAAGGATGCTGGGACAAGGAGAGCCCTTTCTCCCTCCAAACGTGCCAGAGCCAAATGAGCCCAAAGGAGGCATCAGGCCCTGTGGGGAGATGAAGCAGTACAGAGAAGAGGAAGAGTTGCTGCCCAAAGTCAGACATACTAACCCTAACCACCCCTTCTCCTTCTAGGGTTACAGCCCATAATGTCCAACCAGCAGCAGGCAGCTTACCAGGGCTTGATGGGTATCCAGCAGCCGCAGAATCAAGGCCTTCTCAGCAACCAGAGGAGCAGTATGGGGGGCCAGATGCAAGGCCTAGTGGTCCAGTATACTCCGCTACCTTCATACCAAGTGGGTATTACTCTGGGGAAGAGGAGATGCCTTATCTCCGTTCCTCAGAGAGAAGGAAAAGATAGTCCTTCCCAGGGTCATCCATGGTTAGAACTTCATTACTAGTATATTAAATACTTATCAGCCCTTTCTACATGTTTCTTTCAAGATAAGACCTGGTCTCCCCTAGATAGTCTGTTAGAGTTAATTTAAATCCTTTTTTGTCTTTTTACTCCTATGCAAATTATTAGGTACTCCCAAACAGTAGGACAGTGGACCTAAAAGAAATAAGGAGTTCTGCTTCTCTCTCCTCCTGGGTCAAGTCTTCATGACACTTGGTGTCTGTGGTGGGGGCTGGGAGTGGGGGAGGTAGAGAAGGTACCTTTCAGCATTTTCTGCAGGCAGGAGGGGTAGGTATTTCTAAGTTTATTGGTACTAAGGAGCAAGGAGGGGAAGGTGTAGTTGTAGTGTTTTGCTCTCTGAATGTGTCCAAAGGGAACAAAAGAATTACTGTTAATCCCATCTCTCTCCAGGTTCCAGTGGGAAATGAGTCCCAGAATGTGGTCCAGCAGCCCTTTCAGCAACCTGTGCTGGTCCCTGCTAGCCAGTCAGTACAGGGGGGCTTACCAGCAGGGAGCATGCCTGTGTACTACAGTGTGATCCCACCAGCACAGCAGAATGGCACAAGGTGGAAACCTTGTGGGACAAATTGGGGATGGGATGGGCGGCTATCATGGAATTGGTCAAAGAATGGGGCTAAGTTCTTGAAAACTCAAAGTATTCAGTCAACTTTTGTTTCTTTGTATTTGTTGGGATCAAAAGGAAAGGTCACAAATGTGTAGGATTCTACATTTTGTACCTGAGTCCAAAAGTAGTCAACATGGTTGGATACCATTCTCTGTACCCTCCCAGCCAGAAAGATGATGGAATTAGGACTCAGGTCTTCTAAACTTCCAGTTTTGTGCTCTTTCAATATCGATCTGCATATATTTCTCTGTATCTCTAGATATTTGTATATGCATCTCCATCTTTCTTTCTCTATAAATGACTGTCAAAGTGAGACAGATAGTACATCAGTAGACATATCTGTATGTCTGCAGCTCTCTGCATCCTGTTGTCTCTGTGGTTTTATCTCTCTTTGCCCCTATGTCTGGATGTCTGAGTGTGGTGTTTTCAAGCTTCTGGGAAGAGCATGTGTCACTAACATTCCATCTGTAGCACTGATTAGCAGCCTTCTAATTGAAAGATGATCAAGTACAAATATATATAATTAACTTTGAACTGATGAGTGATTTTAGAAATTGCATGGCAAATTGGTCTGGGGATATCTTGGAGCTGCTGCTGCTTCCCATAGGGGGAGGATCAGGGAATAGCAGCTGTTTGCCAGGAGCTGTGTTCGCTCTCCCCTACCATTTTTCTCTCTTCTGTCTCTCCAGCCCTTCGGTAGGGTTTCTACAGCCCCCTGGCTCTGAGCAGTACCAGATGCCTCAGTCTCCTTCCCCATGCAGCCCACCACAGATGCCACAACAGTACTCAGGTAAGAGGGTGAGGCCGTCAGGTAAGAGGATGGATGAGGAGTGAGGGAGAAGAGGTGTACCAGTGCCTTAGGCAACTGAGAGGGACAGAAGGCTTGTTTTAGAGGCAATAAGAAGGAAGACTTCTGGAGGCTTGTTCCTCCCATCAGTGTAGCAGATCAGGACCTAGGCAAGTGGGATTGGCTTCCAAAGGTTGAGGTGTCTGGAGTCCTGCATCTCATTCAGGAGTATGAGCTGAAGGTCAGCGTGCAGGCCAGGAAAGCTCCCTCTTTGATTAGTGTCCGTATTTAACCTCTCTGAGGCTTAATTTCTTAATCTAAAATATGAGAATAATGCTCAGACTACCATGCTTACAGTGAAGGAAGTATAGACTATAATGAGTGATATGAATGTGAATTATGATTATCATTACTGTTGCTCCAGTAGTGCTTTGGTATGAAAAGTGGGCATGGTCTTACACTTACCAGGCTTCCCTCCCATTCTAATATCTCTTGCCAAATGCTGTTCGTGTATAAAGAAGATACTTTTAAAATTATTTTACAAAGAAGTCCATTTCCAGTCAGCTTCGGTAACAAATATCCCCGCCCTTCCAGGACTCCTTCCCCCAATCACACCAAGCCTCACCTGTATGGGAACTCTGGAAAATGTGAAAAGCAGGGAACCATCCTGAGCGTTCAGTTCATGCTATGACGGGCAGGCAGTGCATTTAGGGAGGTGATGCTGTGGATGGAATGCTAGACCTGGAATCAGAAAGACTTGAGTTCAGGTTCCATCTGACTAGCTGTGTGACCCTGAGCAAGGTGCTTCAGCTGCTTTCTAAAATGAGGTCATATTTGTAAAGCACTATGTAAATGTTAGCTGTTAGGCAGTCTGTGCCCTACCCTGTGGCCGAGATGACCTCTCTGAATAACTTACCCTTGTTTTGTTCCTCTTTGTGCCCATTCTACCCTGATATCCTCTGCTTCTGAAGAAAGGAAATTCAGTGCCTGCCTTCCTGTTACATTTCATTTTAGGGGTGTTAGAGTGCCCTCTTCTGGTGATAGGGAGGCATCTTCACAGTTTCCCCATTTCTTATCATCCCTGTCTCTGTTGGAACCATTCTATAGTAATGCATTGCCTTTTTCTACCTCCACCCTGCCCAAATGAGCAGGGGTAGTTCCTGGGTTGAAATCTCAAATCGCCCTGGAATTTTCCCCATTTCCCATTTCTAGTCTCACTAACTTGTTTCTCCTGAGTGTCAGCCAGGGGCATTTGGCCTCAAATTTCCCAGTGGGGTTATGGAAATTGGAAAAACCTGCTCTGGGAGTCACTGTAGCCTGTGGTGGTTCTTGGAACCTCAGGGCATTTTCTTCTTCTCTTTGCTGTGTGTATACGAATACTCAGAATACTCATGCATACCTGAATGTATGTCCTTTTGTGTATCTGTTAGCTATTGATGTGTAGATGTGTGTGTGTGTGTGTTTTACAATTAGAAACAGGATCATTCATTAATCAAATATTTTTGAGTGCTTGCTATGTTTTATACTCCTAGAACTGGACTAGACTAGTGAGTGGCATCAGGGAAAGAAGACACTTTAATTAAGGTTCTTCCAAAGTCAGCTTAACCAAAACAGGCAATCCTTGGGGGGAATTCATGGGAGTGCCCGATTAGTTCTCTTGGAGATTCTTCAGTTTTGTCCTTTTCTTTCCCCGCTTGCCCTGATTCTAGGCTTCTATTCACTTTGGCTATTTACCAGATGGAAGAAGCTGGTCCATCACACCTGCCACACCTCCAGAGACCTGCATTGTGGATCCCCTATAGAATGCCACTTATAGCTATCTCCATTTCTTTTTAAAACAATGGATTCTGAGCAGGGAACTTGTAGAGCAAGTAGAATTGTAGGCCCCAAAGTCATCTCCCTGCTCTTGGCCTCCTTGTTTCTTGAGTATAGTAGTATAGTCATTTTTCAAAAAATAAAGTCAGTAACTGGGACTGGCTTTATTTAAAACTTCTACCCTGGTTTGTTAGAGATATCAGAAATCTCAAATCATTTCACAATGACAGTCATCACCTCTTACCCCTTCCCTTGTTGGATATGAAAGTAACCTATAACTGTGGAAATTTTCTCTGCTTTCCTTCCCTGAAAGGATGGAATACCTTTATTCCTTTGTTAGATACCTTCGGAAGGATGTCTCTCTCCCCTGGCGGTGTGTAGGCACATAGACACATAAACAATGTGACAACAGTTTGTTCATGCTTCAGACAGATAAATATGAGGAAGACACAAATACAAAAACCACTCTCTGACATACTCGTACTTTGTTACCAAGAATTTCCCAAAGCTGTGGGGTGGGTAGATCACTACCATCCTTGTCAGCATATGCACACCAAAAATAAGCAGATGGGGAGGCCTGGTCAGTATTGGCCTGAAGAGACCCTCTAGGTCTAAGCATGTTATGTGGTATTCTCTGCTATTGACTCAGTGTCTGGAGAAACCTTTTAGTCTCAGGGCTTTGCCATCTTAGTGATTTCTTTTTGGAACCAATTTCACCAAACATAAACGTCGTCTGTTTGTATTTATGCAGCTTGCTCTGCCCCATCGACCTTCCTGCCCGAGTTTAATGATGCCACTTAAAAAGCCATTCACATGTCCTCTCTCCTATCAGGGCTTTCAATCTGAAATTGATTTCCTTATCCTCACCCCCCCCCACACACACACACACAAACACAGAGCTTCCCCTAGACCCCTTCTTCCAACTTGATTAGATCCTGTAGCTTGGCGTTAGGGGTTTTATTTTTTTTATTGCTGTGTCCATTAAGAAGTAGCGACACTTCAGCTGCTAACGGATGCCACCTGCTTTTGGCTTGAGGAGGGGAAGCATAAAAATCAGCTCATCAGCAGAGCTGGCCTCTGTGTCCTCGGCTGAGTGAAGGAACAATGCTTGGGGCTAGCAAGAGAGGGCTATGGGTGGGGGTGGGGGGAACACAGGACAGAGGCAGTGACTGAAAAGCTTGACTTTGTTTTTCTGGGGGATCGGGTGTGATATGTGTCTTGTCTTCTCCCTTCACAAAATCTCCTGCCTTCAGGTTGGTTGTGGGAAGAGCTCACTTCCACATACTTTTTCTCCCACCCTGAGAGACAGACAGACTCTCTCTCTGTCTCTCACTCAATCTCTCTCTCTCTCTCTCTCTCTCTCTCTCTCTCACTCTCTCTCTCTCTCTCTCACGCTCAGTCTCTCTCTCTCCCCCTTCCCTCTCTCTCCCTCTCCCTCTTTTGGCCTAGGGCATTCAGCACAGATTATGAGCCATCCTCCCAGAAAAGTCGTAGATTTGATTCTTTGCCCTGGCCCTAAGGTAGCAGTGGGATGTTTGAATAAGGTCAATTGCAATTTTGTTGGCAGGTGGAGGGTGGGGAAAAGAGAGTTTAAAATGGGATGTGAAATACCTAAAGCTACTATGGCAAGGGGGGAGTCATTAAATGTACCACATCCAGCAATTCCAGTTTTTCTCAAAATTGTCCCCCTCTAAATCAGACAGATGGGCTCCCCTGTGTAGGAATCTCGGGGAGACACAAATCCATCACTGAGTAGTTTAGCTTTTTGTTTAGGTGAGCCCAGGAGGGTAGGGAGTATATTGGATCTTCATTGCTGTATCTCCTGAGCCTTTCTGCTTGGCCCCCCTCAATTCCCTTTCCTCTCTGTTTGGTTAAAACTACCCAAGAAACTATCAAATTCCCTTCACAGCATGACTGGTGCCCGGGGCAGAGGCTTCGACAGTTTCCGTCATGGAGAAAGATGTGATGGCAAAAGCAGCAGCAGGCCCCAGAGCACTGAGCCATGATAATGGCAGTCTTATAACTCCTTTTTACTCCCTCCTCATCCTTCCCCCTCCCAGCTACCCCACCATCCCCACCCCCCCCCCCCCCACACACACACATGCATGCATGCAGGATGGTCCATCATGCCAGAGGGAGCTGGGCCTGAGAGGTCAGGGACAAGCCATCACCCAGGACAGTCTCCTGCTAAGGGGCTGGGCTCCTGTAGATCCCCTGGCCGTCCATACCAGCAGGGCCTGTCTGTCAGATGGCCTCTCTTCTACTTCAGGCTTTAGCTGTGAGAGGAATTATGGACTATTCTTCATGTTCCTCCTCCTCACTATATCATCCCCGCCCCTCCATACACACTTTGCTTCCCTTGAGATGATAAAGCCCCTGAGCTGCTTGAGATTCCATATTTAAAAAAAAAAAAAAAGCTGCATCTGACTGGGGGAAGCCATATTTGCACAACCCCTCTGCTGTTACCAGAGACTGCTGACCAATCAACAGATGCCTTTTTTGAGCATAGCACTGTGGAATGTACAAAAAAGGGGTGCTCAATCAAATAGAAACAGTAGCTGACTATAGTACAGAATACAAAGTGTCTGAAAGTTCAGAGTGGGGACATTTATTTCCAGTTGATATCTTTGGGCGTTTTCGGAGTTCCTGCAGGCCCTGACAGTGTCCACCATCCTGGCCTCATGCTGCCCATTGAGATTTGAACACTGACTCAGACACTCATACCACTCCGCTGTGCTGCAATAGGGCCTTTCTCTCCTTGGACTACTAACATCAGCACTGACTTCCAGAACAGGTTCAGCATCTGGAAGGAAGGGGGGTTCAAAAACAGTCCGCCTCGTCTTAAATCTCCTGCAGAACAGTAGATGAGTGACCTTGGGGCTGGTAGATGGCTCTCTTCGTTGGCATTGTCACGTAGTGCTCAGCCGGGAAGGCCGGCAAAGAGCTTGTGCTCAGTAGTCCGTTGCTTTCCTCATCTCAGGAGTGTCCCCATCTGGACCAGGTGTGGTAGTCATGCAGCTGAATGTCCCCAGTGTTCCTAATGGTTCCCAGGCCCCACAGACCCCATCTATGGTCCAGTGGAGTCACTGTAAATACTACAGCATGGACCAGCGGGGTCAGAAGCCCGGAGACCTGTACAACCCTGAGAGCAGCCCCCAGGTGAGTTCCCAGCCCAGCCACATGGGGGAGGGAGACTGGGGTGCCTTTCCCTTGGTGAGGAGAGCAACCAGCGATGGGACCCACCAGCTGTGGCCAGGCATAAGCAGCCCTAAAGATGGCCTGAAAAGCACTTTAAAAGCAACATTCTGGCATCTCCACCATAAGGGCACAGAACCCTGGTATGACCTTTTGACCAGTTGTATATTTTAACATTTTGTTCCTGTGAAACTAAGTACAGCAGTCCAGCACCATGTAAGAGCTTGGGTTTGCAGTCACAGGGCCTGATTTAGATCCCTGCTTTATGGCTGTGCTGTCTATGTAACCACAAACCAGTCACTCTCTCTGGGCCTCAGTTTCCTCATCTGCAAAATAAAAAGTTTGTACCAGATGACTTTTAAGTATATGAGTCTATGACAGTTTCAACTAAAATGTTTTCATAAGACCAGTTAATAACATGAAGCAGGCTATGCTTGTGTCAGAAAGTGGAAATTAATGTAACCGAAACTGATTGCCTGAATGCTTAGGAGTTATAGGGTAGAATCATAGTCAGGTTTGGGTAGGTGGGATTAGATAGGAAGGCCTTCCTGGAGATGTTTTGATCCAGTCCTAGAGCAGGGTTTGATTTTTGACTAGTGTGTGACATGCTTTTCTTTCCTCTGCAGGCCAACACACAGATGAATAGCCCTATCACATCTCCCACTCAGTCTCCAACCCCATCTCCCGTCACCAGCCTCAGCAGCGTCTGCACAGGACTCAGCCCTCTTCCTGTCCTTACGCAGTTCCCCCGACCTGTTGGCCCTGCCCAGGGTAAGGACAGGAACAGCTAATTCAGCTCTTGTTTTCACCTGCTCATTAGGTGTGAGGTAGGAGGCAGCACCTGGTGGAGTGAGCATTGGCTTTGGAGTCAGAGGAAGGGGCTTGAATCTCAGTACTGCTTCTTATAACAACAAAAAAGTACATTTTCCCTGGGGATAGGAGAAATGTTACCCTCTCATTTCTCAGACTATCATTCTCACCTACACGGACTAGAAGAGTGTCCCTCACAAGGAGTCTATTTAAGGGAAGGGATACAAAGGAGATTGATGATGTCCCCATTATAGCTCAGTTTCTTTCCTGGGCTCTTTTATCTCTCTCTCTCTCCCTCCCACCTGCACCGATAAAGAGAATTCTTCTGGTATAGAGCCAACTGATTCCATGTTAGTTACCATAGATTGTCTGTGGAATACCACTGAGAGCAGAGAGAATTTGGAGGGAATGCCTTGCTCTAAAAATCAGGCTCCAGTGGGATTGGTATTGCTGGCACCTACTTTGTCCACATGCTTTGAACTCCCCTGGAAGCCACACCAGATGTTATTCTCCCTCCTTTAAGCCTCCAGAAAACTTGCTTTTCCTTCTTTCCAGGCGATGGGCGATATTCCCTCCTAGGCCAGCCATTACAGTACAATCTGTCCATCTGTCCTCCCCTGCTCCATGGCCAGTCGACTTATACAGCACACCAGGTAAGTATACTTCTCTCCTCTGTGCCCTTCCACTCTCTTTTATGGTCCTTTGTATTTCCTATTCAGGTGCCTTGCTCCTAGTTACCAGCCTCCACTGGCTTATCTGTGGTCAAGGGCTACAGTTTGGGATGGGATCTTTGGAGTTGGGATGGTTTGGGGGCTAGAAGGGCCTTGATCAGTTATCACCTATATGCCACCTACTCTAATCCTCAGCTCTCCACTTCTCAGGACCTACTCCTTGGCCAGTCTGAGTAACTGCTAGGGTTCATGGAAGGTCCTCAGAATTGGGTGCTATTCCTTTAACCCTTTTTAATGGCCCAGAAAACACTGGGAGGGTGAGGAAACAGCTGTTTACCTGAAACATAAATTGGCTTTTTAACGTTGAAGGGACAGACTGGAATGAAGCATGGAAACCGGGGGAAGAGGCAGGCACTCAAATCTGCCTCCACCGACCTAGGGACTGCAGATGTTGGTGAGTGTCTGTATGCTGGGAAAGGGCACCCTAGCCACCCTACCATCCTCGAAAGCCCACTGAGGGGGAATAGACTCTAGTAGCAAGGGAGGTGTGGGAGGGGAACATCTACAGCGGTGGTAACCTTCTGTGCTCAGGGTCAAGGAGGAGACAAAGGAGAGATGGAATGTTTTGGTTTCCCTCTTTACCTAGCTGCCCCAGCTGCCAGGAAAGGTGGTGGTATTGGCCAAGCTTAATGTTAACAAAAAAATCTTCTGAGGTACAACCCTGCCCACACCTTTGGATAGTAAGGAGGCTGGAGGTTGGGAAAAATCAGTGGGGAGTTTCAGAGAATGGTTTACCCCTTCCTTTGAGATATACAAGATCTTTCAGGATTAGAGCCTGGTTTCCCCACTTGGAGCAGTTTGGCAGATTTATGAAGGGCACTAAGTGTCCAAGCTGATGGGAAGAAAAATCTTTTGAAAACTATTCCCCTGGTCAGGGCAAGGAGGACTCTGTCCAGCAAATTAAAGGTTGAAAACCTATCTGTTGATACCAACCTTTAAGAACAGCTAGTATATGTTAACATGTATAGACTGCCTGTCTCTACCCCACATAGCCCCAGATTGTCATAAATAAATTAAAAAAGAAACACTAGTATACCTAAGCTTCCTTCAAGACAGGGTCACCCAAGGAGAGGCATAGGCTCCCAGGTCAGTCCATGCCTAGTTAATCTTGATGATACTTTTGTCTCACACGTATCTGGGAGGAAAAGGTTAATTCATTTTTATTTATTTACTTCTTTTTGCTGCCCTAAGTCAGAGGCTAGGGAGAAAGGATGAACTGAGGGGGGGGGAGGGCAGATAGGGAGGTTGGGTGGGAATAGAGACAGGGGGAGGTGGGGCTTCTAGGAACAATGTATATGGACTTGGTCAGTTGGATCCTTCTCTGCCAGGACACTGTCCAGTCCCCGCCTCCTCCTGTCCCCTCCGCCCCTCACAGCCACATCCTCTCTCCCCCTTCCAGTCCTGGGGCGGGTGTTGGAGGTGACAGATCTCCCTGAGGGCATCACCCGCACAGAGGCCGACAAACTCTTCACGCAGCTCGCCATGTCCGGCGCCAAGATCCAGTGGCTCAAGGACGCTCAGGGGCTGCCAGGCGGCGGGGGCGGGGGCAGTGGGGGGGGTGGGGGGGACAACAACGGGACTGCCGAGAATGGCCGGCACACAGACCTCGCTGCCTTATACACCATCGTGGCTGTGTTCCCCAGCCCCCTGGCGGCCCAGAATGCCTCCCTCCGCCTCAACAACTCCGTGAGTCGCTTCAAACTTCGAGTGGCCAAAAAGAACTATGACCTGAGGATCCTGGAGCGGGCCAGCTCCCAGTAGGCAGAGGAGGGGAAGAGGCCAGCACCACGGGTTGGGGCAGGGTGGCATGGGCAAGGGTTGCAGAAAAAGCACAGATAGAGATGCTGATCCAGATAGACATGAGACATGCATGGAGCTAGGGAGACAAGACATAGAAATGGAGACTGAGACCATCGAGACAGTGAGACAGACAGACAGACCACACACACACACACACACACACACACACACAAACACGACTCAGTCTGGGGTTTTCTTTGCCACCTTTTCCCTCTGTTTCTCTGGGTGGCTCCTCTCCTCTCTGTCTCCCTCTCCCTCCAGTCCTCTCTTCCTTTTTTGGACATCCCTTTTCCCCCATCCTGGCCCCCAATGCATTTCTTTCATTTTTGGGGGGTGGTATGGAGGGGTCCTACACTCCCCCATTCCTCCCCTTCTCCTGCCACCCCATCTCCTCTTCCTCTTTTTGGTCTTTATGAATATATTTATATGGACAGAATTAAGAAGAAAAAAATAAATTGATTTTCCCCCTCCTTTCACTTCACCCCCAATCTGTCTCCCCTATCCCATGAATTAAACCTGTGCCTACCCCTCCTCTATCCACCCCAGCCCCCCAGAACACTTGTATATTGTTTGAGGTTCGTGCCGCAGTAACAGACACAGTATTTAATTGCACATACAGATGTTTGCTGGGTATGTTCACTGTAAATTTTATTTAATCTGGGTTTTTTTGTTTGTTTTGGGGGGTTGTTTGGGGGGTTTTATTTTATTTTATTTTTGTTTTGTTTTTAAATATAAAAAAAAAATCATCTGTCACTGGACGTCAGTCCTGGTTTCTCTGTTACTGCCCTTGGGAGGGGGTTGCAGGGAAGGATTTGGGATAGAGTGGAGTGGAGCTGCCTTCCAAATGGATGTCATCCTGCCACCCTCTTTCATTCTCCCCTCAATCCTCCACCTGTTCCGTAGGTGGCTGAACCTTCAGCTTCAGGGCCCTGATGGGGCAGGTATGAAGTGAGGGCATTGGCCCAGCCCTTGTCTTCCATTTTTCTCCCTGAAGTCTTTTTTAGTTCTGTGCTGGCAGGTAATAGGGGGAGTAAGTGTCCCCTGCAATAAAAGCTGCATTTGCAGAACCTGCAGTATTTTGACTTCCTCAGTCAGCCAGGATAGTCTCAGTATCCCTTCTCTTACATGCAGGAGATAGAGTAATCATACCTAACAAATTAGCTCTGTGTTATATCGTCATGTATAGCAGTATGGCCCTTGTGCTTCTCAGTAAATCTCACTGTCCTTAGGTTGCCCTAGGTTCTAAGATATATCTAAGATAGGTAAAATGTCTTGAAGTAGATCCACCTTCAAGTCCGGCCTACACAAAACCTCACTGCCCAGAAACTTAATGCTGATCTTGGACCCCACTGCACCCCATGTAGGAGGGAACACAAATGGGTTGAAGAGCCTGAGCATATGTTGAGTCAGTAATTTCACTTGGTGCTGGGTAACCTCTCTATTGGGGTTTTTTTCTGACCCTTCCTCCAGTCTAATCCTGTTAGAGGGTCTTCATACTTCTATATGTTGGAATTGGTGAGGCAATATGTTGTCATTAACAACTTGTTCTCTGCTGTGGTAGGAGTATCTCCCCATCAAGCTATACCCTCACCCAAACTAATAGAAGAAGGATGGCCTGGTGCAGTGGAAAAAGCCCTGGACTTGAAGTCAGAGGCCCTGGGTTAGAATCCCAGCTCTGCTAGCTCTGTTACTACCTGGGTGACCTTGGGCAAGTCACAAGGTCTCTTGGTATCGATGACCTCATCTGTAAAATTAAGGGGTCAAACTAGGTGACCTTTCAGGTCTCTTCTGGTTTTAGAAATCTGTTATCCTATGATCCTGTGGAATTCACTTCAGGTACAAATTGGCCATATTTGTTAAGTCCACCTTGGGGCATTCTGGTATGGGGGAGGGGGAATCAGGATGTTGAGAATCATGGGGTGGGGGTGGGGGGTCTCGTGGAGAATGGGAGGGCAATCTTGCCCCTAGAGTCTTCTTGATTCACATGGTGGGAGGGGCAGGAAGTAGAGGCCCAGTGATATACTGGTTATGATTACATTTTCTGAAGTAGCTGAAACCATCATTGCTATTTGCTGTAAGCATGTCGACATCTCCTCCTCTCCCCCCTCCCCACCCCTTTGTCTGGTCATTGGGTTGCTGATGTTCTTAGTTCCCTTTCCACATATGGCTCCCAGACCACACTCGGTCTCCCTGCCAGCATAGTTGGGGTGGGAGGCTGAGGAGAATGTGCAGAGATGATTCAAGAAAGACCCTATGAGATTGTCCAGTTTTTTGCAAGGCAGATAAGGTATTCCCTTCCCCTCACCAGAGATGAGGAAGCAGCCGTGTCTCATTGAGAAGTAACCCTACGGAACTTGAATTGACTTTCTCTATCCCCCTCTCCAGTTCTCAGCCTAGAATTACTTCTGCCTGAAGTGTTCATAAAGGGACAAAAAGCCACATTTGATATATTCAAAATGTAGGTGCCCTGCAAAGACTTGGGGAAGGATGATGTGAATAGATGGAATTGAAGCCAGTAGCCTATGGCTTCTAAGGGTGGGTCTGGAATAAATAGAAATGAAGGTAGTATCTAGTTTTCAGAGTGGAGGATGGGCAGGTTGTAGCCTTTCTTTACTCCAGTCAACCTTCCAAAATCCCTCCTAAAGGGATGCAAAATAGAGCAGAATTGTCCTGTAAACATTTAGCTACTACTATACTGAACATGGGTGAAGGGGTGGGGTTAGGGCATCTGTTACCTCAGCCAGTTGTAGCTGAAGAGATTTGGGGGAGGGAGGGCAGGGTCCAACACTGCCCCAAGCCTTTTAGTTTCCAATTTCTCTGTGTCAGCTGTGTTGCTCAGCTGTCCACTCTCCTCTAGCCCTGTCACTTAAGCTGTGACGCTGAAGGGAGAGGCTAGGTCTGCACACACCAGCTGGGGAGACGTGAGCACCAAGGGTATTTTGGGGGTATAAAGCCCCCCAGGCAAGAGGACAAAGCCTTCCTTTTCCATTCCCATCCAACACCAACACCAAGCCTCCTAACCTGGCATCCTCTTTCCTCCACTGGCTGTGGACTGACATAGGGAATCCCAAACGTAAGTTGCCTTTTCCTACTAGTTGCCAGACAGTGGCTCCTTGGGTTCCCAAACCCCTCAGTCAGTTCAACTCTCCCATTTGTCTCAACTGGCTATTAAGTAGTTTGGGGTATATAGGTTCCAGTCATTTCTTTCCCTGAAGAAAGGGCTGGGATCAGGAAAAAGGTTGGGGAGTTAATGTCTAGGGAATAGAGTAGTAGAGAAGGGAGGTCATATTACATTGAAACTTAAAAATAGCCAACCCCCAAGGCAGGCTGGGACAGGGCCTGACTTGGAGGTGGTGTTAAAACCCACTCCCACCCTTAGGCTTGGAGAGATGGGGGGAGCTGGAATCCTCTACCTCTCTACTCCAAAGTCAGAATCTGGGGGAGGGGGAAAAGGAATCCAGGGAAAAGTTCTATGGGGTCGTATATAACTGCCTATAGCCTTGAAGAAAAGAGAAAGCCCCAAAATGAGAAGTCTATCTTGGTGGAACTTCTACAAGAGAATGGAGATAGCCTTTGTGTAGGCTGTCTTCTGTAGGCCCACTTGGTCATCTCCCAATCTGGGCCCTTTTATGGAGTCTCCTTGTTTAGGCTCCTTTGTTTAGTCTCTCATTCTGGAAGCGGGGGATAGAGACCCTCTTTGTGTGTCTCTCAGCTTAAGAGCCCTGCAGTTCTCTTCCCAAGGCTCTATTTGTCCTAGCCTACAAGGTGAGTCTCTAGGAGTAAGAAAGGGAGGGGGGAGGGGAGGCAAGGAAGGATAAGAATCTACAGTGGGATCCCCACTTTTGCAGGATGACAGAAAAAGAGGTTCTGGATTCTCCCAAATCCTTCACAGCAGAAACACCAAAGAGTGGGGTGAGTTTGAGCCTCTGACAGAGCTTGGAGGGGCACTCTACAGCCTTCTGAGGAGAGTACCTGAATTGTTGGCTACAGAGTCAGGGGCTGTGGGGCTAATCTCAGTTATATGTAATTTATTTAAGGTACAGTCCCCCCTACACACACACACTTAATGTCTTCTCCCCTCTAGGGAATACCCAGTTCCTTGACCCAGAACATTTCCCAGGTGGTTTTAGCCTAATGTAGAACTGTAGTCTGAACTTTCCCTCTGCTCCTCCCTAGCTACAAAGGCTGAAGCAATTATTCAGAAAGGAGACTGTAGAAAGAAAGGAGATGGAGCTCCCCCCTGAGCCTCAGGCCAATGGAGAGGCAGTAGGGGCTCAAGGGGGACCCATCTACTACATCTATGAGGAGGAAGAAGAGGAAGAAGAGGAGGAAGAGAAGGAGCCACCCCCTGAACCCCCTAAGCCTGTCAATGACAAGCCCCATAAGTTCAAAGATCATTTCTTCAAGAAGCCCAAATTCTGTGATGTCTGTGCCAGAATGATTGTTCGTGAGTCTGGGAAATAGAGGAAGATGGGATGTGTGGAGCGTCATGGGACTGTGGGTTGAAGGGACTGGGAGAGAGATCAATATTGCACAAATTTAGATGAAGGTGGGGACTGTCTAAGGATATAGTTAGAGAAGCCTGGATAGGTTGAGGTGGTCTAAGAAATGAAAGAGCAGTTGGTAGGGAATGGGGTGATTCTGGCAGCAGAGGAGTAGAGAAGGGTTTCGTGATCTCACCCAAATGTTCTTTCCCTCTACCAAGTTAACAACAAATTTGGGCTACGATGCAAGAACTGCAAAACCAATATCCATGAACACTGCCAATCCTTTGTGGAGATGCAGAGATGCTTTGGCAAGATTGTGAGTTAGGTCTGGGAGCACGGGGGTGGAGGGGAGTGTTGAGGACAGGTATGCTCTGGATAGCGCCTCATGAGTTACCCCCATTCACTCTTTAGTATCTGCTTCCCCAGCCCCACGCTTACAAGACGAGACCTCCCTGAATAAAGGAGGAAGATTCCCAGTTACAGAGAGGGGGCTCTTGAGTCCAGAGCCCCATCTCCTTGTCTCAGTCACCTTCCTGTCTCCCCCACAGCCTCCTGGTTTCCGCCGTGCCTACAGTTCTCCACTCTATAGTGACCAGCAATATGCCTGTGTCAAGGACCTACTCTGTAAGTTTCGTTATTCCTCCACCCAGCTGAGGGAAATAGGCCAGGGGATTGATTGTTTCTGTAGCCTGGAAGCCTTTTGGTCACCATGACTGCGCCACTTCTGACTTGGGAAACTGAAACTTAAGACTTTGAAATCTCTTGGTGCCCAAGTTCTAGACACCCTGGTTTTATTCTTATCCTGAAATTTTTAGCTGCTCCAGCTTGTAGACTCATGGAAGGAATCATACTTATCTTGACTGCCAGCCCTGTTGTTTCTAGGCTCAAATTTCCCTGAGTTCTAAGTAGAAAATAAGGCTTCTGGTCCCCCCACCCCACACCCCTTTTCCCCCCATTAGATTCTCAGACCTTGTTCTTCCCTACCTGTATCCACCTCAGTCCTGCTGTCTTCCACAAAGGAGGACCTTCTCTTCCTGTAAGCCCTTCCTTAATGTCAGTAATGTTTCCTTCTCTTTCCTATGCCTCATTTTACTCCTAGCCAACCGAAATGACCCTGTTTTTGAGACACTTCGAACTGGAGTGATCATGGCAAACAAAGAACGGAAGAAGGGACAAGCAGATAAAAAGACCGTGAGCCCCTTCTGCCCCTTTCATGGTTGAAGCCCTCCTCTCCCCTCCCCAAGAGACCTTCTTGGTACCTCCAAAGGTTGTCCTTTGGAATATCATCATTCCCGAGAACACCTAATAAAAATAACAGCTGGCATTTCTATAATGCTCCAGGTTTGTTTTATCCCTGGAGGGCAGGTAATAGTAGTATTACCGTCCCGGTTTTAAAGATGAAGAAAGAGAGGTAGGCAAAGGCTAAGAGACTTGCCCAGGGTCACACAGCTAAGTAAGTATCTGAGGTCACATTTGAACTCAGATTTTCCTGACTCTGCTGCCAAACTATTCTAGATTCTCCAGATTATCCCTTAGAACTATGGCAGGGGGACTAGAACTACCTAGTCCTCTAGGACTCCAGTTGAGGGGGAAGAGAACAGTAGTTGGACATCATGGTGAGGTTATCAGGTAGGATGCTTTTAAGAAGAGGGAAATTCATTCCTGCTAAACTAATTTTATTTCACTTTCTGATAAAGCCACAGGACTGATAGAGCAGGAAAATGTTAGTTGTGCCTTGACTTCAGCAAGGCATTGCTGAATGCTCTAAAAAACATACTCTGTGAAGTGCCCAGGTGCTCTGCCTTAGACCTTGCCCTGAATGACACGTTTACCAAGTTTGTGGGTGACATGAAGCAGGGACAGGTAGCTAATATACTGGCTGACAGAATTACAATTTAAAAACATCTTTTAGGGCTGAAAAGACAGGCCTAAACTAAGATGAAACCGCATAGGAATAAGCACACCTTTGGTTACCTCTTTTGCATTACCTTGGTCCTATTCCTTTCCTGTTTTGCCTCATTTGAAGGTTCCACGGAAAAGGAGAGGCCTTAAAAGAAGAGACTTTTTATCAGACCATAGATAAGCCAAGTGCATGTTTTGTCAAGTGCAAGCGAGGTGCTGCAGTGAATTGGACCTGGTAGACCTGAGTTCAAATCCTGCCTCAGGCACTGGGACCCTAGGCAAATCACCCTCCCAGGCTCAGTTTTGTGCTCTGTAAAATGAGGATAATAATAGCACCTACCTCAGAGTTGTTAACGCATAAAGCCCTTTGCAAACCTGAAAGTACTATATAAATGCTAGCTATCATTATTATTATTAAGGAGACTTGAAGCCATTTCATATGAGGAGCAATCGTTTGGAAAGGACAAGGCCTAGTTAATCGAAGTACAATCACTGTCCCCGATACAGATGTTCAAGGGACTGTTACATGGAAGATGGACCTGTTCTCCCTCGTTCCAGAAGATAGAACTAGAGTCGTGAATGAATGAAAAGCACTTACCGAGTATTTACTGCGTGTCAGGCGCTGTGATAAGTGCAGTATAAAATTGAGACAGTCCTTGCACTCAGGTGGTTTATATTCTTATCAGGGAGACAATGCGTTTAGGGCGGTAGTGGCCAGGGAAGGGAGTTACGGTTCTGGAAGTCACAAAGATGGTCAAGAACAACAGGGCAGGCCGCTACCACCCTTTCCAGAGGCTATGGTGGTAATGATTTGATTACAGTTCTCAGAGAAAGAGGTGGAAAGGGAGGTTATTTGCTCAGAGGCAGGGCACAAATGGCCAGGGTACAGCTGAAGATGCACGGCTGCTTCAGTGGCCATCTGGCATGGCCCTTGGTCAGGTTTGGAGAGTGGAATACCAGCGGCAATAGCAATTTCAGTTCATCTCACATTTGTTAATGAGTGCCAAAAGCCCAGTGTCTACTGGGGATACAAAAATGGAAAATGACATAGTCCCTGCCCTCCAGAAGCTAACATTTTTATACTAGGGAGCAAACAGACATGCCAGCAAATAGGCAGAAAAAGGCCTGCTCGTGGGAGTGACATGAGCAGATCTGTAAATTAGAGTGTATGTTCTCTGTCTCAGGGAGTTGATTTTGGAGATTTTGCCTCATTAGTAGGAAAAACCTTTCAACAATTAGAACCTGTCCGCATTAGAATGGCCTGCCCTCACAAAGTAACCTTGTGATTGGAAATATTAAAGGAGAGACTGAATATCCTGTCAAGGACGTAGAGGAGATTCCTGCATTGGGTAGGAAATTGCACTGGATGACCTCTAAATTTCCCCAAAAACCTGGGTTTTAGGTTAAGGACCAAAGGAAGGATCTCACTGTCCTCATCTGCTCCTTAACTCTGGGGCTCTCTTCCTTTAGCCTCTAGCAGCCATGATGGAGGAGGAGCCAGAAGCCCCCAAAACTGAGGAAGGAAAACCCCAGGCTGGTGAGTAAAACCCTACCTCCCATACGGATGGGTTTCAGCGAGGACTGGATAATAACTGTGGACCAGGTTGTTGGTGTAGGTAAGAAAAGGGGCAGCCAGACAGAGCTAGAAGAGACACTTAAGTTAGCAATGAAGTTGAAAGGGTGATGCTCTCCTGGATTCAAGATGTCTATCTCCAACCTCAGGAAATCCGGAGGGAGACAAGAAGACTGACAAAAAGACAGCTGAGGATAAAGTAAGGATTTTTCTCCATGTCTCCTCACACCTTCGGGGTGCTCTCTTACCCCTCATCCCTCCCACCCCATACCCATTAGCTCTGATGGTAACACTCCCAAATTATCCCCACTTACATCCTGCCCCTACTCCCTGACACACATAATTCCAAGACTGGAGACTTTGTGATAAGTTAAAATGTTAATGGCTTTGTTGGGGGAGATCCCTGGATTGGAGCCCTTATCATTTGGATTAAAATAGCTTTGGATTCAACAAGATTAAAATTCATTACATCTTTCTCCTGTACTCCCCAGAACAAGCAGCCTGGATTCCAGCAGTCTCACTACTTTGTGGCCCTCTATCGGTTCAAGGCTTTGGAAAAGGATGATCTGGACTTTCCGTGAGGGCAAAGGAGGGGAGAGAGAAAACTGTAGATATTTATGTATATGCAAAGGAGGAGGGGGAGCTCAGGGAGCTCATCACCATCCCAAACCTGCAAAGTGTAGTTCTTGGGACGGAAGACAAAAGAATATCTTTTTGGGTGCCATGTATTTGAGTGGAAGACTCCCTTATCTTACAGTCTTTTCTGGTCTGTTCTAGACCTGGAGAGAAGATCACAGTCATCGATGATTCTAATGAGGAGTGGTGGCGGGTGAGAGAGGGGACACAGACTGGCCTAGATTGTTATGTAGGGTGGGGCTGTTCTGACCTTCCACCTTTTACCGATTTCCAGGGGTTATGGATCAGGACTTGACCCATCCACCCCCCTTCCCACTGCTTCTTATCCTTCCCCTCAGGGCAAGATTGGGGAGAAGGTTGGATTTTTTCCCCAAAATTTCATCATCCGAGTCAGGGCTGGTGAGCGTGTGCACCGGGTGACTAGATCCTTTGTGGGAAACCGTGAAATTGGGCAGATAACGCTCAAGAAGGACCAGGTGAATTTCCCCTAATCCAAGTACTGCCATCGTATCCTTTCTCCACCAATTGCCTGTTCAGACCCCTTCTGATTTGGGAATCCCCAGGAATCCTAACCCCTGAAGTATCTTGTACCTAATTGCCAAATCCTAACCCCTTTCTCTGTCCCTCCTTCAGATTGTGGTGCAGAAAGGGGACGAAGCTGGTGGTTATGTCAAAGTCTACACTGGTCGGAAGGTGGGGCTATTTCCCACCGACTTCCTGGAGGAAATTTAGGGGTGCAGGTGCCCCAAGCAAACCAGAATCATATTCAGTGCCTACTATGTACCAGGCACTGTGTGATTTACAAAAACAGAACGATCCCTGCCCTCTCTTTAGGAGAGAACACTCCCTTACTCCACTTTGGGCTGAATTGTGGGGAGGGGTGGAAGTTAGGGCAGCTCACTTCCAGGGGGTGCTATATTCTAAGAGGGCTGGTTCCCCCTTAAACTCGCCTCCCTCGTGTGAGACTTTCAGTACTGGGCATGCAGCGGCACCTTACCCCCCCCACACGAACACTCCCCGGCTTCCCTGAACTTCCGCACTGGTGATTGATATTGGGGAGTAGGAGGAAAGGCCTCCTTTAAGGCTGGGTAGGTCGGGAGCGGGGAGTCCAGGAGGCCAAGTTGTAGGCAGAGCCCTTAGCTCTTTAAAGTTTTGTGGGGAAAGGGCTGGAAGAAAATTGTTTCTTTAAATTAAGAGTCTTTTTTAAAATCTTTGTTACAAGGCAGGACTTGCCTGAAAGGGGGGATAGGAATCTATTCAGAAATGAAGTTGTTGTAAAAACAAAGAATCGATTAAAAACAATTTACAAAAAGTTGAACTGGCAGCTTAGAAAATAAATTTGAGAACAGAAAAAACTATGGAACAGCCACTATGTCCTAGCTCTCTCCTGGGTGAGTCGGTGGGGGATAAGGAGAAGTAGAGGGCAGGGTCTCTGCTCTCCGGGGCGGTCGACTCCAGCAGATTAAAAAGTTAAATAATACCTCCGCTCAGCCGCGTGGGGAATAATATGGTCGCCGCTGGCGGTTGTATTCTGTTTGCTGAGTGAATGCATCATGCTTTTTTTTACATTGGGAAGGAGTATAGGGGATTGGGGGGCGTTACAGCTAAGTAACCCGCACCCCCAGAACCAGGGAGGCCACCGGGGTTGGGGAGTAGGACGGGAGGGTTTCTCCAGCGAAAGGGAAAAGGGCCCCAGGCCGTGCCATTTAGGGGTTTCACAAACACACTAGTGGCGTGGCGTGGCGTGGCATGGCACGGCGTGGCGTCCGGGTTCGCCCGGCTCCTCGTCCCACCCGCGGCGTAGGCCCAGGAGAGGCCGCCAGGGGGAGGTAGAAGATCTCGGTTAGAGAGAGAGTGTGTGTGTCTGTCTCTCGGGGGGGGGGGGGGGGGGCGGAGAGGAAGACAAACTACAGAAACCCCGGGTGGGTGTGAAAGTGTGTGGTTGGGGTGTGTGTGTGGGGGGGTCGCCGTGCTGTTTACCTAGCAACAGCAACATGCGTCCTGAGGGAAGAACGGAGCTTGGCCGGGAGGCAGATGAAGGGGGGAGTGGGGGGGGGGGCGCGGTGGCCTCTCCTGGTCCCCATCCCGAAAGCTTCCCGGACTTCGGATGTGTGTGTGTGTGAGAGAGAGGGAGCACACACTCCCGGTCCGAGCCGTCTTCCTGTGGCGTGCCGTATGCAAATGTTATGATTTACATATGCAAATATGCAAATACTCCAGGCCGGGTCACAGCGGCAGGTGGCAGGGACTGGGAAGGTAAGGGGAGGAGGGAGAGGATAAAGGGGTAGGAATTTTAATTTGGGGCTAGACATGGCTGGAGAGAGAATACTGAGGTAGGCTTCAGAGTATGGGGGTGGGGTAGGGGAGTCTCCGTCCTAAGAAAAAAGGTGGGTCTGCCTGAGACTCCTTTTCTGTCCAGCCTCTGTTAGGCCTGAGATTGGCACCGTTTGGCAAGGTTGGCAGCGGGAGCCTGGGCACCATCTGCTGCTGGTGGCAAGGAAGGCGGGGAAGGAGGAGGCTCAGCTGGGCTGGAGGAGGAGGGGACCCTGGGACATATTTAGGGAGATCCCCCTCCCATCCATAAATAAACGTGGGGGAAAACCGTAAAGTACGCACTGGAGTCTGGACGCCAGTTTCTTATTGCCCTCTGCACCTAACTGCTCCGCCACACACTGCGGGGAAAAAGACCCAAGGGCAAGCGTCTTGAGAAAGGCCCCGACCCACCCTTATCTGTTAAGTCAGGGTAATGAGGCTGGAGGGGTCTCTGAGAAGTCTAGCCTCCCAAGACGAAGTTCTCCAGTCCAGCCCTCTTATGCTCCTTCCCCTCTCACCGCTCCCGATACCCAGGGGATACTTCTGGTCCGTTATCAGGATTCACTCATGCACTAGAAGAAGGCGTGGGAAATAGAAATGACATCGGGTCGGCCACTGCTTCTCCCAACCCCCTCCTCCACACAAACTCTTGTCTCTTATTTCTGCGAAGAATAAATTGTGGGAGTCAGAGCAGACCCGAGGGAAGTCCTGGAGAATGGGGTGGGGGGAGAGATGTCTCCCACCCCCTTCCAACACTGAAGCGAAACCAATTTGCCGGCTCATTTGCTGCGATGCTGGGGGGTCGGGAAACTCTGGAGGGCTGCTGTTCTCCACTCCCCCGCCTCGCCCCGCTTACACACACGGGCGGGGGGCGGGGTGCGCTCCCCTCTCGGAGCCGGCAGCTGTCCCTAATTAGAACGGAGGTTTAATTGGATTTATCAGCAGTTAATAGGAAATTAAGCAAAGGGCCCGAGAGGCGGAGGGAAGAGGGTAGGGAGAATACAGATTGGAAGGAGGGGTGGGGTTTGTGGTGGAAGTGTGCTTGTGTATTTGGGGGGGGGGGCGGCTTTAAGACCATCGAGGTCAGTTGGCGGAAAACAGGAAGGAGAAAAGTGATAGTATGGATCGGGATCCACCTTACTTCGTTACACAGTACATTGACCCCAAATGGCAACTGGACTTCTCTTGCTAAGTAGCTACCCTCACCAAGTCTCAACCCCCCGGGGCTCCAGGATCAGAATGCGAAACCAGCCTCCTGGAGGAGCCACCAAGAGAAGCGTGTGAGGAAGGGACAAGTGGAGCTAGTGTGTCCCAGAACCTCCCAGAACACCCTCTCCCTTGTGGCTGTGATGAATGATTCGGCCTTCAGCAAAGGTCAAGAAATTTCACCTAGAAAGCTGACTGAATTGAAAACAGGAGGCGGTTAGGGTGGGCAGACTGTCCACTAGGCCTTTGATAGAAGCCGGCTGCATCTCACCCTCTCTCCTAAGCTAAACAAAGAATGCCTCTTGCCATGGTGGAAGGAGCACTGGAATTAGGAGGCAGGCCACCTGAATTCGAGTCCCAGCCCTACTACTCAGTTTGGTTTCTTTAGCTGCGAAATCAAGGGGTCAAACTAGACCTCTAAAATCTCTTTCAGCTCTGACATTCCATAATTCTCATCCTGAGCCTCAATTTCCCCATCCTCTCAATCTCTCCCACGAGAAAAAGAAGAAGTGAGACTTGGTAAAGTTAGGCAGCTGAGCAGGACCGTTGGAGACTATGAAGAGGCGAGCCCTCGAGCCCTCCCTCAGTCCGTCCTGCTATGCTTTTCCCCCTAAGGCTGGCGGTTATTGAGTTGGCTCCCCAATTCTTGTCTCCTCCACTCTGGGCCAAGGATACTGGGCCTTTCCCTAAATCTCTCTAGTGGTTCCTTTCGTTTGCATAAACCCAATTTGCATATTGATGCAGCTCCCCTACAAGTCCTGCTTGGGGGGGGGGCGGAGAGATCTGGTGCAGAAGGGACCCAGGGGTTCCTGCAGACATTCCCCCATTTGCATTGCGGATGGCAGCTACTACTCTGTGTTCTCTGAAGATAAGCCCTATTCCCACCCTTGGGAAGTCAATGAATTCATTCCCTCCTCCCCTTCTGTCCAGGGAGGGGGGACCCCCGAAGAGACGGACGGAAACTCAAGGGGCTGAAGCCCCTGGGACCCCTAGAATAAGGGGAAGCTCATAATGTGGCTTCGACCCTCCAGGACCCCCAGGAGCCCGAAGCTAAGCTGGGGCTGCAGGAAGCTGTTGAGTCAACAGCCGGAGGCACCTCGTGTCACCACGACCTCATTACACCGCTAACGAGGCCACGATCCCCCGAGAGCCCCAACCTGCCCCCCTCTGCCTATTTGCCTGGCGATCTGGGAAGGGTTGGGTTGAACTGAGGGAAAGACTGACGGACATTGTGTGCATAAGAGCGCGTCTTCGTGTCTGGCTGTGACTATGTATGTGTCTCTTTGTGTGTGTCCTTTTGTCTATCTGTCTCGGTGTGTCTTGTGAGGCTGTGTGTATGAGAGATTCGGAGTGTGTTTGTGTCTTGGTGACAGTGCGTGGGCGTGTGCCTGGGTGTGAGACGCGCGGTATGTGTCCGTGTGACAAAGTGACGGATGTGTGTGTGTGTGTGTGTGTGTCTCGCCCCCTCCTATTTCCTCCTCTTCCCCATTTCTATTCCTCTCTCCTCTCCCGGCCTGGCTCCCGGCTTCGCTGCCTCCATCATCTCCATCCATTATTGAAGAAACAGCCGCGTCCGCTCCAATCACATCAACAAATCCCCATCACCACCGACACCCCCCATCCCCCTCACCAGGGGCGCAGGAGGGGGAGCCATGGAGTTGGGGGGGATCAAAGACGTGCTGTGTGGGGAAAGGGGAGCAAGGACTGGGGGAATATAGCTCACGACCTCATGCCCTGAGCCGAAGGGGAGGAGGGCTGGGACCGCGGGCCGGGATGCCTGGGTCCCCCAGCGGGAGAGCGCTTTGCATAAACAGATGGTGCGGATGTCTTTGTCTCTCTTGCTCTCCGTCTCCGCTCCTGTCTGGCTGATGCAATAATGCACATCTCGGAGCCTCGGGATCCAGCTCCCTTAATAGCGGGAGAGGGGGGTCAGGGAGAGGGGGATGGTGGGGGGGGGGGAGCAGCTCCCGAGCAGATGCTGATTTGTCTTCCTTCCTGGACACCATCTCCTCCCTACAGCTGCATCGGGGAAAACCGAGACCATATAGGAGCTGAGAAGAGGAAGGGAAAAGGGGAGTAAGGCTCCAGGGATGTTCTTGGGAGTGCTGCAACCTCGGGGTCCCAATGGTGGAATGGGGGGCGGGTAGGGTGGGAGGGAAAGAGAGGCAGAGACAGATGGGCAGAGACAGGAAAGGTAACATTAAGTTGGTTAGAGGTCTTGGAAATGAAGGTTTTGGAGCAAACTGCCAGGACCTTGGATAGCGCCCTAGAGGGAGGCGTTGGCGGGGGTGGGGGGGGGCAGCATAGGTGCAAGCAGAGGAGGTGAATGTCATAGCTTCTCCCTTACCTCCCCTGCTAACCACACCCAGCATGCCCCTGGCCAGCCACCTTTTCTCTCTACCGACGAGTTTGGCAGAACTCTCCAGAACTGGCGGGGGGCAGCATTAGCCACCGGGCTCAAATGCCCAGGGAGCCCCAACTTCTAAGCCCTGCCCCCTCAATGCTCTGGTGATCTACCAGAGCGCCACCCTCCCCCCCCCCCCCCCAGTGTATTCCCATATTACCGCTCCAGGTCTCAAGACACACACAACCACGCACTCCCTTACCTCCACCCACCAAATGAACAGGGGTGGGTGACTGAGCTGAAGTGACCCTTGTTCTTGTCCTTGTCAAGAACTTTTAGCCCCTGGGCCTCTTGAAGAGTCCAGTCCCTTTTCTGTAGCTGGGAACGCCCTGGAGGGCAACTTCCACCTGGTCCAGCAGATGGAGCTCTGGGGCTTTGTTCTGCACAGACTCCTAATACTGAGCAGCTCTGACCTAAAGTCTGGAGTGGGAACCCACACTGCACTTGGTCCAGTAGCCTCAGGACTTCCCCACTGGGCCCAACTCATTTTAATATGCGGCAGGGAGGACTGGTTGGAGTAGAGCGTCCCCAATCAGCGCTAATTAGGCAGATTGAGTCGTCTGAGTACAGCATCCCCTCCCCAAGTTTCCCCCACTAATCCACAGCTAATGACTCCTTAGCACCCGAGCACTGTCCGGGAGTTAGCAACCTGCGCCCCTAGTGCTGGAGGGGGTGGGGAGGAGCTGTTAGCCCTGGGGCCAGAGAAATAGAAAGACCCGGGGTCAGAGACAAGAATAAAAGGGGAAAGAAATTGAAACACACAACAAAGACAGACAAAAATTATTGAAGAGAAGAAAGGGGCAGGAAGAGACAAAGTCAAAGTGGCAGATAGCTGGAGAAGAAAAGGGACAGAGAAGAGAGACTGGAAGAGGACAGACAGAGAACAGACAGGAAGACAAACAGAGGCTCAAAGAAGCTTAGAAACAGACCAAGAGAAGAGAAAAAGGGCCCCAGTCAAGGAAAAACAAAGATAAATTGGGGAAGGGGGATGTTAAGGCTAGAGAGATGGGCAAAGAAAATCAGAAATTAGGGAGGAGGTGGAGAAAGACAGAGCCCAGAGCTTCCTGTGAGACAAGTGGATAACAGAAAAATGAAGGGGGATGAGGAGGAAAGAGATAAAGAATCTGAGGGGAAGTGGTTGCAGAGATGTAAGGGACCTTCTTTGAGCTCTTCTGAGATTGACCAGTTCAGGGACCCAGAGTGACCAGGAAGAAAGACTGGGGGGGGAGGGTGCAAAGAGCAGAGGAAAGTAAAAATCAGAGCTAAAGAGAAAAAATTGGTTAAGAACTCCCCAAACTCAACGACTGAGAAATAGGAAGCAGGAAAGGAGGCTTGGGGAGATTGGATCCGTCTGCCTTCGAATTAGAGCAAATGGTGATCTTCCTCCCTCAGATGCTTAACACAGTCCCTTCACCTGCTGTTGTTTTCTTTTTCTAAGTCCCTTTTCCATGATAGGAGAGGAGGGGTGAGGTCCACATTCTGGGGTCACCCTCTTTCCTTCCCCAACATCAACACCTCTTCCATTCCCCCAGCTGTGGGACATACCAGAACCAGATGTGCAGTCCAGCTGTGGCAGAGGCAAGAATAGGATGTTTGGGTTTTCTTTTTTCTTATCAGACATAGCGGTTGGGGGGAGGGAGAGGGAGGGAAAGGAGGACGTGGGAGTGAAGGAGAGCAGAGACTGGGGGGACTGAGCAGTGGCATCTGATCTGAGAGGCCCTCGGATGAAGATATGAAGATTGAAGCTTAATACTATCCCTTATCCTGACTACATAAGGAGGCCAGGATCTGAGGAGAGACAGAGGCCAAGGTAGAAAGAGAAATTCATACTCTTACTCTCTCTCTCTCTCTCTCTCTCTCTCTCTCTCTCTCATCTCTTTGTTCTCTGTGTCTCTGACATTTTATCTCATTATCCTCGGAGAGGCTGAGAGAACCGGACCCCTCAGCCTAATTACCTAGTAGCCTAGCTGCTGTCATTGACAAGAAGTGGGGGGAAGGAGTGGGGGAGAGGAAGGAAGTTGTCAGAGTTGCAGGTGGTGTGGGCTGAGGAGAAGCAGACACTAGAGGGCTGATGGGGGTCTGGAGGGTAGAAATCCCAAAGGAAAAGGGATTATTGGAGAATGCATTGTCAACCATTGGGGGTATGATCCCTGGCTCCATAGTATCAAGGGCCAGGCAGGGGGACCACTTTGCAATGGAAGAACCCAGCAGTGTGTCTCTGAAGTAGGAGAATGTCCCCTAACAATCAACCCACCCAGACTGAGGTTTCCTACTTGTACAAAGACAATGTACACCTTTTCCTAGCCTGACCTGGCTTGCAATGTCTGCTTCCAAGTCTCAGGGCAGTGGGGGGAGGGGCCATTTCTAACAAACACATGATCCAAAATGTAGAGGCTGCAGTGAAGAGAGTCTCTCCCTCCCACTCCCCTCAGAAACTCCCACTCCCCTTCTCCCACCAGCACTGCTCACCCACAGGTGGCCTGCAGATAAAGCTATTGTTTTTAGGTGTCTCTGACTCTTTGTGGGGTCTCAGTCTTAGTTCTTGTCTGTTTTCCTCTACGCTTGTGTCTACACTCCAATAGCTAGTGTGAATTCTTCTGTCACTCTGTTCTCTCTTCCCCACCCTGTCATCCTGTTCTCCCTGTTTTCTATTTGCTTTCTTTTCCCTCTCTTTCCCTTCTCTATTAGAGTGACTTCCCCCCTCCTCTCTTTTTCCCATTCCCTTCTCCTTCTTATCTTCACAAGAAGGAAGAGAGTGGATAGTATACTTCTCCTGATGGATCCATTGGTTCCCTAGTCTTCATTCCAACACCCCTGATGTTAGGGAGGAGGCTGTTTCTTACCAAGAAATGATCCCTAAACTGAATGTGAACCTGTAATTCCAACTGGGTTTTGAATCTGTGTGAGAATCCAGATCCCTGACTCCAAAGTAGAATTTGAGTGTGGTTCTCCTGAATTAGACTTCTCTCACCTGTAAAGGGTCCTGGTCCCAAAGGTGTGTGGGTTTTCTATACTTCTGGGGACTCGGTCCAAAAAAAAAAAGCTTCCCCATCTGCACTGTCAAACCTTTCAAACTGGCCCCATCCCCTGCAGACTAGGTTCTTAGGAGAGGGGAGAGGATTGGGAGGGGAAGATTTTGCCTTTCTGTCTCCCTATCACGTCTCTGGTGGCAATGTTGCTGAGCAATTAGTTTAACAAGTGGTGTGTGTGTGGGGGGGGGGGGTGTGTCTCCCATCCCTGTGTCCCTGGCTTTGATCCCAAGTCTGATCCAATGGGAGCTAAGAAGGGGAGTGCTGGGTTGGCGGTGTGGGGAGAGGCGTGGTCTCTGAATTTCATAGAACCATCACAGGGCCCCAGCCTTTAACTCTAAGCCCTTCAAAGCCACAGACACCTCTATATCTCCCTTTCCCCAGACTCGAAGGTCTCTGGGCCCTGTTGCAGATGTACCTGGGCCCTGTCACAGGACCTATACCCCCTGCCAATTATTCTTGGGAGGGGCCTCCAATTATGAGCAATTCTGGGCCAACTCTGGGTTTCTGCTGGTCTTCTGGACCATCTCTCCCGAAGAGATTCTTAACCTGGGGTCCATGGATCCCCAAGGAGTCCTTAGATAGATTTCATGGAGTCCTGTACTTGGATGGGAAAACCATTACGTCTTTATTTTCACCAACCTTTAACTGATTTTGTTTCCTTCAATTAGGGATTAAAAAAAAAACCAACAACACAGCCTTATTCTGAGAAGGGATGGATGGGTCTCAACCGATTGTCAAAGGGGTCCATGACACAAAAAAGGTTAAGAACCCCTGATCTAGTTGAATGGGGTCCAAAGCTGGAGCTGACTGAGAGACAGAAATTCCTGTATCCTATCCTCAACTCATCTACTCTGCTGCAATTCGACCTCCTTCTTTCGGTTTTTCTGGCTCAAAAATAGGGATTTCCTGCTCCAAGCCCCAGTTCTCAAAAATACTTTGGCGCTCTCTGCGTGCGTGTGGAAGGAGGGGGTTCACGAAGGTTATTACCATATTGCTCAGAATGTGAACGTCCTGGGCTCAGGCTGAACTGGGCAGGGGTGTATTCCTGTACTGGGAAGCGTGGGAGGTGGCATCCCATTCCAGGCGCCAGCCCCTTAAACCCCTTTCCAAGTCTTTTCCCAGTTCCGCCGCTGGAGGAGAGAGGAGGAGAAGTGGAAGAGGTGGAGGCAAACTCGGGGCTGGGCTGAGTTGACCCCTCCCAGAGCCCTGGGCAAATGGGGTGGGGGAGAGGTGGTAACCCAGGAGGAGAAAAAGAGCGGAACTGGAAGAGGAGGAGGAGAAGACGGGAGAATACAGAGGCAACATGTTGGGAACCCAATTTTGGGACCGTTTTATCCGGCAGATCAAGAGAAACCCCGGAGTGAGTCCCATTCCCTCTGTGGGCCCCCATATCTGCCTCTCTCCTCCTTCCCCATCCCTGGTCCTCTATCCCGATGTTCTCTAAGTTCTTACCCTGCTATCCTCATCGTCTTTTATAACCGTCCCTCTTCCTAGTTCCTTCCATCCCCTCTCTCTTCCCCTCTTTCCCCCCTCCCTCGCTATAGCTTAACTGGGTTTGTAGGAAATGGGCCTATGCTGACAAGGGAAGAGAGCACTCTGGTTGGGGTGGGAGGACCCCGGAGGCTTAGGACAAATGCGGAACCAAGAGATCTAGAGAAGGAATCTGAAAATGGACCCTCCAGGTCCCTCGGTCCCCTTATGAATGAGAAAGCTGGGGAGGCCGGGACTGGCCCTTCTTTGAAATGAACCCTTCAGAGGTTGGGGGTGGGGGGCGGTATGGCGAGAAGTTGAGGGGACCTCGGAGACTGGAATAAAGGGCCCGGGATCCTCCAGGGTGAGAGGAAAGAGTCCACCTCTGACCATGTCCACCATTAACGTCCTCATCCTTCTCCGACTCCCTCACGCCAGCTTATCCCGCTAATCAGCTTCATTGGCCTGGGGATGGGCAGCGCTGCGCTTTACCTGCTTAGACTCGCCTTGCGCAGCCCCGACGTCAGGTAAGGGCCTAAGGGAACTAACAGGGGCGCCGCCCAGGAGGCTTAGGTTTAGACTGGGAAATGCGGGCCAAAGAGGGAGAAAGAACTTGCTGGGGATGATGGAGGTATTGAGGAGCGCCACCCGGGAAGCAGAAGCTACAGGGTTCCCTGGACTAGATTTGCCTTCGGATATCCCAAGCTACCCCCCATCCTCAGACTGTAGAACTCGAACCTGGCTCTCTCCCTGCGCCCTTCCCCCGCTCACTTCATCCGACAGAAGCCTTGGGCCCAGCTCAGGTGGTCCTGGTGACCGCGCTGAGCTCCCTGCCCGGTTGCCATGGCGACGCCACTCTGCCCGCGGCCCGGCGTTAGGGCTGGCGGCTGAATTGCCGCCGCGGGGGATGGGACCCTTCCTCACTCCGAGAAGTGAGCTAGGGGCAGATCCAGGTCCGCTTGCTGGACTCGCAGTCTTCTGTTTCCTACCCCGGCACCCCAAGCCCTAGACATCCCCCACCCCAGACAGCCTTCAAGGCTGCCCTTTAAATTGTCGTTATCCTTCCCCTAAATTCTCAACCACATCTCCCCAGTACTCATAACATCCTCCTTCTCCGCCACCCCACCCCAAATTTGGCCACAGCTACTATCCCCCCCCCACCTCTTTCCAGAAGTTACCCCCCCCCCGCTCTGTTTTGCGAAACTCGGAAAGTGCAGGGCTTGGAGAGGTATCCCTGAGCTAGAAGGAGGAGGGGGTGGCCGGGGGGCTGAGCTGTCAGCTGCCTGCAGCCCCACGCTGACAGCGGTGACAGGCTGCCTGTCGCCCGCCCCGTCAGCTTCTTCTAACATTGTGCCCCTCCCCCCAACCTCCCACCCCCGTAGATCAGTCTCTGTCAGGGAAAACAGCCCCTCCCTTACTCGATCCCCTGGGAGGGGGGGACCCTGAGGCAAAGAGAGGGGGAGGGAGTCAGGGCTTCCGAAGAAGGGACCCTTTATTTACCTAGACCCTTCTTCCCCGCCCTGCCCTCCTCAGCTGGGACAGAAAAAATAACCCAGAACCTTGGAATCGCCTGAGCCCCAATGACCAGTACAAGGTAACACCCATGTCTCCCCCTCCTTCGCCTGAGTCCCCCGCCCCTCACCCACGATCTCCGCCAGCCTCTCTAAAGTACCCCGTCGCTTCATATTCTCCAGGCTTGGAGTTTCAGCGTTTACAACTCGCATCCCCCATACTCTCCGGGCCCTTCCTCCCCCTCCCCTTGGAGCTGGGGTCCCAGGGCCCCCTTCCCATAAAGTTGAGGGTAAGGCCTGGGGGATAGGTTGGGGACGTGGCCTAGGGTGAACATCCATCCTTTCTGCCCCTCCTGCTTCCTGCAGTTCCTCGCAGTTTCCATGGACTACAAGAAACTGAAGAAAGACCGGCCGGACTTCTGAAGTGGGGGGCCTCTAGGAGGGGGCGTGTGTGAGGGAGGGTGTTCTTGCAGTGGGGCTGAGGTCCAGTGCTTGTGACCGCGCGGAGTTGGGCCAAGGAGGGGAGGGGCAGCAGACTGGATGTCTCGATGCTAATAAACACCATCGCCAAAGTCGGACGTCTAAGAAGCGGGGTATGGGTTCCATGCCTGGGGTTCTTCCTGCCTGGGCTTGGCTTCTGAAGTCTCTCGGGAACAATCGAGCACTGTCAGTGTTCCTGACTGCTACAGACCTAGGTTCCCACGCTCTGCGGGGACTGGTCTTCCCACCCCCGATGTTCCGGACAGAGGAAGCACCCCTGACACAGCCTAAATCCCAGGAGTCGGAAAGGGAGGGAATGCACCAGGATCCCCACCCCCCACTCCCCTCTGAGGCCAGGGAAAGAGGGTGGAATCAGAGATCAAGAGACACAGAAGGCACACAGCCTGAGGCCGGAGGGCAGAGCGCAGTTTGCTTTCCAAGGCACCAGGCCAGAAGCTTTCGTGTCAGACGTGCACCAGAGGCTCTAGCTGGCTCCATTTCTCCCCTGGGCGCGGGCTCAGGGGGGTGGGTCCAGCTGGCTTCTTTAGCCCCACCCACACCAGAACAGGCAGTACGTGCCAACCCCCCCTGCCCTCTCCATTTGTAACTTCGAGGTGGCCAAAGCAGAAGGCCCAGAGTCAGTATGTACCTAACACCTTGCCAGAGGCTTAGACCCCCACAGCTTCTCTTAGTTTATTCCTGTCCCAGCCCCCCACCTCATGCCTCACAAGTGGATCACCCAGGGATAGCTCCCACATCTCTTCCTCATCCACTCCCAGTCCCCTCCCTTCCCCCAAACCCCAATCTCGGGGGATCAAGCAGAGGCAGCCGTGGGCAAAATACAATTTCATTTAACAAATTGAATTTGCTGCGCCTGCTAATCACGTCTGGTGTCGGCTCTGATCAGAGTCAGAGGGAGGCACACCAAGCCCCATGGCCCCATGCCCCCAGGGAGGGAATACAGAATGTGAAGGCGGGAACACAAGTCAGCCTGTTACCCATCTTTTCCTGTTCCCCCCTCAACTGAAAAACAGGAGACAGTTGCAGCATTTTTATTAGATTAAAAAAAAAGAGGCAGGTCTAACTGAGCCCCTTCCCCCCATCAAAACAGCTCATCTGCCCCCTTCCAACTCTATAGAAAAGAAAAGGGAACTAGAGAGTAAGGTGTTTTCAGTTAATGTGTTAGGAAAAATTGGAAGGCAAGAAGATATATCACATCTACCTTATCCCAAACTTCCAAAGAGTGTTAGAAAACTCAACTACAAACTTAGTGGGCTGGGGAGAAAGTCCCCCTTTGGGACTAATGGCACTCTTCTTCCCCCACAGAAAAACAGGAGTAAGAAGGTGCCTCCTCTCCCCAAATTTGCTTAGCAGGAAGGCATAGGCATCCTCCAGTTCTCAGAAGAAGAGAGACAGCATGGCCCCCTTAACGCTCCTCAAAGCCAGGCATGGGAAAGGCCCGGGCAAAATCTTCCACTCGTTGTCTGAGATTGGCCAGGCGCTGTCTTGTTTCAGGATCATTCAGGAGAAAGGATTTGAAATCTGAGAGCTTCCCTGAAGGTTGGGAGGAAGGACGGTGGGAAAGAAATGAGCGGAAGGGTTCCAACCTGGTCTCCCCTCCCAAACACTCTTGACCAAGGGACCCTGGAAGAACGGTAGATTGCTGGGTGAGCAGTTCTCAGGGAGTGACTAAAGGAGAAGAGAAACCAGCTCAAGGATGGATTGTGGGCAATCCAGGGCCCTCAAGCCAGACCACTCACCTGTCTTGTTCTTCACATCTAGCCCAATGTGAACACCCTCATCAATAAAGTTCACCACTTGCCGAAAGTCATCTTCTCGGAAGTGCCGAGATGTCAAGGCTGGGGCACCTGTTTAGCAGGAAAGGTATTAGAGTGCTGGCTAGGCCATATTCCTAATCACAAACTTGTACCCCGTGGTTGTAAGGATGAGGAAAGGGCCTCTTCTCATTCATTTATTCAGTGCCTACGAAATGACACGAATTCTGCTAGGTGAGAGGGGCAGAAAGACAGATATCTCTTTAGGTTTCCTTCTAGGACTGATGCACAAGCCCTCCCAGGATCACTCACTGTCGGCCCCTCTCCCCACATACCTAGTCTGAGTCCCCCTGGGGTGATGGCACTCCGGTCCCCTGGACAGGTGTTCTTGTTGGCAGTGATAGACACCAGTTCCAGAACTCGCTCAGCCCTGGCTCCATCCAGCCCTTTGGGTCGAAGGTCAACGAGAACTAAGTGATTATCAGTGCCGCCTGAAAGAGAAAACAAATGGGGTAAGATGGAGGTGGGTGGGTGGGTGTCATTAATATCCTCCTAGGATTCCCAACAACCTTTCTCAGAGAATGAACAACGAGACTCTCTCAACCCTCCAACGTACACTAACAGTGGCTCCCATGACCCCTCACCAGACACCAAGGAGTAGCCCTTCTGGAGAAGTGCATCAGCCATGGCCCGGGCATTCCGAAGGACCTGCTGGGAATACTCTCGGAACATTGGGGTATTGACCTAGGAGGGGCACAGAGGAGATCAGTATTAGCAGCCAGGAAACACCTGTATTCACACCTACCCCATCACTTCTGAGAACAGAAGGGTCTAGGCTCAGATCAAGAGCCAGAAGACAACCTCTAGTCCAGGGGTTCTTAATCTGGGGGTCCAAGAGTTTTAAAAAGAATATGTTTGAACTGTATTTCAGGACAATTGGTATCTTTTGTAGTCCTAAGTATTCTACTTAATGCATTTAAAAACAGGATTCTGAGAAGGGGTTCCCAGGCTTCACCCAGTCTGCCAAAGGGGTCTAAGACACAAAAAAGGTTAAAAATCCCTGATCCTGAACAACATCCTCCATTGTAGAGGTGAGTAAAGTAAAGCTCAGAGGCAAACTTGCTTCAGCTCACAAAGGTACCCACACAATCTCTTGTATGATGTTGCTCCCCAACCCCGCCCCAACAGCAAGAGCTTCCTCCAACCCATCCTTCAATGAAAAGCAATTAGTGTTGTTAATTTCTCTCCCCTAATCCTGAAGACCTTATATTCTGCTCCTCCCCACCCCCAACAGATGCACCTCTTTTTTTGTCCCTTCTCCTTCCATTGCCACTCTAGCAGTAATAAGAGATGAAAAATATATGACTCCAGCCTAACATCCCCTTTTCCTACTGCTGTACAATAAATCTAGTCCTACTGGCATCCAGGCTGCCATTCCAAGGAAGTACGATGGGCTGATACCATGGCACACGTGGCTCATTCATTCCAAGCCGACCCCTCCGCTCGGGACCAACCCCACCTACCTGCTTGAGGGCCACGGCAACAGCTGCGATGGCATGGTTATGGGGCCCACCCTGCAGGGAGGGGAACACAGCAAAGTTGATCTGGTCCTCAAATGCGTAGGGGATCTCTCGCCCAGTTTTGGGGTCCACAGACTGTACCCCTTTGCGATAGAAAATGAGTCCAGACCTATGAGGAGAGAGAAAAAATGAGGTCGGGGACTGGCCTGTGTGGAATTTGGGGTTGTGGGAGAGGTGAAAGGGTTGACTGGGGTCAATAGCTAGTCCCTCCCGATGGAGGGAAGGACAAAATGGGAAGAGTCTGGCTCTTAGATGCCTAAGGTCTGCTGAAGTCAGGGTTTCTCTGCAGGTTAGAGTCACAATGGGATTAGGGTTGGGAAGGGGGCAGACAGATCATGTCAGTTCTGTCTGTACAAAAAGAGGAGAGGACCAGAAAAAGGGCATCATTCTAGGATTCTAAACCCAGGGACAGAAGGGCTCAAGAGGAGGGTACCCGGGAGAGAAAAAGTAGGAATCTTCTGGGCAGACCCTTTCCCAGTTCCCAAGTAGATCTTCAACTGTTTTCCCATTCTTTTAAAAAATCCTGTTAGACAATTCATCATAGGGCTTTAAGGGAGTCTGGTGACCCATGGTGTGAGTGTGGGAGTGTGTGTGTGTGTGAGTGTGTGTGTGTGTGTGAGTGTGTGTGTGTGTGTGTGTGTGTGTGTGTGTGTGTGAGTGTGTGAAGAAGGGAAGAAAATTAATCTTTGAAGAGCTCTGAGCACAGTGGAATGCCCAGTGGCAAGCTCTGACCTGGCCCCACGCAAGGTCTTGTGGGTGGTGGTTGTGACGATATCCGCATGGTCGAAAGGTGAAGGAATGACCTTGGCAGCCACCAAGCCACTGATGTGTGCCATGTCGGCCATCAGATAGGCTTTGACCTCATCGCACACCTAGATGAAGAACAGGAACTCAGCTTGGTGGGGTGGGGGAAGAGTTACTTAAGTCTGACCCAACCTAGGATATCTCCACAAAGGGCCCAACCCACTCCAAGCTCACTCTTAGACTCACCTCCCTCATTCGGGCATAGTCAATGAGACGAGCATAGGCGCTGGTGCCCGCAATGATCAGACGTGGCCGGAACAGCCTGGCAGTGAGGGCCAGCTGGTCATAGTCAATGAGGCCAGTTGTAGGCTGAACAGATGGACAAATGGATAATTGAGACTCTGGGAGTAGGGAAGAGAACAGCAATTCTCTCCTCCTCTCAACCCATGGGGCTTCGGAGGTGAAACCTCTCCTATCTTCCACTCTGCCTCCTCATCCCATGCTTCCTTCACCTTCCATCACTCACATTCAGTTTATATGGCATAGATTCAAAGAAGATGGATGTGGCTGAGATCCGCTTGACATTGGACATGTAACCATGAGTAAGGCTGGGGAAGAGAAAGAGAGACAAGCCGAGGAGATCTCAGAGCAGGGAAAACAAAACCCCAAAACCCAGGTTCCCCACCCCCATATGGCTAGATTGTTTTCATTGCTTGTGTCCTAAAATCTCTTCCTCAACTCAGGCCCCCATGCCCTTTCCCCACCCCAGGAAATTCCACTTAAGCAAATTGCCCCTCTAGCTTTTTAGATGTAATTTCAGAGCTTTGGGACCTAGCTTGTCCTATCTCTTTCCCACTGCTCCCCTCAAACTCACTGGCCTCCATCAGGCAGATCCAATCCCATGATCCTGTCGTGGGGCTGCAGGACAGCCGTATAGGCAGCCAGATTGGCTGGAGATCCTGAATATGGCTGGACATTAACTCCCCATCTGTCTGGGTCAAGGTCAAAGGCCTCTAAGGCACGCCGCTGGCATAACAGCTCAATCGCATCAACGACCTCCGATCCACCGTAGTACCTGTCATTGAGGAGGGAGAAGAAATGAAAGGGTTAAGTCTGGATACGACAGGGCGCTTTAGTTTGTGGCTGAAGGGGTATTATATCCCCTTCAATTTATCTACTCCAACTGAAACAGCAAGCAGAAAAAAGATAATGAGAGAGACAGAGAGAGAAACAGACAGACACAGTCAAGAGAGAGAGACAGAGACACAGACAGACAGACAAACACAGTGTGAGAGAGACACAGACCGACAGAGTGAGAAAGAGACAGAGATAGAGAAACAGACACAGTGAGTGAGTGAGAGACAGAGAGAAAGAGAGAGAGAGAAGAGAAAAGAAGAGAAGAGAGAGAATGAATATGTAAGGGTGGGGTGCTCTGAAAGGCTAGGTTCAGTCCATCCCTCCTCCCACAGCTCCAGCTTCCTATTGGCCCTGGCCCCCTCATCTCACCTCTTGCCAGGGTAGCCCTCTGAATACTTGTTGTTTAGACAGGATCCCAAAGCCTCCAGGGCTGCTCGGCTACAGAAGTTCTGAGATGACAGATATGGGGAGAAGGTGTTATAAGGGAGCACCTCACCTCCTCCCAGTTCCCTAAAATTATGATGCCAGGCCAGCCTGATCCTTCCTTCCACTGGAGCCAGTGCTGTACCAAGGAGAAAAATACAGATATCCCTTCCACATTGAGACTTTCCCCATGGAGGTTTCAATATATCACCGGATGGCATAAGAAAATTTGGGGGGAGTTTTGCAGAAGCTGCAGATGACACAGAAAAAAGTTTAGAAACTCAGAAATATGTAAAGTTTAGGTATATTACTGCATAACATCAGCATATTTTCTCTTTTAATATCATAATAATTCAGATTTCTCTGGTTCAAAGGGAAAGCCAAAAAATTTTATGTGTATTTTCCAGATTGCAGGGGCATTGTGCCCTAACCCCAGAAGCAGATGAGATAACTTTAGTAACTGAGCTGTTTCCTCTAACTCAAGCCTATAAAACTCCCAAAGATAGTTTGGAAATATTTAACAAAACAAATAAAAATACAACACAACACAGATAATGTTAAGTTATGGCTTTCAAAGTCAAATGCTTCCTGCAGGCATGAAAAGATCCAGTTCTATCAGAGTATGACACCAATGTCCTTGCAATCAGAGGCAAACCAGACCAGTGTCCAGTCCACCCAGCCCCAACCCAGATATATCTCTGCCCCCAGGGTGCTCCTACCTCAGAGGCAATGAGTTCTAGGCCCCGACACTGTCTATCCTTCTCTCTTTGTAGGAGTTCCCACATCTCAGGGTCACTTTCAGACAGGCTTTCCTGGCCTGTCCAGCCTCTGGAGGCCTCTCCAGCCTGGGCTTTCGCTGCCTCTCCATGCTGGAACCGGAGAGCCACCTGAAACAGCTGACTGCATCTCTGGAGGGGCTGCCAGGGCAGAGAAAAATCACATACATATCCCCATAGACTCTATAACCCAGACCAGGGGTGTGGCCCTCTGGGGGGGTGGGGTCCTCAAGTGTGGACCTTTGACTGAATCCAAACTCCCAGGTTTGTTCTGTGAAGTTTGGATTCAGTCAAAGGGCCACACTTGAGGACTTAGAGGGCCACATGTAGCCTCCTGGCTAAAGGTTCCCCACCCCTGACTCAGACTCAATCACTTCTGCCCTGCCCCCATTGTCTAGCTCAGATCAGCCAAGCTCGGTCATTCCTGAAGATAGTTTTAGAGGCCAAAGTTCAGAGGAAAGTCCGAGGGGGGTGGCACTGATTTGATCCACTCCACTGAGACAGCAAGGCATGGGGGGAGGAGAGCTTCCTGTAACTGGGCAAAGTTAGAGTCAGGGCTTCCAGAACCACAGTAAACCAAGGGCCTCGGGGCCTTCCTATCCCACTCTCCCCTAGACCTCCCCATCCCAGGGAACTCTCCCTAAGTCCTACATAAACACAGCAACTCTGGTCCCAACAGTAACATAGGGTATGCTGAATAAAGTGGGGGGGAGGGGTACAAAGTTCTAAGTCTGAAGCTGAGCTGATGGAAGTCCCAAGCTGGGTTGTCTCCACTGTAATAGGCACTGCTAATCCCTGAAGAATCGGGGACCTAGATGAGGCAGTGGGACAGTGGACCACATACTGCCCCTGTCAACTATATCCCACCCCACTCTTCCCTCCCTCCCTGATGCAACCCGCCCGGGACAGTTGCATCACCTGCCATTGAGGGTTTTTTTTTTACTTCTGCTGCTGGCATGGGATGGTTGGGGTGAACCGTTCACCCACGTCCCTGGAGGTTAGGGGAGATCCCTTACAGACTGGGCTATACAGAACAAACCCGGGGCTGGGGGTGGGGTGGGGTAAGAGGGTAGGAGTAGAAATCTCAGGTTTGCCCAGTAGAACTGGGCACGCTACCATTAATGATCCGCTCTTTGCCATCTCTCCCTCGCCCCACCCATTCCAAGACACCTGTAACTAGGCAGGCCCCCACCCGTCTACTCCCCTTGAGTGTGGGGGAGAAGGAACAGGAGGAACCCCATGCCCCACCTTTCAGTCTAGTGCCAGTTTGGAAAGTGAGGGGTCCTGAAAGTTGGGGCACTCCAATGGGTGGCTTCTGTACACATAACGGGTTTCCCCCTCCCCCCACGCCGCGTGACCATGGCTGGGGGGGAGCGGGACCCCAAGCTGCGCTTTCATGGGGAGAAGGGCCACTAGCTATCAGTGCACGGAGTCCTGTGCCTGCCCCTCCCCATCTCCCCTCTCCCCCAGCCCCCACTTCCTCCTCCCGCCGCGGGCCACGTGCTAAAAAGTACTGGGCAAAAGCCCCAGGCCTGGGGCAAGCCCACTCGGGGCGGAGGAAAGTGTGTGCCGTGTCAAGCTGCCTCCAAGGCCCAGCCACCCCTGCCCTTACCCGGAATGCACGAAGCAACGGGGAAGGTAACATCGCGGTTCGGAGACTCAGCAGGTCCTGCTATGCACCTGGGCCCGCAGCAGCGCGCAAAAAGAAGGATGCGGAAGCGCATGCGCCATAAAAAGACTGGCTCGTAGCTCCCGGCTTTAAGGAGAGGGGCTGTTAGCACATGCGCAGAAGAGATTCGGCATAGTCTGGGAGTTGTAGTTTTTTAGAGCCCTTCCGTTCTTGTTTCCAGCTTAGGCGAACTCGCTGGGGAGGGATGGGGTTGTGGCGGGAAAGAGCGAGGGTTGGGTCTCTTCGTTAAGGAGAAGTTACAATATTAAATTCTTCCTTCCGAGATTTATATCTGGCTTTCCATAGTCGTTTTGCATGTTGTATCCCCCTTCCCCTCCCCCCCCCCCCCAACGTTAGACTGGAAACTCCTTGATGGGAGGTACTGGTTTTGCCTTTGTATCCCCGTAGCTTAACGGTGCCTGGCATAATAGTAAGCGCTCGTTGATTGACTGACTGCTGGCTCCCTATTCTTAGCCCTAAATCACAGCTGGGCCACAGAGAAGATTCTAACTTGGATCTTCTAATTCAGCAGAACTTTTAATTCTACCACCCCCCTCCATTTTCTCCCTCCCACCACCCCATCTTCAGTTTTGCGGTAGGAGCCCCCAGGGTTCTTTACCTGCTTCCTATAAATATACTCAAGTTTTCCGCATCCTTCAAAAAATCTTCACTGAACCCTACCACAAGTTATGATCTAAGCTATGACCCTATATCTTTCACCTATATCAGACCCTGTATCTGACATCACCCGCCCAGCATTTCTGAATTTTTGTGATACCGATCTTAACTTGATTCTCCTCCTATATGTATGCTTTCTCCTTTCCAGTCTCCTTTCAGGATCATCATTCATATCCTGCCTCCTAACCGTGGGTATATGCCAAGGCTTGTCCTAGGCTCTCTCTCTCTCTTTCCCCCTCCCTCCCCTCTCTCTCCTCCTCCCCCTCTGTCTCTCTTTCTCTCTCTCCCCCTTTGTCTCTCTGTCTAGAATTTTCTCTATCTCTCTGTCTCTGTCTGTCTCCCTGAAACCTCTTGGGGTTTAATTATGATCTCTATACTGATAAATCCCAGATCCATATTTTCAGTATAATATAGTGGATTGGGAGCCTCCCCTGCTCAAGAAATCATAGGTCTAGTCCCTAACTAATAGTGCCGTAGGGGACTGGATTTGAAGTTAGGAAGACCTGGGTTCAAATCTCACCTCAGATCCTTACTAGCTGTGTGAGCCTTTCCAAGTCTTTCACGTGTCTCTTTTTCCTCATCTATAAAATGATGGATTTGAGCCACTCTGACCTTAATTAAGTCCTGTATCATCAGTTTCCTACTGGATATTTCAAATAGGATGTCCTTTGAACTTGACATATCTAAAACTTAACTCTTTCTCTCCAGACCCACTCCTTTTCTAAACTTCATTGTTTCTGTTTAGGGTACCACCATCTTTCCAGTCACTGAAGTTTGCAACCTGTGTGTCATGCTGAACTTAGCACTCTCTCACCCCCTATGATCGCTCTGTGGCCAGATCTTCTTATTTCTACCTCTTCTTACTTCTACCACTTTTGACATCTTTTCCCTCCACTCTGCTCACACAGCCACCTCCCTACTATAGCCCCTCATCACTTCTTATCTAGACTTAATGCAATAGCTTTTGAACTGGTCTCCTTGACTCAAATCTGTTCCTACTCTAATCCATTCTCTACAAAATAACCAAAGTGACTTTCCTAAATTCAGGCCTGATTATGTCACTCCCCTACTCAACAACCTCCATTGGCTCCCTAGTACCTCTAGGAGCAGATGTAAATGTCTTTGATTGGTACTTAGAGTCCGTTACCATCTGGCTCCAAATTCTTTCCAGCCTTATTACATATTACTCATTGCCATAAACACTATGGTCCAGGCAAGCTGGAGGTCTTACATGATGATCCATCTATCACCTTTGCAATGGTTATTCTCTCTCCTCACATCTGTCCCTCAGAATCCCTAGTTTTCTTCAAGTTTCAACTCAGATACTACCTTCTCTATGAAACTTCTCTTCCTGCTCCAGCTACTAGTGCCTTTCTCTCCCAATTTTCCTTTACATACATCCTATTTGTATCTATGTACATGCTATCTCCTTCATCTAGATTGTAAGCTTCTAGACCACGGGGACCATTCACACTTTTGTCTTTGTCTCCCTTCGGCTTAACACAGTGCCTGGCTTACAGTAAGTGCTTAAGAAATGCTTGCTGATTCTCTCTTTTCACTACATCATGCTGTCTCCATTTTTTGCTAGATCTTAGCTTCCTCATCCACAAAGTGATGGGGTCAGAACAGTCTCTTAGGGTTCCCTTCGACTGTGATAGTCTATAGAACATCCCAACAGTTTTATGGATTATTCATGTAGTAATGAGCTCTCCATCATTGGAGGTATTCAAGCAAAGGCTGAACCACTTTTTAGGAATGTTGAAGAAGGATACTTCTGGTACCCAAGCAGACTAAATGACCTCTGAGGTCCCTTTCAGTCCACAATTCTGTGATTTTTCCAGCTCTGAAGTTCTATGACTATCAAAGGTCCTGTGACCATCAAAGGTAGCCTGGAAATGGAAAAGAAATAATAAAAGGACAATGATAAGACGTGTTAAAAGGGAGTGGATAGAACAATCTCCTGCTTTGATGGGGATTTGGGGGAGGAGGTACTGGGGATAGGAGCCTCAGACGCTGCTCCTCTTCCCCCTCAGGTGAAAATAATTCTTCCTTTCTCTAATTTCTCATAACTCTGTCTGGCTCTCCTTTGCTCCTTTCTGACTTGTTTATATGTACCTGGCATCTCCTCCTGTTAGACTGTAAGCTTTTTGAGGGCAGGGACTGTGTCATTTTTCAGCTTTGTATGCCCACCATTTAGCGCATAACAGGGACTTTATGTATCTTTGGGGCACTTTTTAAGGACCAATTGGGGAAGCCACTTCCCTCAGCCCCCTCCACATTCCTCAGTCACTGCAAATTGCCTCCTAGAAGGTAAAAATGTACAGACAAGCCTTGAGTACATGGAGTGGTCCCTGCTTTTTGGGAACCTATAAACCTATAAAACCTATTCACAAAAACAACCTCCATTAAGATTTTCAGGAAAAGATGTTGATGTGGTAACAGTCCCTATCATTATCCTCAGGTTTACTCTCTCTCTCTCTCTCTCTCTCTCTCTCTCTCCCTCCCCTGCCCCCGTCTCTCTGTCTCTCTCTGTCTCTCTGTCTGTCTGTCTGTCTCTGTCTCTCCCTCCTCTATCTCTGTCTCTCCCTCCCAATGCAATCTAAGCCTCTCCTCCATCTCCTGGTCCTTCACCTCTATGGCCATAGAGAAACAGATCTCTCTACCCTCCTCTCCTTCCCTCCCCATTCCCATACACTGCCCTTGACCTTCAAAGCCCTCCAGCTAGGGAACCCAGGTCTGCATGCCTTCTTTACATTGTCTCCCTGGAGCTTATGTCTGCAAAAGGTCCTTTCCTCACCAAGATGGGAATCCTATTTTGAATGTCACCCACCTATGTCTCACTTTAATGACTGCTTCAGTCCAGCTACCCTAATCTAGGGAATACTTCCCTTCCTCTTCCTCACCCCAGCTCCACCTGTCCCTAGGTGTTGAAGGACTGGAGGGGAGGGGACTCTGTGTCTAAGCTTGTCTGCCTCCTCTAACAGGAGTTCCCCAGGGTAGAGGGGGCTTTGGGCATTGGAGAGCTGTTAATGAAGCTGCTGCCAATTAACGCCTGGGCAGGGGTTAGAGGCAGATAAAATTAGCTACAGCTCCAGAAGGAAGGAGAAGTCTAGGGTTGGGGGCTGGCAGTTGGGGGTGGCCAGGAGACTCAAGGTGGGGGGTGGGGCATGTAGTCAGTATATACAAGGTACCTGCAGTATTTGCACATCCCCATGTCTTCCCACCTCCAGCTTGGGGGGCCTACGTCTCTTCCCTATCTCCTCCACATCTCCTTCTTCCCCAGGCTTCTTCCTTCCTTTCTTCCACCCCTGCGGGTCTGCAAACTAAGCGCCCATGAAATTAAGGAAGTAAAAGTAAGATCGATGGCTCCAGATGCCACAAACACTGTTAGCCCCTCCCTTCCCACTCTGCTCCCCCAGCTTGTATGTCTAGCTTAGTTGGGACAGAGACTAATGGCTCGTCACTTCACCTTCCTTATAACCCAGACCCTCATTCTGCCTTCTAGACCCTGGTCCCTTTCTTCCTCCTGTTCCCATTTGGCCCACCCCCTGCCTAATCTCACTAGTATCTGTCCCCTCTCAGGTCTAACGTCCCTTTCCCCTGTTCTAGTCAGTGTGTCCCCTCTGCAATGCGCCCTCTAGGGAACCGTGCCTCTCTCGCTGATCTTAGAGACAGCAGCAAAAATGTCCTCAGCCTTCTCTCTTTTCAGGGCTAGGTGTCCCTCCCCTCTCAAAGCTAATTTCAGTTTCCTCTTCTCTGTGACCACTTTCACCCCCACTTCTGCCCCCTCACTTATTCCCAGAGTGGGGAAGGAGGTAGCCAAGGTGATCCTCATGTTACCACCTTTCTCCCCAACTCCATCACCTCTGTAAAGGGCTCACACAGACTCACATTAGATTTGACTTTATTTTCTTCCCTTTTTATCTGACTTGGAGGGGGGGCATAGAAAATAAGAAGCAGCAGGAGGGAGAGGCAGGATAGGGCTGGCACCACTGCTCATTGAAGAAGGTAAGCAGGGGCCAGAGTAGGACCAGGGGCCTAGTAGCTCCCCTATCCTTCCAGTGCTGATTTTTCTCCTGCCCCAGCTGGGGTCTTGGGTGGTCACAGAGAGGTGAATGGATATAATAAGGGATCAGGCAGAATAAAGGTGGGGGCTAGACATTACAAGGGTAGGCCGGTTATTATAGGTGGCCAGGTAATACTAGAAGAGAACTGGAGTATAGACATCTTGGGGAGAGGGGCTGGAAGTACAGAGAGCTAGGTCAGAAGTTGTTGGGGGAGAGGTTGTTGACCAAAGTGAATGCTTTGGAGGCTCTAAAGCCCAGGGCAGAGGAAATAGACACCCTCATTGAACTATCTCCCCTTTTCTTCTCCCCTTGCCCCTGGGGAATTTGGAGGTGGTTAGGAAGGAGGGGCTTGGGGTCTTCTGGGAAGGGAGATGAACTGGAAGAGGACAGAGCCAAGGTAAGGTCCCAGGAATGCTGGGCAGCAACACTTTTCTAAGGTGGAAGGGAAAACTCTTAAGCGAAGGAAAGGAGAGGTAATATATGGGGAAGGAGAGATGGGACAGGATGGGAGTGTCTTCATGTGGAACTCCCCTTTGCCCTTCCCCTCAAATGAAAACCCCTCTTCCCTCACCCTTGCCCAGGTTGCACCCAGGCCTCCCTGTCTCTGCTCTGCTGTTGCCCTCATCTGATGAGATCCCCGGGCAGAGGAATTGTGGGAATATAGGAGATGTTTGGGATAAAGGGCTCCCTGACAGCCTCATTTATGGGAGGATTGGGTTTCAGGGAAGCAAAGGGCAGTAGCTGGGAAATAGGGGGAATCGCTATCCGAAGTAGGGGTGCTCGCTCTGGAAGTTGTAGTCCGGGCACACCTTCTGCACCAGTTTGTAGTCAAAGCTGAGGAAGGAGACGAAGATGCAGATGACTTTGAAGGGCTTGGCGCAGAGCCACGCGGCCTGGCTCTGAGTGTGCTCTGTGAAACACACCTGCGAAGGGTCGTACAGACAAGGGCGGTGCTTCCGAGCTCGATTTGTCTTCTCATACTCCACGTGGCAGTTGAAGGCCCGAGACTCCTTAGCCCCGGGGACCCCTAGTGCTCCTCCAAGGGGACCTGCGAGCGCGCCCCCTAGGGCACCCCCCAGAGTTCCCCCCGACGGCATCCCTAGTGATCCCCCCGAAGGTACCCCCAAGGGAGACCCCAGCCCAGAGAGGGCGGCTCCCTCCAAGGCCAGAGTGGACTGCAGAGGGTGAGGTGACGGCCCAGTAAGCAGAACACCCCCAAACTCTACAAGCTTTGACGGAGGCACTATACTGACGCTTAGGTTGCCCAGGCTGGAGGAATTGTGCCGGAAGTAAACGCTGAAAGTGCCGTTGACGTGGTCCACGATCTTGCCAGTCACCAGCAGGGAGAACTTGAGGGTATGCACCCGGAAATAGAAGTCTCCCCAACCGAAGATCTTCTTCGCCCTGGCTGCTTTGACCGAAGGCTTCCTTTTGGTGCGTTGTGCTGGGGGTGCTAAGCCGGCTCCAGCCCCTCCAGGTCCCCCAGCCCCGGTGTAGTTGGTTGGCCAGGCCCAGTTCCAGGTGTCGGCTGCGCCATAGCCTTCAGAGGAACGTGGGGCCGGAAAGAGGCGGCCTGGGGAGCTCGCTCCAGCCCCAGCAGGGCGCAGCTCCAGGTAACGCGGGGTCCGGGACACCGGGATTTGTGCACTGGAGGCCTGAGGAGTGGGAAGGGACAGAGAGAGAAGAGAGAGAGAAAGAAGGGAGGAGGTGTTGGGAAGGTAAGCAGCATCTCTTATCCCAGCTCATGCACTCTTCTTCCCAGGTGGGCCCCTTTTTCTGCGAACCGTCGGGGGGAAAGAGCCAAACACAGTTAGCAGATCTTCCACGTGTCTCATGCCTGTTTCCTTTTCCTTTGAACTCTGCCTACCGTCTTTCTGCCTCTCCTAAGCCATCCCCAGCCCTCCTCTATCCCTGGACCAATTGTCCTCTTCACCCTCCGTCCCCTTCTGGAGGAGAGAAGAGGACGCTAGGTTTTGGGTTTGTGGGGAGAAAGCTAAACAGAGCAGGAAGGACAGGAAGGTAGGGGGAAGCAAGGCCAGCCGCCTAGCACGGTCAGCTCCATCTGTGGCCCCCGTGTCTGCTCATTAATCAGGGTGGGGGGGCAGCAATCTATCAAAATCTGGAGGTAGTCTCGGGGGACGGGGGCGGGAAACTGCGACTCAGCAACTCAGGGCCCGGCCAGATGGGGCTGAGCCAATGCCGACCCCGGCGGGGGGTGGGAGCGGGAAGAAGAGGTCGGCACAGAGCCGGCTCTTCCCCAGCTCTTTGAGCTGCCTCTCTGCGCTCTCAAGCTGCCCTCTGTATTTTCTCTCCCCCGTCGGAGGGGGGCCTTGCTGAGCTAGAGATAGAAGCTGGCTGCAGTTAGTGCTCCGAAAGTTGCCCTGGGGAGGGGGTTGTGGCAGAGCAGTCTTAAACTGCGAGGACTGAAACCCTACTCCAGTTATGCCCCAAATAAGATTCTCACAGCCAGCTCCCATTGGAGTGGGCAGGGTGGAGAGCCTCTTGCCCCAAGGGGCTTGCAGGGAATCAGGGAGGCGGGGCAGGTGTGAGGGTCCTGCTCCTGTACCCCTCCCGCGGCCTCTACCTAGCTGGCTCCCCCTCCTTCCTCTCTCCTGCCTGTCTCTCCGTGTCTCAGGTGGCGGCCGATCCGGTGAGACAGCGCTGGCGCGAGTACAAGATGGATCGAGAGGCGGGAGCGGCCGGGCCAGGCCCGGGCCATCAATTATCCGGGGGCGGAGGCGGGGGGGGGGGTGCGCAGGAGAAGAGGGTGAAGGGAATGAAGGAGACGAGGAGAGAGCGAGAGTGAAGAAATATGGAGATGCTGGGAAGCTGGGAGGGAGGGAGGAAGAGAACCGTGTGTGTGTGGTGTGTGTGTCTGAGTGTGCGTTTCTACACTAGGTAGTGTTGAGAATCCAACGGTGTGTACTTCCTCCGTGTGTGAGGCACTGAGGGGCGTGAGTGCATACATTCGAAGGGTGTATATACATAGTGCATGTGTACATGGTGTGTACATTGTCCTTGTACACTCAAGGTATTCCGGGAGTGTGTACACACCATGTATGAACTTGCTGTGTGTTTGTGTACGTTGTGTGTGTACACATTGTGTACACACCAGTGCGGGGCCGGAGGCCCCAGGAGTCGTAGTGTGGGGGTGGGGAGCCACAGATGAGCCGGAATCTCCGTCTAGCCGCCGCCGCCTCAGTCCCTGCAGCGCTGCGATCCCGGGTTATTAATGCCGCCGCCTGCTCATCATACATATTTATCGCCCCCCCCCCTCCTCCCATCCCCCAGCCCTGCCCAGGTGAGGGGGGCGATGAGAGCGTAAGAGCCAGACACTGAGCACTGAGCGGGGGAACGAAAAAGAGGGAAAGACAAGGAGGACCCCTTGGGCTGAGGTGGGGAGCAGAGGCGCTGAGCCTCTTGATCTGGGGGTAGGAAAGAGAGAAGACGAGGGAACTAAGACTCTTGGACTGGAGGTATATGATCGGGAAAGCCTGTGAGCCCTTTGGTCTACCGGATAAAGTTGGGGGAGATGAGCCCCTTGATCCGGAAAAGTAGGGGTGAGTGAGCAGGGGATTGTCGAGCCCTTTGGGCTGGGAAAGAGGAGCGACAAAGAAGCGGTAGCCCCGAACTGTGCCCATGCCTTTGCCCTGTGGGGAAGAAACCAAGCGTCCCCTCACCCCGATTCCCCTGTTGCCCACACAGTAGATAAGAAACCCAGACTTCAGGAGGTACAGCCACTGAAGATTCCTGCCTCGGGTCCGACTGCTTCTCTTTTCTGGGACGATCTAAGCTACTGTTTCTTTCCCTTACCCACTCCTACCCCTTCCCAGTTTCCCTCCGCCTGACCCTTGCCCCTTTCAGGTTTCTGGGCATACCATGCTACCCACTTCCAATCCAAGTCCTAGTTCCTTTCTGGTGCTGGCCTAAGTGCTACCCTCCTCTGGCTGGGAGGAAGCCCAGCTAGGAAGGAACCCAGTCAGGTTTCTGCCAATTCCCCAGAGACCAGCTCAGCCAAAAAGGGGGAGGGATTGGGAACTGGGGGGGTCCTGAGACAGCTGTGAGGGGGTGTCTGAAAGTCGCTTGTCCATCCTTCTTTCCCCACCCCGGGTGTCTGATCCCAGACAAATTGCTGTCTCCCTTCTCTGATCCCTGTAAATCCCGTGGCTTTGGTCCTCTCCCCCCCCTCCCCATTCACTGCAGGAGTCTGGAAGAGATGAAAGGGAAGTGTGCATATGTGTGTTGGTGTGTGTGTGTGTATGTATGTGTGCGCGTGCCCTAGCCGACCTTGGATGAGGGGGAGGGGTAGTGACCTGGGCGGAAGAAGGGGTATATCTACTGGGAAAAGGAACTGAGAAATGGGAATAAGAGAGAAAACAATGAAATAAAATCCTTTTCCTCTTGATCTCTATTTCTCCCTCCCCCACACACTTTTATCTCTGAACCTCTGGGTCAGAGTCTCTGTCTTTATTTCTCTCTGACTTTGTCTGTCCCCGCTCTCCACCCTTCTCTCCACACTGTTGTCACCTCTTTTCTTTTTTTTTTTGTTTCTGTCTCTGATTCTTTCAGGGTGTCTCTGTCTCTCAGTCTCTCTTTGTGCTGATGTTTTTGCCTGTCTTAGAGACGGGCTGGGGGAGACACAGGTTGATCCAAGGAGACAGAACAAGGTATGGCTGGATCCCGGAAGCTTTTGGTGATCCCTCTGGGCCTACTCCGCTTTCTGATGAGGACTAGGGCTCCCTTCGCAGGGTGAAATGGGGATGGGGCAGTTCAGAAGTGTGTAAGTGGGGGAGGCAAGTGGGGGACTGGAGGAGGGGGCGAACGTTCGCCGAGGCTTCGGTTTAATTAAGCTAATTGGGCGCGGTGACATTTGCAGAGGGGAGAGGCGAGCGTGGTTGACAGCGCGGGGTTGGGCGGGGGGGGGGGGGGGAGAGGGAAAGGGAAAGAGAAGAGAAGCTTGTCTTTTCCAGAGTCTCGCAGCCTTGGGCCAGAGCGGGCGGGGAGGGGAGCTGTATTACGAGCTGAAGCGGTACATTGAGAGGGTACTAGATGGAGCCGTCGAGAGGGGCTCTTCAGTTCATCTTCGTCCCCCAAGTGTGAGCAGTTGAGTGTAAGGGGGAAAGGGGTGACATAGAAGGGTTAGGAAGGCATATTGATTAGGAAAGTAGAGGGATGAGGAAGGCCGGGTTATTAGAGAAGCTTGAGGGGACCCAGGACATTGGAGAGGGGAGAGCACCACCAAATGCTCGGCCCCCCCCCCCCAGTCTCCCTCCACTACAAAAAAAGAGTGAAGAGAACGCGGAGAGGAGAGAACGTTGGGAGGGTGGAGTAAGAACTCTGATTTTGCCGTCCATCTCGGTCAAAGGGGCAAATGGGTGGGTACCGGGGTCCGTTTTCTAGCTATTGCCCATAAACTCTTCACAGTTCTTTGTAAATGGGCACACAGCTAGTCGAGGGGCAAAGTCTGGAATGGGAAAAGAAGTAGGCTTATTTGGGAAAAGGTGATAGGAGGAATCAGGGCCTTTGGAGAACTCAGTGCCCCCCCAGCCGCATTGCAGGGATCCCCCCCCTTCTGCCCCCACCTTGTCCCCGGGCAAGATCAGCTGAGAGGCGCTGGGACAGTAGCCATCCCACAGTTGGTAGCTCTGGTAACTGAGGGCAGTGGTTTAGGGACTAGGGTTGGCCTCAGCTCAGCCAGAAGGAAGGAGGCTGAAGCTATGAGCACACACACCGTTTTCCATCCTCTAGGGCCCTGCTAAGACAGGACAATCGGGACAACTGGTGTCAGTGTCAGAGTATTATGTGCTGTTGGAGGTGGGGGTGTCCTGAAGGAAGAATCTCATTCTAGTCACACAGGGTGGGCCAAGAGGGTTAGGTGGGCTGTTCCCGGGGCTGCAAAAGGAAAGAGAGGGGGTCACGAATCACTGTGTGGGTGGAGAAAATAGGGTCCGACCTCAGCGCCTCTACTTTTGCCAAAAGCTCCAGAGGAGAAGGCTCTCCTACTCGTTTCCCTGTGGGCTCTTCCCGCCCACGGCGCCCAGCCTATGTCCCCCTACACTGGGCGACGTCTCTCCTTAGCCTCTAGAACCGAGCTGTGATCGGAGGTGGACTGTGAAGGTGGTCACAGATCGCTAATCCATTACCCCATCCTGCAAACCCGGGTAGAAGGCGTAGGGTTGTAAAGCTTCTCTGAGGTCATGACTCTTGCCTCCTAGTGACCTTGGGAGAGGCCTGGGGTAGGGGGAAAAGGAAGTGCACAGGGCTGCAGAGCTGAAAGGTCTTGTCTCAGCGTCTACCCCCTTTTCCCTTCCCCCCATCCCGTCTCCCGGGCCGCAGCGCAGGGCTCACTGCTATCTGAATTTTGATTTTATTTTATATTTTATTTCCTTGCTTCCCGGAGCGGGTGCCCCCCGGGAGCGGTCCGCCCCCCCCCCGCCCTCGCCCCCCCTCCCAGCCCCGCGCCTCACTTTATTATTGCAATAAATGTGTCTATAAAGGCGCCGGCTCCGGGGCGCGGGGGGGGGGGGGGGGGGGGGGGCAGGGATGTAATTTCCCGAAGCAGGAGCCGGAGGCCGGCGAGGCGGGGTGGGGGTGGGGGAGGAAGGTGTTGGGGGGAGGAAAAAGGGAGGGGACTGGAGAAGGGAGAAAAGACTCATCAATTTCCACAGCCCTTGATCACACTCTCCCCCACAACCAAACCCTCTTAACACGCTCCATTCCTCGCTACCACCCTCTGATCCCCGTTATCCCGCTCTTTTCCCTCGCTTTCTCTTCCGTTATCCTGCTCTTCTGCCACTTCTTCCTTTCTGTCCCCATTATATCTAGCTTTATCTCTGCCCCCTCTATTCCGCTGTCCCTTATTATTGCTGTTTGTTATTCAGCTCTCTCCCGACTCCCTCACCTCCTTATTTCAGTTCCCCTCCTTCCCTTCCCGGTTATAAGACGCGATGTTTTTTCCTCAGAAGCTCTGGTCGCAGGACCGCTACTGAACCCAGCCGCTGCCCATCTCGCTTCCCTCCCCGCCGACCTGGCCCCAGCTGCGGCCCCAGATTACCCCAAATCCCTGTGCGCTGCTCCCTTCTCGAGGCCGGGCTACGCGTGTCTAAGTGGCCAAGCCAGAGATTAGTGGGGGACCGGGAGGGGTGGAAGAAAGCGGGAAGCCGGGCCACTGGGGTGGGGGCGGCGCCCAGGGAGTAGCGGGACACATCTCCTTGAGGCCTGGACTCCTGGGTTCTGTCCACTTCTTCCCACTTCCATCCCACTCTCTGCTCCCAAGACTGGAGAGTCCCAGAAAGCCTCCACTCCGCTCCAGAAGCTAATTAGTAATTAGTAATTAGTGATTAGTTAGTATTGATCCTGCCCCGCCCCATTTCTTTACGGGTGGGCTTGCTCCTGAGGCGGCTTCACTTGCTCAGGGAGAGAAACAGAGATGTTCAGAGACTGAGGGAGAGAGACACATAGAGAGAGAAAAAGGCAGAAAAAAATAACCTAGGCAGAGAGACCAAATATATTTAGGAAATAGAAAGCCAGAGAGTAAGGAAAACAAACAGATTTTGAGAGAGATAGAAGGGGGAGGAGGAAACCATGAGAGACAGTAACTGCAAAGATAGGTGGTTAGAGAAATGGATAGCAGAAAGAGAAAGATGGATAAGGAGAAATAGAGAGATAAGAGAGAGATAAAGGAGGGGTGTGAGATGGATGGAAAAAAAGCTAGGTTAGAGACAGGAGATAAGGGGGAGAGGAGAATGAAGAAAAGAACAGTAAAGATAAGGGAGAAGGTTGGGGTTTAATAGGCCAAGGGAGGCAGATTGATAGGCTGGTTTTGTGGGTGTTGAGGGGGTGAATACTCCCCAGACAGTTCCCTGCTCTCCTGGCATATGATCTATGCTTTGGCTTCCCCTCCCCAAAAGAAAACCCAACCCAAGGGCATTTAGGCATGGATATACACTCTGACATATATCTGGCAACTACCCAGGCTCTCATATATACTCTAAACACAAGCTAGCTCACACCACAGACCCATACTTAGACATAGATAGCCCCCCACACCCACACAAATATAGATACACTTACAGAGAAAGATGCACTCAGATACACAGGCACACATGGAGATAAACATACTTGGACACAGATGCACACACATCTTCAGACACATAGGTACATACATTCAGATGTATGAATACACACACAGATTCACCGTTTGCAGTGCACACACAATCGTTTTCACTCTCACTCTGCCCAAGTCTCTGCCAGATGTTTCATTTCCCTTCAGGGGGGGAAGGAAATTAAACCAGCTTGGTCAGCTGGGGGAATTTGGCTAAAGGGGAAAAGAATTGGGGGTGTTGGAGGGGGAGGCAGAAAAGGGGTGGAGGGCTGATCAGCTTCTGGGACCAGGGAACCCAGAGCTCTAGTTAGGAGTCCCCATCACTCCCTGTTGAACCTGAGTTCCAGCCAGGTGGGCTAGCTTGTCAGAGGTATAAACCCCCAAATCTTACAATCCTTTTGGTTTTGGTGGGGGTCCAGGCAACCCAAAAGTCATTCCCTGATTCTCTGAACCTGGGGGTTGGACCTGGCAAGATGAAGCCTGAGGTTGGTGGTGGGGGTAGTCTCCCACTGCCTCTGGGCTTTATTTAGTTGCCCCTTTTCCTCCTGGAATCTATGATTGGGGTGGAGGGAGAGAGAAAAAGGGGATAACTGAGGCAGCATTAGACATTTAACCCACTCCCTAGTCATCTTTCAGCCTTTCCCCCCAAGGTCAAACAGTCTGAGGAGGAGTCAGAAATTTGAATACTTGGGGTTTTGGATACTTATCAGACCTAGATCCTGGAGCTGGGTTGGCTGAAAGGGAAGCCACTAGGATGAGAGGGGTCATCAGAATTGGGGGTGATGAGCTCCCCTCACCCCCCATGACCACTCCAGACTCTGCTCCCAAATAGGTTAAGCACCCAGAGAGAAATCCCAGTCTGCCCTAAAGAATGGTCCTTCTTTTATCTTCCTTTCCTCATCCTAATATGAGGCCATCAACAGCTGTGTGGAGGGCTGAAGCTGATAGAAGGGAAGAACCAAATGGGGGCAAGGGAAGCTGGGGGGGGGGGGCTGCAGCTCCACTCCCACTCCAGCCCTAACCCTGTGGCAATGGGGCAGGTCAGAGAGGATTCAGAATATTCCTCAAATAACCAGCTGTAGACACACATATTCGTTTACACACAGTCAAACACAGATACATAGATAAACATTTGTGCAGAAATATACAAATGTACACACTTATGTACCAAGAATCATATACAAACATACACATTCACAAACAAATGCACACATACATTTACACACCACATCAACAGGCCTTGGGGACTTAGACAGAAGCACTTTTGTTCACAAGCACACACAAGTGGAGTAGCACACAAATGCACTTTTAGACACTCCACACAAGGACATATGCTCACATGTGTGCTCACACTCAGGGGCTAAGGGCTTCATCAGGAAGGTGGAGGGTACAGCTGTCAGGCTTCTGTAATTGAATGGCAGGGGACATGTTGCTCCCCCCCACCCCTACCCCCCAGGAAGGCAGGGAAATGGAATGGGAATCTCTTCAGTCAACCTGTGAGGCTGTGTGCCAGTGTAAAATTGTGTGTGAGCTGGTAAGCATATGATGCTGTGTGTACATGACATTGTGTATGTGTTAAGAGTGTGTATGTATACAGATAAGGGGATATATACACAGTAATATAACACATATAAAATGTGCAGGAGAGAGGAATAGGAGAAATGGACAAGGCGAGACACAACGAGACCGAAGGGAGAAGGAGAGCGAGAGCGACAGAAAGGATACCGAGAGACAGGGAGAGACAGTCTCTGTCTCACTCACCGTTGTCTCTCACACATTCGAGTTGTGTCTCTGACACGCTCCCTTCGCCCTTTTCTGGAGGAGCACTTGGGGCCTGACCCTTCTCCCTTGCCCCCGCCTACACAAACTTGTTCTGGAGGAAGCGCGGGTCCAGGGGTACTGGGGTCTTTTTGTCAGCCCGCCACCCACATTACCCCACTCCCCTAGGCTCCCAGATGCCGCGCAAAGTTAGATCCTGTCGGGATGGGGGATGGGGGTAAAGGGGACCGGCGCGGCGCAGAGGAATCTCCCCTCGCCCCTACCAGGTCTAACCCGTGGACCCAGGAGTCCGAGACAAGCCCCTGACGCTTAGCATTCCCCAGGGCCCTGGAGGCCCAGACTCCTGGGTCCCCAGCCCTTTTCCCCGCCCCCTCCTCCCAGAGCCCCCGCCCCCCCTACCTTCCGCAGGAACCAGGGAATGAGGAGCAGGGCCAGCCATCCAGGGAACAGCCGCATCTTCCCGGGGCCCAGGGGTGGGGAGCAAGGGTTGGGGAAGGGTAGGCAGGCACCCCAGGGGGATGGTCCCCAGCTGTGGGTGCCGGGGACTAGGGGAGAAGGAAGACAGGGAAGGAAAGGAAAAGAGGAGAGGAGCTGAGCGATGGACCTGGGGAACTGAGCGCAGGAGAGAGAAGGAAAGAGATTGGGGGGAGAACGGGGGGGGTGGAGAGGGCGGGGGGAGAAAGTTCAGTCTGGCACCCGGGCGGGGGGGGCGGGACTCTGGGTCCCACCAATCCCGGGCCGCGCCCTCCACACCCCACCTCCCCCTCCCCGCAGAACGCGGGGAGGGGGGGGGGTGACGAGAGAAGGTGACTTTCACCCCTCCTCTGTCTGGAAGCCACGCCCCAAGGCCACTCGTGAAGGACCACGCCCCCTCCCAATAGGACCACGCCCCCCTGTCTCGGGCCCTAGCTGCAAGGGTAGGAGCTGTCGACCCCCTTATACTTCCTTTCCTTGAAGGAAGGAAGAAGTGAAGTCTAGAGTGCCTAGATGCTTGAGAGTTGAGCCTATGGGACTCTGATTTTGAGGATGCTGAAACAGTAGGACAGGGGATTTTCGTGCTAAGGAAGGGGGTGTCAACTGAGCTTTTAGAGGGAGTTATGTCTCATTGCGGGGGAGGCAGAAGGCCTTGGGAAAACATAGAAGATGGGTATTCAGGGCTCAGATCAGGTACCCTAGATGAACTGGGGGTATGGAGCCTGGACGTGGTTGTCGTTCGAGGGATGATTAAGGGAGCTTTAGGAGGGAGGGGACCAGGACTGAGGTTGGCCAGCCTCAAGATGGGCAGTGTGAAGTGATTGGAAGTGTCCCCAGAGAGCCTGGAGCTGAACTGAGGCCAGAGGAATAGAAGAGGAGGGTTAGGGTGGGGGCTGGGGCAAGGAGTCAGGACATGAAAAGAGGCACTGGGGGATGAGGGTGGGCAAAGCCTTTTAAAGGTGTGGGGGGGCGGGGTAGTGGAGCTGAGACTGAGAGGGAGCGTTGGGGTGGTATAGACTGGAAGGATAAGGAGGGGGAAGGGAGAGGTCTGGAGGAGGAGGATAGGCCTAGCCCTCGGGGGCAGAACTGGGGGGTGAGGGGGCGTTTGGCCCTGCCCGAGCCGTTTGTCAGTCCTATTGACAAACATGACGGGGTTTCCGCCCGTGATCAATGATTCTCATCTCCTGGCCGAATGAGCCACCGGGCCCTCATCCATCCCCGTCAGCGCCACAGCCGCCGCCTGAGGCCCCCCTCCCACCAGCCCGGGGCCGTCCCAGAGCTGTCCCATGGCTTTCCCTGACTCAGACCCTTCTCTGCCTCTTGGTTCCTTCCCTTTCCAAGATCCCCAGTCCCAGCATTGCAGGACCCAACCGCCAATTGACTCGCCGATTCCCGATTCCACTCCACGCAGACCTCTAGGGCCCTCAGTTTCTAATCCATGACCCGCAGACATACTCCAGTTCCCCCAAAGTCAGTTGCCAGCTTCCTGCACCCCGGTCTTCTGACCAGAGCAGGAGGCCCCCAGGCCCCAGTGCTGTCCACCATACCAGATCTCCCGAATTGTTTGGGAAATCCTCCCTGAAGTCTAACCCCTCATCCATCGCCTAGTGCAGTCTCAGCCTATCCTCCACTTTCTCCTGCTTATCAACCGTCTGACTCCGTCCCTGTCTGTATCTCTGCCCCCGGCTGTCTCCCCCTCCCCCGACCCAGTCTTTCTCTTCTCTGCCCGCGGTGTCGCCAGCTGTCAGCTGTTGCTACGCACTGAGGCTGAGGTATGACCGAGACCGAGACAGCGACAGACAGAGACAAACAGAGAGAAGCGTAGACAGAGACGGACACCCGAGACCAAGAGAATCACAGAGCCTAAGTACAGACACCTATGGTGTCTGTCTGCCTACCAGAGGTAGGCAGGCAAAGGAAAAAAACCAAACCAAACAAAAACACAGTCAGGTTGGGGAGAGAGAGAGACGAGAGGAGAGACTGTGAATACACAGGTCTGCACCTGTGCTGGAGGGTGCGGCTCAAGTCGGGCGGGTCGGGCTGACCCAAGACCCTAGGTCACACAGAGCGTCTGGTTCCCAGACCTGGGCTTCCAGGCTACCGCCCCCGAGGGTTTGCTGGGACGCAGTAAGGCTCCAGGTGGCCGCTAGAGGCAGTCTCTAGAGGATGAAAGTCATCCCATCCATTCCCCTGCCTTCACACCGCCCACCCACCTAGAAAAGGCTCCAGTCTCTCTGAAATTGCTTTCTCCAGGGAAACCCAGGTTCCTGAGGCTATCCTCCAGTGCAGAGCTCTACCCCGGGGTTCTCCTCCCTTGCTCGGGCTCCTGTCCTAGTTGTTACACCTTTTCTCACCTTCTCTCCCTCCTCTTCCTGCCTCTGCCTTTCTTGTTCTTCGCCTTCTTTGGCCTGGGGTAATTATCAGAAGGGGTGGCTTTGCTGTCTCCGCTCAGAAATACTTCCTCGGACCCGGACCGGAGTGTGTGTGTGTGTGTGTGTGTGTGTGTGTGTGTGTGTGTGTAGTGTGTGTGTGTTTGTGGGTGGGGGAGGAGGGAGCCCCGGATGTTGAAGGTGAGTCAGGGCTGCGCCTAAAGGGGTAGCATACAGAGCCCCTGTCTTCCCCCCCTTCCCCTCCCCCTCCCTCCAAACTGCCTGGTAGCTTAGTGTAGCGAGACAGGCAGAGAATCAGGCGGCTCCCCGGGGCCGGGTACCAGGTGTGCGGCTGGCAAAGGCTCTGGCATCTGGAAGAGGCTGCCAAGCCAGCCAGCCCCACCCCCTCCAGTTGGGGAATCTGGCCTGGAGGAGCCTTGGGCGCAGTTTGGGTGACGGGCTGGACACAGGGTTGCGGATTTGGGCAGGGGGCAGGGGAAAGATTAGACTGTGAAGATTGCTGGAAGGTGGAGGGATGGCTGGGGGTGGAGGTAGGGAAGAAGTGGGGAGAAGTTGGGCCAGGGGGCAGAACGGGCTCGAGATGAGGACTGAGTGTGTGAGTGCGTGCTGGGAGTAGGAGTTGACATAGCAGGGTCAGGCAGGAGAAAGAGTAGCGTGCGGGGGTGGCGGGGCACGGGTCTTCCAGTCTGTTAGATCTCTGTGGAGAAAATGCTGACGCCACCTGGCGGCCATCCTGAGACGCGATTTCCCCCTACATGCTATGGGGCTGTACTGGAAAATGCATGCATCCACCCCAGCCCCAGTCTGTGGGCTCTGTACCAACCACGAGGGGGCGCTTCAAGAGCCTTTCTTTGGGAGGCTGTTAGGGGTCCAGAGAGCTGGATCTCTCATGTCTGGAAACACTGCTCTGGTCACCTAGACAAGAGTCTTGTGAACTCTTTGGGGCCTGGGAAAGAGGCTAGGGGTGTGGATGGGAGAAAGAGAGGAAAAGCGTAGGCCCCCCCCCCCAGGTAGTTGACCACATATCCATTGCTTAAGGAGAAAGATGGCAGGCCCTCTGGATTTGAATGGGCATTCTTGGGAGGGGAGCAAACTCCATGAAGGGCTGAGTAGGAAGTTAGGCTCTCCATGGGAAATCGGGTTACAACAAGGATAAGAAAGTGATGTCTCAGCGTAGGAGTCACACCTGTGTCACCTCCTGTGGGGTGGATGGAACCTGGAGCCAGGGTTCCCTTAGTGGTTGAGGAGATGCTTCCACTCTGCCCTCTCAGTATCTGGATGTTCAGCCTAGTGAACAATGAGCTGTGTGACTACAGAAAGTCACTTCCCTTCTCTTGCTCTCACATTCATTTGCACAAGGATGAAGCTGGATTAGAATGTCCAAGGGATTCCTTCCAGCTCTCCAAGTGTGATTCTGAAATTATACCTTTATTTCCGGCAGCTCCTCTCTTTGTCTAATCCAGTCAGCTGTTAAGCCACAACCCTCAGTGAGTCCTACTTAGCTCCCAGGGGTCTATCTTAGGTCCCATTCCCTTAGGGCCTCATTCATGACTTCTGATGAACCAATGACTCTATGATCTCCAAGGTGTACAGTGGTGCTTCCCCACCCCAGGCATGAAAATGGCTTATATTTATATAGTACTTTATGAATATAAAATCCTTTACATGCATTGGTTCTTCATAGCAACCTTATGAGATAGAGAAGTATGAGTTTGTTTGTTTGTTTGGGGGGGAAGGCAAGGCAATTGGGGATAAGTGACTTGCCCAAGATCGCACAGCTAGTAAGTATGTCAAGTGTCTGAGGTCAAATTTGAACTCAGGTCCTCCTGACTCCAGGGCTGGTACTCTACTCACTGCACCACCTAGTTGTCCCCGAAGTATGAATTTTTATCCCTGTTTTGCTGACGAGAAAATTAAGGCACAGAGGAAATGATGTATTTGTATGTTTTATGTATGAGGTATTTGCTTCAAGAGACCCTTGTGAATTTTTTTTAAAGTGAGGTGTGGAAAAACCCTTCACACTCCAAAGGAATTAATTTCTCAAGGTGGAATTTCTTTCTGTGGTGGATAGTTTTGATCAGGGAGCTCACCAACAAAATAAATTAAATCTCTTGGTCAGGTGGACTCCAGAGGGTTAATACTATTCAGGATGAGGTAAGTAGACAGTACCTGCTTTCAACGAGCTTACCACCAAGTAGAAAGGACTACCAAATCCACAAAAACCAGTTATTCAAAGGAGGATGTGAGAAGTACATTGTTATTGTGAAACACAGTAGCAAAGAAAGGGTGCTGGCTCTGGAAAATTGAAGTGGCCACTGAGGTCCCTTCCAGCTCTAGAACCTTTCGCTTCTAAGCTTTTCCCCTGTAAAATGGATTTGAACTGGATGATCTCTATGGTTCCTTCCATTCACAGAGATGAAAGAGCCTAGAATGTGTCTGGGGAACAGTAACTTGTCCAGTTTTGCTGGAGGGTACAGTACATTGGGGGAAGTGGGAGAGGAGGCTTGGAAGGATAGATCTGGGCCACTTATTGAATGCCTCTGATTCAAGTCTTGTAGACAGTGGGGAGACACTTGAACTTTCTGAGTACTGGAGGTAGTGCGGTGCTTTTGGAGACTAACCTGCCACTGGTGTGCAGGATGAATTGAACCAGGGAAGAGGACACTCTAGCAATAGTACGAGTGAGACCGGAGTGGTGGCACTGGGGATGGATGGAAGAGATACTACAGATATGTAGTCTGCACAGCTTGGCAACTGATTGGCTGTGGGGAAGTAGAAAGACAGGGAGGAGTCAAAGAAGACTGAAGAGGTTTCTGGTGGCACCATTAGCAGACCTAAGGAAGGCAGGGGAAGGTGTGGTTCTGAGGGGGAAGGTGATGAATCTGGTTTTCGACATGCTAAGTTGGGGGCATTCTCAAGACCTTTGTGAAAATGCAGCTGGAAAAGGGGGGTGGTCCAGAGCTTGGGACAGGTGATAATCTAATTAGAGGCAATCATCTAATTAGAGGAAGCAGTTGGAAGGCTTTGTAGACAGACGCACACAGAGGAAGGTAGAAGAGAAGGCCCAGGCTAGCGGGGAAAGGCTTTGCCTTTTGTGGGAACAGGGTAGTGCTCCCTCTGGTGGTCAGAATGAGCAAATGCATTCCCTATCAGACACCCCAACTCTGATTTCCTCCCCCAAGAGAGAGGCCAATTTCAACTCCTAGTTTTTTACAATTTTATTTATAACAATATCTGTGTTATTTAGTTGTAAAGGAATTCAGCAAAAATTATTAAAACGTTCATATCCCCAAAACAGGGGCTGCCCAATCCTTCCTAGGAGTGCCCCAGGATTTCCTCAGCCACCCTGAGGAGTGCGGAGGGGCTGTTTCCCAAAAAAATTCCCCACTGTGGGAGCCACAGTGATGGGAGGAAGGGGGGGTGTTTGGGATGGGGGGAGAGTTCTGACTGGGATGGGAGGCCAGGGCAGCATCCATCTTAGATAGGCCAGGGGCAGGATGTGACCATCCCCAAAGACTAGAGACAAGATGAGCTTTGATTTTGGCTGGAAGTCCCCCTTCACCCCAAGGCTGTAAATGTTTCCTCCTCCCTTAGATTAGCCTTTGGGGAACTGGAGACCAGGAGGGAAGGGTGGATTTCCTCAAGAAAGTGTCTTGTACAGGGCAGGATGGGGTGGCAGCTTCTAACTTTCCCCCACCCTAGGACAGCCCCATGTCTGAGCTGCACAGACCCCCAGAGCCCTCCCTGCCCCTCAGCCCGGAAGGCAGCGTTGGGGGGGGCAGAGGAAAGGAGGGGAGGACAACGGAAAGGGATAACACTGCTCGCTCGCTCGCTCACTCACATATAAAAAGTAATTCCTTCATTTTTACATTTATACATCGGCCAGGGGGCCGGGTTTGGGGAGGGGGGAGTACTCAGGTGAGGAAGGGAAAGTTTAAAAGGATTTCTCATGGGAGGGGGAAAGGTATCTCTGGAGTCCAGGCTGGGGTGGGGCACGAGCCCCTATGCCAGGGGGTCGCCCAGCTCATCCTCAAGCCCTCGGCCTAGCAGTTCCCGCTTCTCATCGGTGCTGGCCAGTGAGTGTCGGCTACCGTGGCCGCCCATGTACAGGGTGGCATACACGGGGTTCGTGAAGTTGGTAGGCTGTGGAGAATAGAAGGAAATCAGGGGGAGACCCTTCCTGTCACACCCTGCCTACCCTGGGCCACTCCCTACCTCCCACCCCTACCCTCAAAATCCAAGTTCCTTCTGCTCTGTCTCTCCCCTGCCGCCCTCCTCAGGCTGGCTCCCTGTTTGCTGTTCACAAGCCCCTGTGTCATCCCCAGATCCTGCCATCTTCCACTCCAAGAGGCCGTCGGTGCCTTCCCCGACTCCTCCTGCCCTTCCCATCCTGCCTACCTTATCAGGATCCAGAGCAAAGTCAGCGTCCAGCAGGCCCCCAACATCATCTGGCTCCCCACCCTCGTACATCTTGTAAGTGGGGTTCCCGATCTCTACATTCATGGCTCCGTTGGTCATTCGCTGGTGTTGGAAGCCCTTGGCCCTAGGGAGGAGGGGAGGAGGGCAATAATAGCAAACGGGTCAGGAAAAAGAAGGCTCGGGTGTGACGGGGTCATTGGCAAGGCTTGGGAGGCGCTGAAGAGGAAGCCAGTGAAGGATGTCAGCCAGAAGACATCACAAGACTTCAAGGGCCCGATCCCCACACCTCCTCTCCAAATGAGGTCCTTTCCAACTCACCCACGGATTCGATGTTTGTACCAAAAGACAGTTCCAGCCACCAGGAGCAGCAGCAGCAACAGCAGGAGTGGGATGAGGATGGAGGCTATACCTTGAGGAGGGAGGAAACAAGTGGGGAGAGTCAGGAAGGCCTCGGGCCTGGAGGGGCCCTACCTCTACCACCCAGTGGCTTGTCCCAGAATCCTCCCATGCCATGAGTGTGGGGCCCAACACTGGGAGTCTTCAAGGAGAGGCTACATGATCGCTAGTCAGGGAGATTCCTGTTCAGGAGCAGGTTGGACTCATCTGTGTCATGTCTCCTCTCCCCACTTTGATTCTGCTCCATTCCTGCCACCACCCTCTTCACCTCACCACACACCCCCTTCCCATATCCCCGAAACCTACGTCCAGGCTGTGACTTGTTGACTAACTGCTCACACCGTGGGCCTGTATTTGGGGCAAGGCACCTAGGAAGGAAGTCGAGATAGGAATGGTTGGCATAGTCCTCCATGGTCCCAGAGAATCCCCAGAGGAAGCTGTATATGGGGATGATGGAAGAGGGGTCAAGGTGTCCCTTGGTGGCAGACTGGTCTGGTCAAGGAGGGATACCCAGGAGAGAGGCCCTATCAGGCTCCCTAGGACTCACTGGCACTCTGGCATCTGTTTGCTGTTCATTGTACAGGAGCCTCCATTGAAGCAGTGACCATCACAGGTGAGACAGCTAGGGGCAACCCGGCCATCGGAGCAGCTGTTCAAAGGGAGGAATTAGCTGAGGGTCCTGAAAGTCTGGGCTGCAGGGAGAGGGGCAGGGGGGCTAGGGGCTCCATTGGGGAAGGGGGATAGTAAGGATAGGACAAAAGGGCTTGGAACAGGGTGGGGAGATAAGGGAGGTTAATGGCTGGGGGGAGGGGTTGCTGCAGGAAAGGGAATGGGCCAAACCTTTCCCTTCACTCACTTGCAGGTGACATCCCCACTCTGCCTAGAGATAGTACAGGTCCCATCCAGGCAGCGGCTACATTTGTCCACCTGGCACTGTGGTCCCTCAAACTGGCTTGTGCATCGGCACAGCTTGGTGCCATCTAAGGCCATCTGGCACACCCCAAGGTTTTCACAGTAGTCAAAGCATTTCTCTGTTTGGGTCAGAGTCAAGGGAGGGAGTGGGAGAGAAAAGGAGAGATGATCCCTTCACACTCTTCCCCATCTCTATCTCTCCTAGTATCGCCCTCCCTCCTCCCAGGAGCCTGAGAATCTCCCCATCTCCAGTGACTCTCCTGGTGTAAACCATTCCTTCCCCAGCAGGGGCTTTTTTCTGTGCTCTCCCTTGTGACACTCATCTCCCAACTGGCCCTTTCCCCTGGCTGTCTCCCCTACCTGGAATAAGCCTCCCTCCTCATCTCTGCCTCCTGGCTTCCTTCAAGGCCTAGCTAAAGTCCCACCTCCTCCACTTCTCAGTCCTCGTTAATCTTAGTGCCTTCCTTCTCTGCCATCGTCTCCTTTCTCCTGTCTATATCTTGACTGAACAGTTGTGTGTGTGTTGTCTTCCCCATTAGAATGCAAACTCCTTGAGGTCAAAGGCTGTTCTGGCCTTCTTTTGTACCTCTGGTGCTTAGCACAGTGCCTGTACATAGCATGCACTTAATAAATGCTAGCTGATCCAAGCCCCTTGGCTCAACCTTGTGCTCAGCTGGGTCATCACCCCAAGTTCGGAGTCATAGAACTTTAGGAGTTAGAAGGGCCTTAAGTCCACCTACTCCACCTCCTACTTTGATGCATGAATCTCTTCTACAGTATTTCTAGCCTCTTCTTGAAAACCTCCAATAACAGAGGACCTCCCTTTCCCACATAGCCTGGTTTTAGACTGCTCTAATTGTTCAAAAGGGCAGCCAGGGGGTGAAGTGGATGGAATGCTGGGCCTGGAATCAGGAAGGCTCATTTCCTTGAGTTCAAATCTGGCGTCAGATACTTCCTAGCTGTGTGTGTGAGACCCTGGACAAGTCACTTAACCTTGTTTGCCTCTGTTTCCTCATCTATAAAGTGAGTTGGAGAAGGAAATGGCAAACCACTCCAGTATTGGCCATGAAAACCCCAAGTGGGGTCATGAAGGGTCAGACACGACCGAAAGACTAAACCACAACAAAAAGTACTCCAAGGTTCTTTCTTCTGTGGAGCTTCTGCCTGCCTCCTTTGTCACCCTCACTCCACAGAGGAGACCATCAGATATTGGAAATGAATCCTGTGCCCCTAGTCCTCTCAGCGGATCCTCCAGGAATCTGTTTCCAGCCCTCTCCTCATCCTGGCAGTCCCACTATGTCTTCAAGACCCGCTCCTCATTACCCCACCTTATATCGTCCTGGATGTGGATGGAACTTACTGAATTGGCACCGGTCCCCCAGAAAGTCTGGCGGGCACCGGCACTGGGGCTGGTTGCCCTGGTTGACGGAGCAGGTACCATTGTGGGTGCAGTATCCTGCACATACCTGCTGGTTGCATGTGGGGCCTGTGAAGCCCGTCGGGCACCGACACGTGGGCATGCCTGCAGGGCAAGGAATGGAAAAGGTAAGACAGGGCACTAAGAAAATGAAGGGGTAAGGGGACCAAGACAGAGAAAGGGGGTAAATTGAGCCTGAGAGAAAAGACAGAAACAAAGAGAAGGAGGCTGAACAAAATAGTAGAAAGAGCAAGATAGAGAAGGATACTGAGGCAGAGAAAGGGGGTGAGGCAGCAAGAATGCCCCCATACCGGAGGGTGAGGCAGCACAGGTCCCCCCATTCTGACAGTACTGCCAGCACTGGTCCAGTTCACACTTGTCGCCTGTGTATCGAGGCTGGCAGCGGCACTTGGGCTGGCGCCTGGCATTGAGGAAGCAGCTGCCACCATTGAGGCACTGGAGGCTGCAGGTACCTGGCCGGGGTGCTGTTGGAGGCAGTGGTCAGAGGTGACACAGGGTTCCCCCAACAGGTGTGTGCACACATATATACACATACTCTCTCTTCTCCTCCTCTTGGAAGAATCAATTTGGAATCTGGGACCTTGGACAGGAGCGGGTGGGGAGACTTACTGAGGGTCACAAGTCAAAGGCTATCTGTGGGGGTCAGTGAGGGAACTGGGGTGAATGACTGATCCAGTAGCAGATAAAGCCCAGAGGGTCAGGATGATTGGCTGTGATAGCAGAGCTACCCGGCAAGGGAGAGGGGTCCACGGTCTGGGCTTAGATATGGAAACACCTGGTGCAGATCAGGGGTGGGGGATGAGCATCAGGGAGGTCCCAGTTCTGTGAGAGATCCCAAGCTAGGCACGTACCATCTGGTGGAGGGGTGGGTGAGGGCAGCAGAACACAGGTGCCATTATCGAGCCGTTTCCCATTAGGGCAGGTGCAGACAGGGCCACTGGGACTCAGAAGGCAAAGCCATTCACATTTCTTTCGGTCACAGGGATTGGTCACTGCAAGGAGGACAGGGTTGGGGGTAGAGTACAAAGATCCTTAATAATGCTCAGACTCTACCTCAGCACTTCAGCAAAAGACCCAGGATACCTAATCTTCCTCCAGGCCCTCCTGACTCTCTTCTTTTTCCACCAGATCCTAATTCCAAGGATCTTCCCTTCCAGTCCTGGGACCCTCAGGACCCAGTATCCCCTCCCCATCTCCTCTAAGCCAGGCCCTTTCACCCATAAGACCCTGGATGCCCCATCTCTCCACGATTTCTTCCTTTTATATGTCAGAAACTCTCTTTCCATTCCAGAAAACTACAGGACCCAGGACTCAATTTCCCATTCCCCTGGGCCACTACCATCAGAATTGAGGCTTACACCTCTCCTCCATCTCGAAGACCCTCTGCTCTTCTGACACCCTATGACCACTTACTAAGCCCATCCTTTGTCACACTCCCCTCCTTCCAAGGCCCCTACCTTCAGGTTGTTTGTGTTGATGATACAGGACCACATCTGAAGCATGGCTCAAGCCCCCAGTCAGGTTGATCAAGGGACTGTGCCCAAATTTATGGATCTTGAAGACCCGGTTGTTGATGTAGGTGACACCATAGATGTAATCTTCAAAGACATCAATGCTAAAGGGGTGACTCAGACCTGTGGAAGCAATAGGAAAAGGACAGTAAGAACAAAGATCAAACAGTTCAAGCCTATGTCCAATCCTAACCTTCCTCTCAACCTCCAGACACGCATGTACATCTGCCTATCGGACACTGCCACTTGGACGGCCAGCCTAGGGCTAGCACCTTGACCTCACTATATGTATGATGGTTTATACATATTGTATTATCACCTCCCTGTCTGCTTCCCCCAAAATAAACCAAACCACCTCCTCCTGCTGACTTGCCTATTTCTGTCCATGATGCTCAGGTTCTACCAGACACCCAGGCTTTCACTTCTCCTTCTTCTTTGCCCTCCTCCCCCACATTCAGTCATTCATCCAGACGGCACACCCTGAGGTTCTCACAGTAGTCAAAGCATTTCTCCCCATCTACCTGGGAGCGCTCTCTCACGTCTCCCTTCCTCCTTCCCGTTCCCACCGCCACCACTCTAGTTCAGGTCCTTGTTACCTAATATCTAGGCTATAGCAGAGGCGTCCTAACTTTTCCCTGCCATCAGTCTCTGCCCCCCTCCAATCTAGCCTGTACAGCGATGCCAGATTAATCCCCTGCTCAAAGACTTTCTGTGGCTTCACACTGGCTACAGGGATAGATCTCAGACTCTTAAGTCTGTCATTCAAGGCCCTCTACAGCCTGGTCCTAACTTACCTTGCCAGCCTCATCTCCCATGGCTCCCCTGCACATACCATAGGCTACAGCTGAATTTCATGGTTCCCCACATACTTATGTTCTTGACCACCTTTATAATTTTGCTTTCATCCCTATTTTCCACCCCTCCCATCTCTACCTATGGAAATCCTATCAATCCTTCAAGGCCTAACTCAAATAGCGTCTCCTTGATGGTGCTTTCTTAAATCACTCCAGCTAGAACTAATATACCCCTCCCTCTACTCTCTTCCACCACTTTGCATTACTCCTTGGTGTTGAGTGCACCTTGCCCTGAATATGAGTTACCGGCGTACATACATCTCCTCCACTGCACCCTAAGCTCCTGAAGGTCAGGCACTGTCTTATAGAGCCTCACACCCCACACAGTGCCTCCGATGCAGAATTCGATTCAAGTTTCAAAGGCTACACTCAGGCCTGGGGGCGGGAGCAGGTGGGAGGGAACACCTCCTCAATAAAGAGCTCCAAGGAGAGCTCAGTCTTGAGGAGGACAGATAGGAAAAAGGCGGAGGAGCTAAAGAGACAGGAGGGATGGCCAGTATGAAGAATGGAGTGTTATAGGGCAGGATGTTTCCATCCCCTCAGTTCAGGCCTGTGGTGGGGGTGTCCCCGCCCTGGTGCCCCGGAAAGGTCCTCACCTCTTTTGCTATCAGCAGCCAACACAGGGTCAGTGCCATTGAGCCGGATGCTGCCGATGATGGAGAGCTTAGCATCTGCCCAGTATAGCCGCTCATTATGGTAATCCACCGCCAAGCCTGTGGGAGTCAGGATGGAGCACATCATGAAGGCGTGGTGGAAGTATCTTTACTCCCATGGAGGCAGAGAGAGCAAAATTGTGCTATCTGTCAGGAAAGGATTTCCCTTCATCTTTCTCATGTACACAAACACACATGCACAGAAGTTCATATTCACTTCCCTTCACACATCATCTTCTCTGAAGGGCCTTCCCAACATTAACACTCTGTACACTCAACTGTCCAAACCAATGGGATGAAGCTGAGGTCCCTCTAATTTTCAAGGCCTTCGAACCACTGAATTCAAAGCTACATGTAGGGCTTCCACCCTTCCACCACTGCCCCAGGGCAGAGCTCTCTTCCAGATCTATCCTGCTTTGCATACCTGTGGGCCACTGAATATTGTCTTGTACCAGCGTCTCCCTGAGGGTCCCATCCATGGCAGCTGTCTCAATCTTCGGGTGGTTGCCCCAGTCTGACCAGTACATGGTGCTAGGGGAGAAGGTTACAAGTGTGTGGCGGGGTATGAGTATTGGCTGTTCGTATTCAGTAGGAGCTTGTCAAGGGGGAACAGACAAGGTGACCATGTATGCCCTCTTCTCCTCTTGAAAGTTAAGGTCACTTCTAAAACACAATTTAAAGGCCTTCTATTGAACAAATAAACTAAACTGATTTGGGGAGGCCTCCTTGCTCAGGGAATCAAGCCAGCATCCTCAAAGGATGATGATGAAACTAAAGGGAAATCAACTAGGAGAGTCAACCCTTCACATGAGCCATGGATATCTTCCAGGGGCAACCAGGAAGAGACCCTGATTTTGGAATCAGAAAAGTCCTCAACTGTGGGGTCAAGGAAGCTGAAGAATGGGCAGAAGAGAGTTCTTGAATGCCAAGTAAGGGGCTGCACAGAACCCATATTCCAGAATCAGAACATTTTTATGATTGTTGACAGCCTGTAATTCTTTAAAAAAAAAAAAGATTTCTCCACAGCCTTTGACTACTCATTTATAAAGGAATGTCTCTTAATTTATACATACAAATTCATTATATAACTTGGACTTATCAGAGCTATCTGATGCAAAGATTTTTTTCCTCTCTCTATAGTTTCTCTTCTTATTCTAGCAGCATTGATTTCATTTGTGAAAACTTTAATTCTGTATAACTGAAAATGTTTATTTTTCCTTCTATGAATTCCATCTCTTGTTTGGCTAAGAATTTTCTCCCTCCCCTGCCGCATCCATGGTTGTGAAAGGTACCACATTATATTCTCTCTAATTACTTTGTGATGTAACCTTTTACATTTAAGTTGTATATTTATTTGAACCTTATGGTATGTAGTGTAAGAAGTTGGTCCCAATCTAATTTCTGCCAAACTTTCCTAGTTTTCTTACATATTCTTGTTGAACAGGGAACTTTTCTCCCCACTAGTTTGTATCCTTGGGTAGATCTGGACTGTCCTGTTCAACAGCTTCTGGATCTTATGAAAGTCTGATTTGTAAAAGCCACATTTAGTAATGACCAATGAATATGCATTTGAGAAGGGTCAAAAGATGACAGCAGGGAAAGGAAGCAGAGCTCCAGAATAAACAGAGAAATCTTTGCTGGACCCAAGAAGTTAGGCTGGCCAAAACACTTAGTGTCACCAGAGTTAGAAGTGGAGGGGACTTTCTTGCTGAACCATCTAGATTCAGAACTGGAGAGGTCATCTACTAGGACGCCATTGTTTTACAAATGAGACAGCTGTGGCCCACAGAGACCAAGGGAGGACTTTACAGAAGTTGATGGTTTTGCCTGAGGTCATAGGTTTTAAGCAGCAGAGCTAAGATTTGAATCCTAATCCCTGGACTCTAAATTCAGCACCCTTTATGCTATACCATATTGCCTCCTGTGGCCAGATTTTAGATCAGCTTGGACTTTCTATCCCTACTCTTAACTGCAGACTAGGCAACCCTCCAATTTAGACCTTGGAGAATTTTCTTTTTTTGTGTCTTCATTGTCTTTTCATTTTCCCCTTAGTTTCTCTAATAAAAATTATTTAAAAAAAATTCTAGCCCTATATGTGAACCAAGGGAAAGACTCAATAGGTAGAGGGGAAGAAGGGGTGTTTGAAGGCTCCTGATGGCCATGCTTGGAAGTAGCCACTAATTTTTCAACTCTAAAATTGGCCAGTGAATGAGTTTGGAGAAATGAAGTAGAAATCTGGGAGAAGGGAGGGAGAAAGACAGATTCTAGGATTGCTGCTGAGGTCCTCTCCCCTGTTGAAGAAGTACCCAGATTCTACATTTTGTCTCCTTCTGATTATCCTTACCCTCGAAGTGGGTCAACCACAATGGCATGAGGCTCATCAATCATGCCCGATATGAGTGTCTTGCGATTCTCGCCCTTCATCTGTGCCACTTCAATCACATCCCGCCCTGAGTCTGTCCAGTATATATTTCCTGCCACCCAGTCGATGGCAATGCCCCGTGGCATCTTCAGCCCTGAAATCTGGAAAGGGTATATGTATGTCTATGGGATGCTTGATATCCCTCATCCCTTATCCAACCCTCGTCAACCAATAGAACATAAGCTCCTGGAGGGCAGGGACTGTCTCACTTTTGTATTTGTACTCCTGGCATATAGTAGACATTTAATAAATGCTTGTTCATTGATTTATCACCTAGCCCAGTCTTCTGGGAAGATCCTGTCCCCCAACCCTCTTCCTAATCCATAGAATAACTCCTAAATATGTCTGGATGGGCTCACCTCTGACTTCCTATCCTCCTTTGCCAAACGACTGAACATCACTTGAATTTTCTTCCTGCACCTCAAACCCAATACATTCAAAACTGAACTCATTATTTTCCTCCAACCTGCCCTTCCTCTCAATTTGCTAATTTCTGTTGATGGTACCACCTCTGACTCCTAAACTCTGCTCCTGGCTCACCTCTTCCAAGAAGTCTAACTTGACACTGATGCTCCCTTCCATTCCCAGCATTCCTGTCTATGATTCAATGATACTAGGGGACACAGCGACCATAGTCAGGGTTTAACATGGTAATAGATTGCTTTGTATCCCATTACCATTAACCGAGACCCTGGTCATTGTGTCCCCTAGGCCTTAGTTCCAAGGCACCCTTCCCATCCCAGTCAATGTCCTGTATTGCCCCAGGAGTTTGTTTTTCTACCCCCAGTTGCCCTTCCTGTTTCTCCTGCTCTGAATTTTCAAACTGTCCTATACTCCTTATTTTAAGGAAAACTCCCATCCACTAACACTGAAATAAGTAATGCTTCAGTCTCTCCTCACCCCTATTCAGCCAATCTCCACCCCACCTCCATTCCCATCCCCTCACATTAAGGTGGGTGACACCCCCTTCCGTCTGGCGCCGATGACGGTTGGATGTGGTGGGGGGAGCTGTGGGTGGCAGGTTGCGGAAGGATATGGTGCCTGTGTGCCAGTTGGTCCAGTAGACTCGGCCAGCCTTGACGTGAACATCCATGGCGTCAATGCGGACACTCTCATCACCTTGGAACGCCTGCTCGTAGGCAGAGTTGGGGTGTCCAGGGAACAGACTTCGAATCTCATTGTCATCCGCAATGTACAGGACCTGGTACTCTGATCCTGGGTGGGGAGAGTTTAGAGGGTGGGGTGTGTGTGTGTGTGTGTGTGTGTGTGTATACGTGTGTGTGTGTGTGTGTGTGTGTGTGTGTGTGTATTGGGGCAGGGGAGGAAGGGAAGATCTGTGATAAAAGAGATCTGGGGCTTTAACTCTGGTTGGGGGGTGTGGACAGGGTGTGTTTGGCTTCAGTCATATTATTTCATAAGATCTGATCTCTGGAGCTGGAGGGGACCTCAGAGGCCGCCTAACTCAAGCCTTCATTTTACAGAAAGCATATGACTTACTCAAGGTCATAAAGACATTAAATTGTAGATCCAGGACTTGAACCCAGGTCCTTTGACTCCAAATCCAGAATGCTTTCTGCTGTACTGCACTGTTTCCATTTCTCATCCTATCATTTCAAGACCCTCCGAGTAGCCAATTTTCTTTCTCCAGCTCAAACCCTCCTCTTCAATCATCCTGACCTCCTCATTGGCCTATATATACCACACTCATTCCTGCCAGGATGCCCTTCCTCATGGTGTTTGTACCTGAAGACCTCCCCTCCTGCCTACCCCCTATCTAAATCCTCTAGTACTTCAGGACTTGTCTGGAGAGTCTCCTCCCCATGAAGCCTTTCCCACTGACTCCCACCCACAGTGAGCCTTTGCACTTACTCTTGGGACTACAGGTCGTCCCAGTGAATTATATCCAACTTTGTTCTCCTATCACATGCTGTCTGCCATTTTTCTCTTTTTCATGCATATGGGTCTTGCCTTCCTGCTAGATTTTAAGTGTCTTGAGCAGGGGGACTGTGCTTCAGCCTTATCTCTGTCACCCACAACTCGGAGCTTAAGACTGAGCACCCAGCAGGTCCTCAATAAGTATTTGGTGAATTGAACTGGGCCTGGTATTCTGAGCCTGGGCAGTTGCTGAGTTCAGGTTGAGTAAGGGAAGGACTGAAGCATCCTTAGCTTATGCCCGTGGTACCCCAGTGTCCTTCCCAAGGACTCAGGCCCATGGGCCCTGCCGAGATCCCATACCTTCTGCTTTGCACGTGTTATGCACCTTCATGAAGTTCCGAGCACAGCTACAGAGGTGGCTGCCCTTGGTGTTGTTGCAGAGTTGGGAGCAGGTACCAAAGTTCAGACACTCGTTGATGTCTGTGGGAGGGTGTGGGTGATCAGCAGAGGGTGGAGAGCTCCCAACATGTTGTCATGCCCAGAGCCCTGCCTCCACCAAGGTCTGGGCAGCCATACTGCCTCTGTCCCCACATTCCCTTGGTGATAGCCGTATCTCTGGGCTTAGATGATACTCCTTGTCACAACCTCCACAGCCAACATACCTTGGCAGCCACGCTGACCAGGCACAGTGTGGAATCCTGGGCGGCAAGCACAGTACACAGCTTTGGGGCTCTGGATGCACCGAGCCTCATCCCCACAAACACTTCCATTCCCAGCACAGCTGCTCAGCTTTGGGTCTGGGCAAGAAAAAGTAATTAGACACACTGGAATCCAGCTCCTCCTGTACCCCACCCCATCCCCAGATATAGCAGGCTCTTCTCCAGGCCTCTGTCCCTTACTGCTGCCCCTTCTCCCGCCCCACAAATTGAAGTGAGCTGGTTCAGTACCAGGACTGCAGCCTTCCTCATCAGAGCCATCTTCACAGTCATCAAACATGTTGCATCGGAGTGTGGCAGAGAGACAGCGCCCATTCCGACAGAGAAACTGGGCTTTCTTGTCCTTGCAATGCGGGGACTGGGCTGTGGGGGGTTCTGGGAGGTGGGGATTGGAGAGGGAAGGGTTCAGGAACTCAGACAATGGCAGAGCTGGTCCTCAGCCTCACCCTTGCAATCTCGTGTTCGGCAACCCTCTTCTGCCGCTGCAACCCTTCCTGCCAGCCTTCCCTAGCCCTCATTTCTCCTCTGCTGGCCACAGGCCCTGTCAGCCTCAGAACTGGACCCTTATTTCTCATTCCAGAGTGCCCATCCCTCCCCCCCAATCCCCTACCCATGGGGTCTCCCTGCCTCTCCCAGAGTTCTTCCTTGCGATCTGCCCCAAACTCTGCAGGCTTTTTTCATATGCCCATCCTTTCCCACCCTCCCTCCTATTTCCCATTTCCTTCTGCTCCCATGGGCTGCCCTCAGGTCTCCCACACTCTTATGGTCCTCCTTTCCCTCCATCCAACTCCAACAACATGCCCTTCTCTCCTGAGCTTCCCCTTGCACCACAATCCTATCCGTCCCCTGCTCCCTGCAAGAGGGAACTTGCAAGGGGCAGCGGGAGGAATGCCGGACCTGGAGTCGGAGGATCTGAGGCCGAATCTCAGCTCTGTTATTTATTATCTGGGTGATTTGGGGCAAATCACTTCTTTAAACTCTAAATCTCTGATCCTAAGATCTTCTCTTTCCCAAATCCTATCCCTCTTTCCCTCCCCAGTCATCTTCCTTCCTTGTGGTAGCTCCCCTCACTGTCCGTGTAACCAGGGGTCTAACTCCCTCGATCGACATCCATGTAGTTCTCTTTATCTCTCCACCACTTTCCTCCAGCTTCCTCCCTCCTCTGATATCCTCCTCCTCTTCTTCTCTGGTGACCGGCCCCCCTCCATTTCCATGTTCTCCTAGTACAGCCTTTCCTTTCCCCACACTTCTATCTTCCTTTTCCCTACCTACCCAACTCATCCTCTGCTGCCCTGGGCCTAACCCATCCAGGAAGAGTTTTCCCCAGAAGCCCTCTCACCACAGTCCTCCTCGTCAGTCCCGTCTCCACAGTTGTCTGTCCCATCGCACTGACGCCCGATCCACAGACATACCCGATCATTCTTACATCGGAATGGCCTGTTGGGGGGGCACTGGAAGCGGGCTGGGGGTAGAAACAGAAACGGGGTAAGAGGTGGGGATCGGAGGGAACCTGGAAACCCCAACTAAACTAATGAAGAGGATACTCTGTCCACCAGCCCGCCATGCTGGGATAGCATCGCCCTGCTTCTCCCCTCTCCCTTCTCCCCCAATCTTGGTAGATTTCCCACGCTCAGCCTCACCACACTCCTCGGGGTTCTCATCTGAGTTATCACCACAGTCATCCTCCCCATCACACTTCCAGGCCAGTGGTTTGCATAGGGTGTTGTTACATTGAAATTCATCCAGGGGGCAGGTCCGTACTTTGGGTCCGGGTGGCAAGAGAAAAAGTTACAGGACGCAGGATTAGATCAGTTCTTTTTTGTTGTTTTCTTTTTAGAGATGGTCAAGACCTCAGAGATCATCTAGTCATAAGATCATAACAGCTCAGACAGAGTTGGAAGGGACTATGGACACCATCTAGGTCAACCCAAGAACCCAACCCCAGACTTCTGCAGATGAGGACGAGGGGAAGGGCCCAAGTCATACAACTGGCTAGACCAGGAAGAACAACCTTAGATCTTAAAAGCAAGGGCAGGTTATTGAATAGCTCATACAGGGGAGAGACAGAGGGCAGAAAAGAATGTGTGGGATGCGCCAGGGATGCTCTATGCGCAGTCCAGGGAGATGGAAACGAGAGGGTGGAATAGAGTTCTGCACAAGAAGCGAGCTTTGACTCTTGTCCAGCTCTAGGAAGAACTGTCTTGTGGGAAGAGGGATTGGGCCTGGTCTTCTTAGTCCTAGAGGGCAGAACCAGAAGCAATGGACGGATGCTTCCGAGAGGCCAGTTAAGTCAGGAAGTGCTTCTAACAATTGGAGCTGTCCAAAGTTTGAATGGGCTGCTTCTCCAAGGAGGAGGCCTTCAAACCTTAATGGATGACCACTTGCCAGGTATGGGGATTCTTTGAGTGAGTATGGGTTGGACTAACTGCCCAAGGAAGTACCTCCTAATTCTAAGTTCTGTGATACCTCAAGCCTGAGTTAGGAGCCTGGGGCCCATTAAAAAACTAACTAGATCATAGATCTCGAAACCTCAGATTCCATCTAATCCCATTCCTTAATTTTACAGATGAGGAAACTGAAGTCCAGGGATGATAAATGGCTTGCCCATGGTCACATAGCTAGCAAGCCTCCCAGGCAGGATCTGAACCCAGGTCCTCTGGCTCCAGAGACAATGCTCTTTCTATTGAATCACATGAAAATCTGGAGCCTACACAGGAGGGACTGATCATTCATTCTCTAGAGGCCAGGTACAGGCTGTGAGGAAGAGAGCTCAGACTGAGACTGGAGGCTGTGACAGCGATGAACTTGGACCAGGCAGAATGGAGAAAAATGAGCAGTTTCCCGGCAAAGCCGATCCAGGCTTTTTACAAGCCTGTTCATGCTGTGTGGAAAGCAGAGTGGGCTGATAGGAATGAAGCCAGTTAATTAAGCCTGTCAATAACCTCTACCTTCACCCCCGTAAGGAAGTGGAACTGTGAGCTCTGTTGACTTGACTTGCATTCCTGGAGGAGGAGAAGGACTGGGGGCTGGTGAAGACTGAAGTCCAAGGCTCAGCCTTCAAAGGGGAAAGGCCCTCTCTCTGCCTGCCTCTGGGAGGTGGAAGGAGCACGTGGGGAGAAGCCAGCAGAGCTGGAGGAGGAGATGGAAACATTCTGTCCCTCGTCCAGCACTATGAGGGCAGAGCGAAGGATGGGGGTCAGGAGAGTGACACGGAAGAGTCTGGGAGGGCTGGGAAGCCAGAAGGTGCCCCTGCCTGCCCCCTGCTGCTCACCACCAGTGCTGCAGGCCTCCTCGTCACTCCCATCCATGCAGTCGGCGTCCGCATCACAGCGCCAGCGTAGGGGGATACAGTGACCACTCTTGCACTGGAACTGATCCATGTCACAGCGAGGGGTGCAGTCTTTCTGTGGGGCGGGGGTGGCGAGAATGGGGATAAGTGGCTCGGCGGTCAGGGCCCTTGGCAGGCCAGTGGCCCTGGGGGGCTACCTGTACCGGCTCTTAGCTAGCACTCCTCCATGGTCCCCACCCTGGGCCCCCTCCTTAAGTCCCCGAGTGATATGTTGGGCTGTTCTCCCAGCCCCTCCCCACCTCATCAGAGCCGTCAGCACAGTCATGATCCCCATCACATTTCCACCGTCCGGCGATGCAGCGGCCATTGGCACAGGAGAACTCACTCTCGGAGCAAGGCCGGGGGGCTGAGGAGGGACAGACACCAAGGGGATAGGCCTGAGAATTCACTGGGAAGCCACAGAGTCCCTAGCAAACTCAGGATAGGAGGTGACCTCACAACCCTCTATGCATCTATGCCCCAAACCCAAGCTATCTTAGGGCACATGGCTATGCTTACCTGGCTGGTACAGTGATGGCCCTCCCCCAAAATCCCTCCTCCAGGGAGAGCTATCTGGAAGGCATTTTTGCCCACCCCTTCCCTCAAGGGATGGATTGTGCAATTGGGGAGGGAGTCACAAAGACAAGCCGAAGGGGCTAGAGGGATGGGCGGAGAGACAGCACAGGGGAGTGGAGAAGTAAGGAGAGCTCTTGGGGTATGGGTGGGAAGGCATCTGGGAGCACGGGGGTATTAGAGACACCTACCTCTGCAACCCCAAGAGGACAGTGTGAAAATGGAGAGAAACATGAGATGAGGTGAAATGGTACAAACTGAAATACACGACATGGAGCTGGGGGGGGGAGGTAAGAAGGGGGGTTTGCGGCCCCTGGCCCCAGAGGGGGATGACTGCCCTGACGCAAGCTGGTTGGGCAACGTGGGGGTGCCAGAATGGGGAAACCGTGCCTATGAAGTTAGCAATGAGTGGGCGGGCATGCTCTAGGTTCGTGGGTGCTTTTGGGGGGGGTGGGGAGGTGGGGCACATACTGCAGTTTTCCTCATCCGAGTTGTCACCACAGTCGTTATCATAGTCACACTGCCAGCGGCCTGGGACACAGCGGTTGTTCTTACAACGGAACTGATAAGGCTCACAGGTCCTCTCATCTGCCAAGGGTAGGGGGACACAAGGGGTCAGAGAGGAGCAGGTCAGATACAGGAGGGTTAGCTACCGGGAAGTCAGACAGCTAATATTTGTATAGCCCTTTAACGTTTACAAAGCACTATCCTTAGGTTATCGCACATGAGTGGGTCACTCATGGGAGTGCAAGGTCTCAGCCACGGGGAGTTCAGGTGGCTCTTTATCAGGGTATGGGGGTTGGATATAGGAGGGTCAGAACTCAGTGCACATGGAGAGGTCCTCCATGGAAGAAGACCTTGGGGGAAGGGAGATAGAAGTGTAGAGCAACACTGACCCACATTGGACAGTAACAAATTATTGAGAGGATATCGTGCTGAGGTCGGGGGTAGTATTGTGTTCCCTGTATGAGGGAGATAATATCGGCAGAGGGGCAACATCAGAGGGAGAAGGGTGGGAGAGACCGCTGGCTATCAGTCTGAAGCTTCAGGGGAGGTGGGGCAGCTGAAAGTTTGGCTCGGGGTAGTGTCACTGAACAGGCAGTAGCTTCACATTCCAAATAGGGCCAGTCTTCAGCCTCTCCAAACTAATGATGCCACCCTTTCCTCCTCTTCAACTGCACCCTCCTTCCCATCCCCTGCCATCTTCTCTCCCTTCTCTTCCTTCCAGGGTGAACTGGCGAGCCATACTGATGGTACCACCTTTGCCTTTTCTTCCTGCCCAGCTCCACCCTCCCTTCAAGTCCAGTCCTCTGACTTAGCCATCAATCCTGCAAGCCCAGCTCACCACACTCTTCTTTGGGCTCATCAGAGCCGTCCCCACAGTCATCTTCTCCATCACATTTCCATCGAGCAGGGATGCAGCGTCCGGAGTCCTTACAGCGGAATTCGTCCACCCCACAGGTCATCTGGGCTGCAGGTTCGGGGAGACAAAGGTAGTGAAAAGCAATAGCCTGGGACCACTCTTCTCAGAAGGCCCACTCTGAGGCAGGCGCCAGGAGCCCGAAAAGAACCTGGCCAGCTGGGCTGGGGGAAGACTTGGGGAACTGGGCCCTTGGAGGTGGGCAGAACTCACTCAGAGTTGGCACACTCAAGGGATGTTGGGGGGATGGTCACTTACTGCAGTTAGCAGGCTCATCACTGCCATCCACACAGTCATTGTCACGATCACAGACCCAGACACGGGGGATACAGCGCTTAGTGATGGCACACTGGAACTGATTGGGGGCGCAGGTCACTTCCGCTGGGGGTGAGAGAAAGACAGGGAGTGAGACAGAGAGTCTAGCCCAGCCCCCCTCCCCAGCGCTTCTCGTGACCATGATAATTTCCCTTTTGCCATAGCCCCCAACCTGAGAGTCAACAGTAGTGTTACCTTCACTCCCACCTGTTCCTTTACCCCTAACCCTCCTATCACCTTACTTCCATCAGTTTGAGGGCTCAGGGGAAAAAAGGATTTTGCCAAAAGCTTTAAAAATATCTATAATACATCTTACATCTGAAATTTTTGAGATTTTTTCTGTATTTTCTTTCTCATTATAAACCTACTTTATTTCACAGATTCATCATTGTAAGGTGTATGGCACTGCTGCTGTTGATTAATTACATTAATCTGTCCATTTTACTATTTTATTTGATACATATCAATTACATATGATGGTTATTGTCCCATTGCTTCTCACTGTATATGCTGAATGCTGAGGGATTCGCTGATGGCTACTGGTTTGCTAAACATAACTTTTGTGAGAACTACTTGACAAAATGGAAGCTGACATGTTTAATAATGATCATAGAGTTGTTGGGTATAAAATCATCCAGACCTCTTGACTTGGGGAGGAGATCCTGAGTGTAAGAATAAGGACATTATGAGATTGCTAAAATGAAGTGAAAAAGAACTGGGAAAAACATAAAGTGATAATTAGCAGGATAACACTGGGAGTATTTTGTGAATTGATCTCATTGACCACTCAAAAATTCCTGACAGAGATATCAAAGGCTAGTCCAGGGGTGGGGAACACATGTGGCCCTCCAGGTCCTCAAGTGCAGCCCTTTGATGGAGTTTGGATTCAGTCAAAGGGCTGCACTTGAGGACCTGAGGGCCACATATGGCCTTGAGGCTGCAGGTTCCCCACTCCTGGGCTAGTCCCCTGAAATAGACCTCCAAAATCACTCTAAGGAAGAGGAGTTTATTTAAATTGTAAGATTGCATGAAGTGAGAATGATGGCCAAGGGAAAGTCCTAGAAGTGTGCGTAAGTCAGAGAAAGATGCTGAAACTCCTTGTAGTGTGAAGTACAGCTTTCCTACACCTCAAAAAAGTCTATCTCTACGTTCAGAATCTTCTTTGGTCAAGACCCTGTCCTAGTAAAGAAAGGGCTTAAGTCTGGAGTGAGTTTATTAAATAACTAAAAATCCAGCAGGTGTCTGAGCTGGACAAAATGCATAATCAAGTGGGGATTATCAGAGGACTGGCTTTTGAATTTGTGAAGTTTCTGAAAAAGCATGGTTAGAATGACCCAAGTGACAGGGTCTATGAGGATGATCCTAGATAAAAGCACAGCTTAGAAATGCCATATCAGAGAATAAACATTTGACTTGTGAGCAGTTAACAGGAAAAATTAGAATATTTGAGCAACTGACTGAGAGTGTACTGAGCAGTGTAACTCAAATGGAAGGGGAGGGGGAATTGCATGTAATTTCCTTGGTGGGGAGGGGCAGCCCAGTCGATTTAGTCTCAGGATGTAATCACAGATGATAATGTGCTAATGAGGTGTCTATACCCTACTATGCCTTTGTAAAGGATGAATACCTCTCTCACTCTGAGTCAGAAGGGAGCAATGTCATCCTAAGACAAGCCACGATCCTGGGTGACCCTTAAAAGACACAATCCAGACAGTCTGAGGCAGTTCTGGCAGAAGGTAGCAGTCGGGAAGAACAGAGCTCTTCACCTCTTGGAGAGGGAGGAGGGGACGTCTCTCCTCCCCTATGATTGGCCATGGGTCGAGCAGCAGCGACACTACTTGCCTAGCTAGAGGCAGCCCGTCCACTGGTAGGAGAGTCAATATAAGAGAATTCAAGGCACAGCTGAGGGAGCAGACACACACCCCAGACAGAGAGGCAGTCACTTGAGACCAGAAATGACTTTAAGGAGATTGACCTTTGACAGCAGAAAAAAAGAGAGAGTTATGAGAGTTATGAACTCGAGAGAGAATTAACCCCAGCCAGCAGTGCTGAGCCACAGAGACAACACTGCAGAGAGAAAAAAAGAGAGGTCTTGCAGCACATTTTGCATTGCCTTAGGGTGTTTCCTACACGCATCCCTCACTGCCAATGTATTTTAAGTTTATGCTCACTACTCCCACAAATGAGGTGTATATTGGTGGGAAAGTAAGCCCTAGGTTTATGGTATGTGGGTGTGTGTGTGTTGGGGAGGGGGAATGTTTTTAACTACAATATCATTTTAGTAGATGTCCTTGCTTTGTGACAATTGTGTCTGGTGGCTGATGGGGATGATGTGTCTAGTGGGTTAATGGGAAGCCCACTGGATGGGTTTATGAGCTATGGTTTTAGGAGTAGGTACCTGTAGGATACTCTCAGAATTTGAGGGTAGCAGCGTCCCTTTGGGCAACCAACACTTGAGTGGGAATACAAGCCAGGGGGGATGCGCTTCACAGGAAAATTCAATTTCCAGTAACTGCAAAACATCTTTTCATATATGTGCTAACACATATTGCAAAAATAAAAACGGAGAACCTATTTTAAAAGATGGGAGCACAGACAAAATCACCCTATTTGTCAAGACAAAAGACTGAGACAACAGGAATCAGAAGCAAGCTGGATGTGAGATGACCATCAGCATGTACAAGCAGGGTGGTAGAATTATCTGTGGTTTCAGCTGTAGTCTGGAGGGACACGTCAGCGATGAATGTACCCCAAAAGAGGACAGGACAAGTTAACATTTGAGAGGCTGAGTTCAATGAGTCAGCACCCAGAAATGAAGCCGTACAGGGCCACTAAACGGAGGTCATCCTAGACACTGAAATCAGTAAGTAACCACAAATTGTATCACAGCCTTGATACAGACTCCTCTCAAGAAATAACCAGAGCAACAAAACGATTTTCTGTTACACATGTTACGCATGTAGATGAGATGGCTATAAATATTTCCAGTGCACTAGGAAGATTCTCATCTGGTTCAGAGAAAGCTGGTGCCCAAGAAAGGAGCAGCGACAACCAGTTGGTGGTATGAGTCCCAAATTCGTGATCAAGAAATGAAGCAAGGTGAACAAGTTTTGAGGGAAAAGCTTGGGTGTTAAGAGAATACTGGAGAGATTTAAAATTTGAAAAAGAAATTGAACAGAGAGTTGATAACCAGACAGAAGAGTGAGCTATTTTGGCCAAAGAAGAAATTGCACAGGGAGGTGTAGGGCAGAAACAGACCCTTGCACAAGAAAGCAAGATCTCCATAATGTAAATATAAAGCGATAGCCGGAGCCTGAAACAAACCGCCGCTTTTGACGGTTAAAAAAAAAGGCTCCAACGGAAGGTGCAAATGTTCAAACGGCAGCTCCAAAACGCTGAAACCCAGCTTGCTTTCCAGTCAGCCCAGCGAGCTGCTGTGAGCAAAGAAGGCCATGAATAAAGAAACAAGGACCTAGGAGGACCCCAGTTGGGACCAAAGCGGGAAGGTGGAACTTGGAGCCAGTGCCTTTCTGGATCAAAACCTCATTTGTAGACATTGCTAGGGAAAAAGAGAAAAGCCATAAAGTTTAGAAATCCTGTCAGTCAGACTCTGCCATTGCCAATATAGAAAGATCTAGAACTGTCCACCCTGGAACTAGACTGAATGATGATGTTGCAAGAGAAGTGGTTCCTTGTGTGGTCCGATGTAGCTCATTGCTGAACCACATATCCGGTTGCTTTGTACTTTTTGGGTGTCGATGAAGTGTTAGGCATGCATTACTATGCTTACACATTACTATTGCTAGAGTTGCATTGTTTTTTCCTCCATATATACTGCAATGATGTGTTTGTGTATTGTGTTCTGCATATATATATGCACATATATATTAGATGCTTGGCATGTCAAACATTATTTTGCCCTATGATATTTTTATTGTATATAATATTAATTATTATTATTAATTACCCTGACATTTAAGGCTTTCCACAACCTGGTTCTAACTGACCTTTCCAGATTAATTTCATTCTACTCCACCAGCTCTCTGTTGTAGCCAGACTAGACCACAAGCTGTTTCTTCATTCCCATCCTGCCTTCTCCTACCTCTGAAATTTCATGCAAAACAGATGCCTGGAATCCACTCCCTCCTCACTGTCACGTACGGAAATTCTTCTCTTCCTTGAAAGCCTAGTTCAGTGCTATTTCTTCCATGAGATTGCCTCTAATGACACTCTCCCCTCCCCATGAAAGGGATCTCTCCCTCCTTTTATTGATTTATTCATTTATTTATTTGTTATTTATTTATTACACAGTCCCCTCTTTTACCCCAATCACATTCTATCTCGCACAATATTTCTTTGTGTATGTTTCATTCCTGACTCTTCATTATAGCACCATCCCCTTGAGGGCAGTGGTTGTGCCCTAATCCTCTTATGTCTTCTGGGTCTTGCCACATAGTTGGTACTTAATAATTGAATGCTCAATTGAATCGAATTGAATCATGTTACCCACTGAATAAAGTGACTTAAAACCTCTAAAATGAATATTGCATGTATTCCAACTTCCCCCAAAACATTTTAAGCCATTTTCCCCACTGGCTTCAAAATATCTGGAAATTCTCTTTCTTGCTCTCTCTCTCTGCCTCTCTCTCTGTCTCTTTCTCTCCCTCCTCTGTCTCTATCACTCTCTCTCTCTTTGACTCTTTCTCTGTCTCTCCCTCTCCCTCCCTCCCTCCTTCTCTCTCTCTCACTCTCTGTCCCTGTTTCTCTCCCTCCCTCCCTCCTTCTCTGTCTCTCTCTGTCTCTCTCTCTCTGTCTCTGTCTCTCTCTCTCTGTCTCTCTCTCTCTCTCTCTCTGTCTCTCTCTCTCTCTCTCTCTCTCTCTCTCTCTCTCTCTCTGCCTCTCTCACTCTCTATCTCTATCTCTCCTCCCTCCTTAATCTGGCCTCTCCAACGCCCAGCCACTCACGACAGTCCCGCTCGTCCTCGCCGTCTCCACAGTTGTCCTGCCCGTTACAGCGGAAGATACCAGGGATGCAGCGATTGGTGTTGGTGCATTTGAACTGACTGGGCAGACAGACGTGGATGTCTGCAGCGGGGACACAAGGCCATGGAGGAGAGTAGAGTCAAGAAAGAGGAGATCCATTCCCATAGAGGTGAGAGGTAGGACAGGAAGGACCAACATTATAGCATGAAGGATGGGAAGACCTCCCAGTGGTCAATGGGGGAAACAGACAGAAGTTTAGCCTTTGACACTTAGCGGCAGTGTGATCTTGGGCAAGTCATTTAATTTCTTTGAGCCACAATTCCTTATCTGGAAAATACTCACAATGAGACCTACAGAACATTGTAGGGATCAAAGGAGATAATCATATAAAGTGCTTTGTATTTCAAGCACTGTATAAATTCTAGCTATTGAGGAGAGTAGGAGGTCCTGCTTAGAAAGAAAAAGCTACGGGGGGAATGGAGCCCTAAATTGAAGGATTTTGAAGAAGAAAATTTAAACAAAGGGGCTCAAAGTTCTCCATTCCCTAGGATGGGACCCCTTCCAAGAATGGAAGAGATCACAGACATTGTCATAATGAGTGAGCTGGGGCAGGAGGGTGCCCATTGTCTCCTTCCCTCAGGTGCACAGAGAATCTGGCCCTCTGTGTGGGCCAGGACAGTGGACACTGGTCAATTCCCTTACCACAATTGGCCTCATCACTGTTGTCCTGACAATCATTGTCACCATCACATATGAAGGCTGGGTTTGTGCAGATACCAGTGGAGCACTGAAATTGCCCTGGACGGCACTTGAACTCGGCTGCCAAAGGAAAGATTGTTCATCAATATATACCATGGGTACTGGCTTTCCTCTCTCCCACCAGGGCACACCAGAGCTTGCGTCCCCTCATGGCCCCCTAATGTTTCTTCAGAACCCCAGAAGTCTCCAGTTCCCCTGGTGTCTACCTCTTTGCTCAGTATACTGGGCAAGATCATTCCCCTGACCCTTCCCCTGTCACTTACGACAATCGTGAGGCTCATCAGAGTGGTCACCACAGTCATCCTCTGTGTCACACTTCCACCAGAAGGGGATACACTTATCATTCTTACACACAAACTACGGTTTGAGGAATAAGGGTTTTGTTAGGGATTGGGGTCAGGAAAAGTTTGAAGTTCCTTTTGAGGGGGCATTTCTTATGTGGGGGAGTTGGGGAGGTCAGGCCAGGCTACAGGGATATTTATGGGAAGAACTGTGAAATTATTCATGGGGATTCAGGGTTTGGGAGCAAACTAGACCACAGAGATGTCAGTGTAGGATACAGAGAGGTCAAAGTGAAGAGATCCATTCCCACAGAGGTGAGAGGTAAGACAGGAAGGACCAACACTATGGCAGGAAGGATGGGAAGACTTCCTAGAGGGCCTTTGTGTGAAGAGTTTAGTATATGGATGATGAATGTGGAGAGGGTCCCTCACCTGACTGGCTGTACAGTTGGACACACATGTACGCCCATCACCTCCCAGGTAGAAGTTGGTGGGACAGGCACATTTGTGGCCCCCACCAGGAGAGAGTAGACACAAGTTGCTGCAGCCACCATTGTTCACTTTGCATGGGTGATTAGGGACTGTAAGGAAGCAGAAGGGATATAAAAGGTCAAAGGATGGCCAGAGTCCCATGTCTTTAGAGATTTGTTTTTTTTTCCAGATTCCTAGATAAACTCTTGAACTCTTTTACATTTGTTCCCCCCTTTAATCCTGATTCTATAGCAACCCTAAACCTTTCTATAACTCAGAAGTCCAAACAGTGTGGTCTAAGGACCCCTGGGGGACCCTAAGGCTTTTTTAGGGAGTTTATAAGATCAAAACTATTTTTATAAAAACTAAGGCATTATTTAACTGTTAAAATGCAGTTCTTGCCCCCACCCCACCTCCAACTACACATCTGTGTGAGGCCAGATTTTCTTTATATACTTCAACCAAAACAATGAATCACAACAGACTGAATTCAGGAGCAGATAGGAGAATCCAGCTGTCTTCTGGTAAATCAGACATTAAAGAGATTTGCAAAAATATGTAAAACCCATACCACTCTTCTCATTACATTTTTTATTTTTGAAAATGGGTTTTTTTGGTAAAATGCTACTTATTTTAATGGGCTTCTTATTATTATTATCAAATGAATAAATACTTTAACATTTTATCAGCTTTAACTTATAATATGGTAAACATCAATAGATAGAACCTACATTTTTAAAAAATGTCTTTGAGGTCCTCCATAATTTTTAAGGGTATAAATGGGTCCTGAGACCGACAAGTCTGAGAAAAGCTGCCCTAACCCTAGCTCTGATCTCACCCTAATTCTCTGTTCCTCCTATTTCCCAACCCAGGGGTGGGGAACCTGTGGTGGCCTTCTAGATCCTTAAGTGCAGCCTTAAGAATGTTCTGTAAAATCTGGATTCAGTCAAAAGGCTGCACTTAAGGATCTGGAAGGCCATATGTGGCCGAAAGACCACAGGTTCCCCACCCCTACCCTAACCCCACCTCCACCCCACCCCAACCCTACCCTTCTTTGAACACCTTCACCTCAGCCTCAGCACCACTCTAAAAGCTCAGAAATGAAATATTCTTGTGTCTCAGAGCTGAGTTTGGGGATTCCAACCCCAGGGAACTTGGCCAAATGGCAAAAGAATAACAGCAGTTGACATTTATACAGTGTTTTAAAGTTTACAAGTTCTGTCCATGTATTTTCTCATTTGATATTTCCAACAATATTGTGAGATAGGGATTATAATTATCCCCGATTCACAAATAAGGAAACAGGCTTAGTGACATTAAAGGACTTGTCTATGATCAGAGAGGGCAGCTAAGAGTGCCAGATCTGGAGGCAGGAAGACTGGAATTCAAATCCAGCCTCAGACACTTATTAGCTGTGTGACCCCGGGCAAGTCACTTAACCCTGTTTGCCTCAGTTTCCTCAGGTCCTCCTGACTCCAGGGCCGGTGCTCTGCTCACTGTGCCACCTAGCAGTCCCTCCGTTTCCTTTTTCGTAACATCTTGTAGGGCTCTAGGCTCTAGGATTGTGCAGAAGGCTCTGCTAGACCTCCCTGGGGGTTTGGGGTTAGAGCCAGAGGCATTCAGGGTTACAGTCTCTTGACTGTCCTATGACACAGAATGTTTGTATCTCTGTGCCTTTGCTCATGCTGCCTTCTCCTATATGTCTCCCTATATCATACACATCCTTTAAGGGCCAATTCACCTCATATCCTCTGAGTGGAATCTTCCCTGACTGGCCTGGGCAATACTCACTGCTCCTTCCTCAGAACTCCTACTGTTTTTTATCCCTCCTTTGGTCCATGTTGTCGTCTTGGATGATCACTGGGATCGGCTGTATGTCTGTGCCTCTTGCCTTTTTATCTAGATTGTAAGCATCTTGTGGGCAGGGTACCTTGTAACCTTTTAAGCATCTGGCACAATGCTGAGCACACAATAAATGCTCCATCAATGACTGTGGAGTGAATGGATGGATAGGTGGATGGATGGATGAACAGGGATGATAAGGACTCAAAGGCATCTTAACTGCCAGATGCCGCTGCCTCATAAAATCCATACTGTCTTTGCTCCTCACTCTAACATTCTGGTCTATCCTGGTCCCAACTATAACCCTGTGTCTCCGCTCCCATGGCGGCTCTCCATTCTCACCATCAGGCTGACGAAGGGCGTGGAAGACATGCAGGTCCATGGGCCGATGTAAGGTGCTGATGAGCAATGTCTTGTTGGCCCCTGTGGTCTTGTGCGCCCGGTTTATGGATTTGGTCTCCCAATCGGTCCAGTACACAAAGTCCTCAAACAGGGTGAGTGCAAAGATGTGGGGGATATCCTGGCTCAGCACTGGGAGGAGAAGAATAGCATGGGTGAGGGGGTCCTAAAAAAATTCCCTCTAATGCTGGTAGCATCCCTCCTCAACCTCTCCACCACATGGAGCTGGACAGAAATGACAGGTGGGGCATGAAGGATGGAGTTCTATTCTGAGGGCAAGTCAAAGGGTAAGAGCTGTCTGGATCCTCTACGTAAATGCCCTAGCTTAAATTCATTCTGTAACTCCTTGTCCTCATCTCCTTGGATCCTTGGTGCCCCCAGAACCAGATGGTACCCATCCTTTGCCACATGCCCCTTGGATCCCAAACAGTGCCCACAGATGACACTGACCAATGTGGCGATTGGAACCATCCAAGCTGGCAAACTCAATGTAGTCCTCACGAGCATCTGCCCAGTAGATTCGCTCAGTGACATAATCCAGGGTTAGACCATTGGGCCATGTGATCTTGGTATCTACAACAACGCTGCGTCCTGAGCCATCCATGCCAATCCTCCCGATCAGTGAGTGGTCACCCCAGTCTGTCCAGTATAGGTACCTGTGCCCACACCAGAAGCCAGGAGGTGAGCATTCCAAGGGGCCCAGATGCCATGGCTTCACCCAAGAGTCAGGGGGCGGGGTGAAAACCTGGGAATACTGGACTCTTTAGTCCTCAGTCTACCCGGACTAGGGTTGGGCCAACTCAAATGCCGGGGTTGACCTTTCTCCTCTGGGCACTGTTATCTGATCATGAGCTCAGTGTATATCATCCCCCTCTACTTACCCATTCTGTACGTCCACCACCAGTGCTCTAGGCTCTCGGAGGCCTGAGCTGACCAGCACTGTCCGGTAGGCCCCATTGAGCTTGGACACCTCAATGGTATCTCTGCCTTTGTCACACCAGTACAGGTTTCCGCCCACCCAGTCCACAGCCAGCCCATCTGGGTTACTAAGGCCTGTTCGGTGCAGCACCTGGGGGAAGGGTGAGGGGGAGTGTGAGATGAGATCCCCTGAGACGGGCCACAGAAGAGGGAAAAGAGACCAGGCATTTGCTGGTAACTGTTTAAGAACAAGTTCTACCAAAAAAAAAGTATGCACGATACATTTAAAAACGTCATTTGTATCATTAATATGTTCTCCACCAGTTTCTTAACTCTAGGCAATCAGCAAAACAATAAATGAAGCCCAGATCTGTAGCATATGCCAGTTTCTGAGGTATATATGCTCACATCGAAAATTTAACAGTTGGCTCTCTCAAGCCTGTATGAGCTTGCTCCAGCACCACCCTGAAAGAGACCCACGTGAACCCCATTCTCATGGACCCTGGCTTTCAGAGACCGACTCTTCTTCAGATTTTCAGAAAATACAGACCCCACTGGAGGGCAGAGGGAAATGGGGAGAGGGGGAGAAATGAGGTGACAAGAGGAAGGAGGGAGGTCAGACTTTAAGGAAGGACATCCTGATTATCATGAGATATGAAACAGGAAGGGGAAATCTTCTCGAGAAAGCATTTGGCCGGGCCTCATCTGAGCAGGCTTGGGTTACCAGAGGAGGAGGCTACTGGAATGACTGAGGGAAGAGGGAGATGGTTTTTGTAAGGATTCAAGCGGGGGGAACAACCATCGCTGGATGGCAAAGGGCTCTTAATTTTGTCGGACAGTATGATGACATATGGATCCCTTTTCAGAAATTTTTTTAATTTAAAATTTGAGGAAATATTAAATTCCAGTAAGAGGTCAGTAGAAATAAAGATGCAATTTTCCCCCCAACAAGATCAAGGACCCCTGAAATCTCTCCGTGTTCTTCTTGGGTCCATGTGCTCCTAGGTTAAGAAGACCTGCTCTAGTCAGCTGGGCCCCCAGACTGTCCCTTTTTCATTTTCCTGGGGGCCTGCTCCTATCTCAGGGAGTGGGGGTCCCCCTCACCTGGACATCGCTCCCGTTGATGTTCATTCTTCGGATCATGCTGCCCTGAGTCGTCACATCTGTCCAGTAAATCATCTGCTCTCGGTAATCAAAATCCAGGGCGACTGCATTGTTCAGGCCCTAATGTATGGCAGGACATGAGGACTGGAGCCTGGGGCAGGGGCAGGGGACTAAAGATTGGGATAGAGGGGCAGTGAGACAGTAGGGAGAGGAAATTGAGGATGTAGAGGGAAGGCCCCCAGAGAAAGGAGTCCCGCCCCTCCCCCTTCCACCCCAGCTTCTTTGTAATGATCAATGTAGGCCCAGGGAGCAGGGAGGTGGTGGAGGATGAAGAACATGCCTGGGAGCCAGGCACAGAGGAGGAGGAAGGCAGTGGAGAGGTGAAGGTGTGGGTGGGGAGGTCAGAGGAGTCTGTTACCTGCTTGAGCAGGGTATAGTTAGTGCCATCCAGGTTAAGCTTGCGAAGGTAGTAGCGATTGGCAAAGATCAAGAATGGCTCCTCATCTGGGGGTAGAGGTGGGGAGGGAAATAGGGCTGGTGGTCTGAGGTTGTGTGTCTAATCTCTTCCTCTCAATCTCTGAACATCTGTCTTCCCAAGGTCTCACCTCCCCGGGGACCCCCTTGCTTGTCACGGCCCTACAGCTTGTGGGGATTAGTTTCAGAGGTGGATTAAAATAATGGCAAATAGGGCAGCTGCCCATCTGATATGACAAATTGCACTAGAAAATAATGCCTCATCATCAGAGAGGGAGCCTTGTGACTATATCGTCCCAGGGGCCCCTGTGTTCTTAAGCTGCCCCAGGGTGGCTCCTGCACCCCTTGCCCTCTCCTCTGGGATGCTCCCCTTACCAGTCACAGCCTTGCAGCTGTGGGCGTCACCCCCTCGGGGGGCATAGCCTTCCACACACAGACACTTGTAGCTGCCATGGGTGTTGACGCAGCGCTGGCTGCAGGGGAAACTAGTGTTGCATTCGTCCACATCTGCACATGTCCGACCATCATCCTTCAGCCGGAATCCTGGGCGGCAGCGGCACTGAGGGGCACAGCGGGCATGGGGCACAGGGCACCAGGGACATGGGGCTGAGGGGTGGGGTGTGGTAGGTAGGTAGAATGCCTTAGCCCTGGGGAAGAACTGTTCTCTACTCCACCGCCACCCTTACTGTGGAAACTGGCCGGGGCACAAATCCTCTCTCCATGCACTTCCACCCCCCCCCCCGCCATTTCCAACTTGGGAAGGTAGGGCGTAAGGTGAAGGCTCTGGTGCCAGGCCAGGTATGTGTCTGGGGGGCCCAGGCCTGGGCACTCACCTTGTACCCGATCTTCAGGTCCTCACAGTCCTGGCTGCAGCCACTGAGTTTTCGGCTCAGGCATTCGTTGATGTGGCAGCTACGCTCGTCTGAACCATCACCACAGTCGTCTTGCCCATTGCAGACCAGGGAGTCACTCACACAGCGCCCACTTTCACACAGGAACTGGGAGGATGCATTGCACTTGTGTTCTGGGGAAGGGAAGGGAGTGACTTCAGGGATGTCCAAGGGTCTGTTTTCTGGATATCATGATTCCCAACAGTTCTCATTTCCATAGTAGGTCAGGGGTTTATAAAGTGCTTTCCTGACAACAACCTTATGAGCTAGGTAGCACAAATATTATTTCCAACTTACATATAAAAAAACTGATCATGCATGGTTAAGTGACTTGTCCTGGGCCAGAATGACTAAGTGTCAGAGTCAGGACTGGAAACACTGCTCTTTCCTATCTTTGTTCAGTGCTTGCTTGGTGCCCACCACCAGATGAGCAGCAGCACCCCCTGCACGCCCTCTTACCTGGGCTGGTACAGTGAGGGTTCTTTGGGGCCTCATCACTCTGATCATGGCAGTCATTCTCTCCATCACATTCCCACTGGCGGGAGCTCAGGCAGCGCCCGTTGGCACAGCGGAACTCAGTAGGGCCACATGTGGGGTACTCTGGAAGGTAGGGGAGGAAGGGGGCAGTCAGGTGGGCAATGAGCTTCCCTGGACATAGCCCACCGGCTGACCCCTCAGGGACACCCACCCCTTACCGCATTCCGGCGACTCATCAGAGCCATCTGTGCAGTCTCTGTCGTGGTCACAGACGAAGTGCTTGGGGATACACTGACGATTCTGACACATAAACTCCCGCTCATCACAGGTGCTGTTGTACACTGTGGGGGAGGGGCCCAGAGCCCACTTAGGACCAGATGAGACCTCCCACAACCCTCCTAGCCCTGCTGCCCCTGCTTCACTTCTGGTCTCCACTCCTCCAAGAAACACTTAGACAAGACATTCTACCTGCTCTGAACTCCAAGTTCCCCCCGATCCCCATAGCCTCTTCCTCCTTATCTGCTCACCAGCCATAACATGCCGCTCTCAGTCATCCTTGACCAGTTATTCTCAGCCCAGCTGGCTCAGCAGAGCACAGACTGAATCAGTGTCAAGACCCTGGCTGAGCAGCTAACAAACTAGGTCACCTGCGCCAAGCCACTAACTTTTGCTAAATGCGAGCCCTCTCCTTTGTGAGACATAGACTAGAAGGTTCCCAGGGTCCCTTCTAACCATAATGCTTGATGATCCTGTGGTTGCTTCTCCCCTGGCCCACAGCCCTTCCCTGATCACTTACAACAGCCAGCCGCAACACTCTCATCAGCACCATCGGCGCAGTCTTTGTCCCCATCGCAGAGCCAGCGGTCAGGAACACAGAAGTGCATGCCCGGGCAAGAGAAGGACGATGGGCCACATGTCTTGCCCTCTACAGGGGAAGAATTGGTCACTGAGAGTCTCAGAGACAGGCATATACATATACATAGACACACAGAAAGAGCCACCCTCTTCCCCACCCATGTTGGCTGAGTTATTCCCAGCTCTTCCTTGGACAGTCCCTTAGAGCAACAACTGTCCACTCTTTCCCCACTAGGAGATGAATGGCCATCCCTAGCTTCAATTTTCTTATCACACATGGCCTGGCTCCTTCACCCTCCTTCCCTCCCATTAACCCTGGTAACTCACGGCAGGGTGCAGCTTCATCTGAGCCATCCCCACAGTCGTCACTGCCATCACACAGCCATTCCTTAGAGATGCAGCGATGATTTTGGCATTCAAACTGGGCCTCTGAGCAGAACTTGTCTGGAGGAAGGATGCATTGGGACAGCAGTTAAGTTAGGGGTAGAGAAATGGGCAGGGTGCTGTGTCTTGGGAATGTGGCCCTCACCCTTAAAACCCCTGGGGTCCAACATAAGGAAAAAACAAGGGTTGGATCTTCTGAGATTTTGGGATAAGATGTCCAAGGTGGGGGATTCCCAGCGTTTGGGGGGGCATGTAAAAGGTAGGTGTTCTGATTGTTTGGATATAGGTAAGAATCCCTCGCTACAAAGGCCTCAGTTTCTCTGCGCTCACACGCTGGAGTGCCAGGTTTGAGGAAGAAGGGTTCTGGGCTTCTACTCACTGCAGTGGGCTTCATCCTCGCCATGTTCACAGTCATCCTCCTTGTCACATGTCCAGCTCATAGGGATGCACCGGCCACTGGGGCAGGGGAAATAACTCAGGGGGCACCTGGGCTTCACACCTGGGGGGGGATGCTGGGTATGAGGGGGCCATCCGCAACACCCCAGCGAACCCACAGGCAAGGGGCGGGAAGGGACCCCATGACGAGTGCCCCTTCCCACCGAGGCCGAATCGCCTCTATATCCCCAGCCCTTCCAAACTGGGGTCACTGACCTGGGCAGTCACGCTCATCGCTGTAGTCTCCGCAGTCATTGGCACCGTCACAAACCCAGCTGGAGGCATAGCACAGGGACGTCCGCTCGCACGGCAGGAACGTCACCCCCTTCACCCCCAGGCGGAAGTAGCTGCTACAGTCAGTGGTGCCTGGGGGTGGGGGTGGGGGAGGGAGAGGGGTGACATCCTGGTCCCTCCCCCACCCCCTGGAAAGATCCCCTTTCCATCCCTACTTGCTGCCTCCCTTTGTGAAACCCGGGGTTGGGGCAGGCCTGGGGAAGAAAGATGGGGCAGAGTAACAGGGAGAAGAGGGGGCCATGATGGAGAAACCAGGAGGTGGGTGGCAGGATCAATGAGTGGATGATGGAAGCAGGAGGGGAAAGAAGAACTGAGGAAAGCAAGGTACAGGGGAGACGAGAGAACCAAGACAAATCCTCTACTCACTACAATTCATCTCATCTGATGCATCTTCACAGTCCAAAAATTGGTTGCAACGGCTGGAATTACTGATACAGCTCCCATCCCGGCATCGGAACTCATCTGCTGCACAGGCGGTCTCTGTAAAACAGCCCAGCCAGACCCTTATCGGTCTGGAACTCAACATCTGGAAACTAGTAGGGTCTGAGGGAAAGAGGCTTGGAATCCAGAGCTTCCCCGCAGTGGCTGCAGTGTGAGAGAGCATCATAGAACTAGACGCCTACAACCTAAGAGAGCCAAAGATCCGGTGACCAACCTATAATATGAATTAACAATAATAGACCGGCCTTGGAGCCAGAAAGACCCAGGATCCGTGCCTCCGATGCATCTGAGTCATGTGACAGTGGTCATGACTCAGACTCTTAGTGCCCCAAGCCACGCTCTAAAACTACAATTTAGACAAGCTGCTGATCTGTATTGATGGAGGGCTCCTCCCCAACCATACCAACTCCCATTTCTATAGCGTTTGAGGGTTTACAAAGCAATTTCTTTACAACGAAGGGATTATTTTTGCTTTTTTTCATATTCTCAGCACGTAGTCTAGTGCCTGGTATGTAGCAGGTGCTCAACGAATGCTTGTTTACCGGGCTCGTCGACTCTTACTACCCAATTCCAAGGCCTTTGAAAGATTTAAGACCTCAGATCAATTCAATACTGACCCAGGATTGCAGCAGCCTTATATCAGACGGAGAGGAGAGTACTCCCCACCTCCTGACCTCAGAATGCATGTATGTTTTGGACACGGCTAATGCTGGAATTCATTTTGTTTGCTTGTGTATATTTGTTACAAGGATTTGGTTCCATTTTTTTCTTTTCCTCTTCCCATGGTGTGAGGAGGTAAAGACAGAAAAGAAAATTTTGTTAACTGGAAAAAAATTTAAAGAGGATTTGTTCTGAGGAAAATGCTTTATAAACATTTAAAAAGACCTTATGAATCTGAGCTGTTCTTATTTAAGCAACAATAATAATGCTAATTTAAGGAAACCAGAAACCCAGGGCTCAAGAGAGTCAGGGGGCTGGAATCGAACATCCAGGATAGGCTAGGAGAGGGCTTCTTAACCTCTTCTGTTTTGTGGACTGGTCTGGCAGTCTGGTGAAGCCTTTGGACCAATTCTATTGAAATACGGTTATCTGAGATTAAAAAAGCGCTCACGGACCCCAGGTTAAGAAGTCCTAGGCTAGGAGACGCAGGGGAACTATCCACTCTGGGGGAAAGCAGGCTCCAGGGAGATGGGGAGGGGAGGCTCTGGCACTCACTGTTACATGGGATTTCATCTGAGCCATCACCACAGTCATCTGCCCCGTTGCACCAGAGGGTGTTGGACACACAGCGCCCATTGTTACACTGACGGAAAGTCTTCTTACAGCGGCGTGTGTCTGGGGAGGAGAAGGTCAGAGTGAGTGGAAGATGCTCCTGGCAAGCTCACCTTTACTTATTCACTGGGCAGGTAAGTACTGAGGGCCTGCTCTGTACTACAGATGGTTGGACAAATCACCATCCCTGGCCGCTGGTGGCTTGTCACACTAACCTTGTTTCTGTATCATTCTGGCTTAGGATCTGGGGTCACCTCAGGTTTTATTCTGAGTGCCACCCCAGTACTGCCCACACATCCAGGGCTGGAGCATAAGGACGCGGTGGGCGGGGGCCAGTGATGGGGTGGTAAGTGTGGATAAAGCGCAGGGGTTCTTACTGCAGTAGGATGGCTTCTCATCTGATTTGTCCTTGCAGTGGGAGGTGCCATCACAGGTCAGGCTGAAGCTGATACATTCGCCATTAGCGCACTCAAACTCATCTTGTGTCCGGCAGGTGGAGTTCATGGCTGGAAGTTGGGGTTATCAACAGGGAGAATGGACAAAGAGGGTTCAGCATCTGGGGCTTATCTGAGTACAACTCCCTCATCCGTGTTCCTGAGTACTGGGCCCTACTGGCCCTTCTTGCTGGGAATTAGAGGTCAGCCTTGCTAACTGTACAACCTTGAATAAGTCATAACATCACAGCCTCAACTTTCTCCCCTGTACAGTGTTGGGGGCATCGTGGGTTAGGCTGGAAGATCACCAAGGTCCCTTCCAGCTCCATCATTCTATAAATCATACCAATTTCAGATGATTTTACTCTTGCCCTTAACCCAATATTTCCCTCTTCCATATCACCCTCCTTCACTATATTTCTCACTCCCCACCAGGTCTGTGTCCCTGGCCCTCACCTCGGCAAGTGAAGTCATCCTGGAGAATGCGAGCCCCCCGACAAGAGCACTTGACATGTCCCTGGGGTGTGAGCATACACAGGTCCTGACAGCCTCCATTGTTGACACGGCAAGGGGAGAGCTCACCTGAAGGAGGGGAAGAAGATATGAGGGACTCTACCCACCAGATACATACCCAGGGAGATGCCACCTGACGAGTGGAGCTCTCACTCTGTCCTGGGGACCAAGAATTATGGCAACAGTATGCAGGGTCACTGGTGGGGCCCGGATGGAGGAGGTAAGTTTAGGATGTGTATAGAGGGGATGTACATGATTGAGGAGGCTCCTGGCGTGATAGTGGAAGCAACTGAATTTCAGTGTGTTTCTGGGATGTATGTGGGAGCCTTAGCTGAGAGTAGGGACCTATAATATGTAGACAGATTCCTGAATTAAAGGGACAACTCAAGGGTATCTCTCTCCTTCTCTCTCTCCTTTTCTCTCTCTCTCTCTCTCTCTCTCTCTCTCTCCCCGCCCCCCTTCCCCCACCCCCCTCTCTCTCCCTCTCTCTCTCTCAAAGATACTGGGTTTGGGTATATACAGAAATCTTGGCTTATTAGGGGAAAGTTCTTGGGTGAGTATGTGAGAATGACTAGAGGTCCTGGGGCATGTGCTGAATAATAACTGAAATTTATTTTTGTAAATTTATTATTGTATAATGCTTTAAAGATTTAAAAAGTACTGTACATATATTATCTTATTCAATCCTTAAAATAATACTGTGAGCTAAATGCTATAGCTATTATAATCCCCATTTTACAGATGAGGACATCCAGGCTGAAAGAATTTAAGTGACTTTTGGGAGGTTAATTACCTCTTGAGTGTCTGAGGCAGGATTTGAACCTAGTTCTTCCTGAATTCAGGTCCAGTGCTCTATTTGCTATGACAAGATTAGAGTGGAGCGGAGAAGAAAGCCCCAGAGGAAAACCCCTAGGTTTGGGGGGCAGAAGGCTCAAGGAAATAGATGCATGTATGTGCAAGATCCTGGGCTGTGGGGAGTCTAGGGTGTGTATGTAGCAGGGATCCAAAGTGGGAGGACACTCACAACTGTTAGTGTCATTGGCCACGGCAACAATGCCCATGGGCTGCTGGGGGATGTCCACTCGAAGCAGCTTCATGTCGCTCCCCACATACTTGTTGGCTCGCTGCACGGCCCGCCGCACCCAGTCTGTCCAGAAAATGTGCTCCCCGTACACAGCCAGCCCAAAGGGGTGGACGGGCTCTGACTTCAGGATCACCTGGAGGGAATGGAGTCATGATCAATGGTCATAACTCTAATCTCTGACACCTCATCTCAGATGCTGCCAATCCCAGGGGATGAGAGCGCCAAAGGGCAGACATTCAGAGAATGGGAGAGAAAAACCTCAGGTGAATAAATTCCAAATAGTTTACCCTGGAGGAGGCATTCCACTCAAGATCGTGATGGCTCTCTTCCTCTTACCCCTTCATTTTTGGCCCATTTATGTTTATTCAGTTATTGGGTTTGGCCAACTGGCCGTTTCCTCCACCTCCATCGGTGGGAGTCATGCTCTTCCCCTCCCCTCCCTAATCCTTGGATTTCTGGTGACAAGAATCACAAAGAGACCTCCTTGCCCCCAACCCCAGACTCACGTATCGGTGGGAGCCATCATACTCGCAGCGCTCAATCTTGTCCAGTGTGGCATCAGAGAAGTAGAGCTTCTCTGCACGGTGGTCAATGGCCAGACCGTTGGGTGTTCGGATGTCACGTTCTATCAGTGTCAGGACGTTGGCACCTGACAGTGCAGCCCGCATGATGCTCGGATGTTGTTCATTCCAGTTGGTCCAGAACATCAGGCTGGATGAGACAAAAAAATAGGCGTAGGTTATGGGGAGTGGTGGAAGAGCATGAGGCACCTAGAAGTGGGAGAGAATCTGGTCTATTGAAAGGAAAGCTCTTCCTGGCTCATTCTCTAATTCATCTTTGACACCCCTTCCCCTATCATAGGGTACAAGACACCAACCTGGAGCCTCTGGTCTCATATGCCCTTTAGTAAGGGACCAGAGTGCAAACCCATCCCCACATGTGCTTCATGGGGTAGCCTTTGCTACAAATAAATAAAAACATGGGCTTTCAAAAGATTTTAGATTTAAAAGAGATCATCTAATCCTACCATTCTGCGGATAAGAAAACAGAGACATACTATGACATACTAGACATACTCCAACATCTCAAAGCACAAAATCATAGAACTGAATGGAATCACAGAGTCAATCTAATCCAACCATCCCAGCATGGAACATGAATGTTTGTGTGGCCCCAGTAAACGTCCAGGCTTGGGGCCCTTTCTGGTTTTTAAGTGCACCCATTCTAGGTGTATGACTTGATTTTTTTTTTCGAGGCAATTCGAGACTTGCTCAGGGTCACACAGCCTTGTGTCTGAGAACTCAGGTCCTCCTGACTCCAGGGCTGGTGTTCTATCCATTGCCCCTGGCTTAATTTTCTTAATACTGTGTTTAGTACTGTGATCTAAGCTTCCCTACAGTTTGGATCTCTAGTTGGGCTTTGGGTTTCTAGGTTTTTCTAGGTCTCTAGCTCATCTATTGGATGCCAGGTTCTCCACAGATCTAGGCTCTCTCACTTTCTAGGTGCCTAATATCTAGGTCTAATTCAGCTTGGTCTTCCCATATTTTTTTTTCTTTACTGTCACGGCTTCTTCTTCAAGCAACTTATTGGGGACTGTGAGTTCAAGTGTGGTGGTTCCACTCTCAATGAAGGAGAAAGGAATTTGTTATAGACATCTCTACAGATCTTTGCCATTTTTATCTGTTCATTGTCCTTTCACTTAATGCCCTCAGGATGCTATCGATTAGTTGAGTATCTTGCCAACCTTTTGGTAAACTTTGTTTTCCTTCTGCTCAGTCTTATGAGACAATACTGCTCATCGTATTTTCCCATCTTCATCTGCACAAGATTATGTCCTAAACCAAAGTTGCTTTTGGCTGGCATCTCTCTTCATTGGCAAGGAGATCAAATATTTGTTTACCGAAGTGGTTTCTCAACTCTTTTGTTCACCTGGTTGTGGTGAATATAGATTACATCTGTCAAACTACCTTTGTGATACTTTATGTCAATGTTGTTCATTTCACCACATCCCATTTTTATTTTTGCATTAACTTGTTTAAATAACTTAGTCTGGAGTTGCCTTAATAGTGTACCATAAATCTTATCGTGATTTTTTTCTTCTAATTTGGTATTCTCTCTTCTAATTCGACTTTGAGCAATCAACAAGTTGGTAGCATGATTGTATTCAAAAATGATTTCCAAATAAGTAATCAGTCATTTCCTGAGTGTTAACATATAATCAATTTTCTTTTTTTTTGGTGAAATTATTTGGAGCTCACCATGTCAAGCACCCTCTTGACACTCTTCTTGAAGAAAATATTCATGATATGTAGATGTGAGTTTTCAGCATAGTCTACAAGCCCTTGGCTTCTCTTGTTTCTCATAACTGAACCACATTTTCCAAGACTTTTATTGTCTTCCCCAATGTCCACCTTTGCATTGAAGTCACTAATTAGAGCATACATCGACTTAACTTGGAGGGTCTCATCAAATTCTATGCAGAATTTTTCTACCTACTTATCCTCTGCAACAGATAAGCTACAATTATTTTCATGGTGGTCTTTTTGCAAACACACCACATCTCTTGCATTATGATCAAATGTCCTGTCACCAAATGATGTTCCTTGTTGCCTTTGGACCCACAAAATTCTGCTACTTCCCTTATTTGCCTCTCCAAGGAGAACTTATGAGCCATCATTCCATTGAAATGCAATTTCCTTTTGTCCTCTGGTTTTATTTATAGCCAGAATGTCACAATTGATATGATTCACTTCCTCCAGTAGTACATCCATTTGTTAGTCACCAGAGAAGGATCTCACATTTACAGTAACAACAGCTACATTAATGTTCTTAACGATGTGTCTTATTGCTGCGTCCTCCTTTCTCTCCCCCTGCCATCATCACTGCAGAAAGCAGGAGATGGGCATAGAGCGCTGGGAGCCATTTTGTACTTTCCTTTGTTTCACATATTTCTGTGACTAAAGAATTCATCACTAGGTGATGACCGAATATACTGTCACCAAATGATGTTCCTTGGTGCTGAGAACTTGCATGCTTAGATTGGTCCTCAAAAAGCAATCTGCTGCCGAGATTGCTTTCCAAGTCTTTCTAACATGGAAGGACCTACCAGAGCTCCCACTCTGTTGGTATAATCTTCAAGAACACACGCCACGATGAGACGGAATAGAAATTTGTGGAGGCCAATTTATCAATATCTTTCCTAAAATGTATACCAGAAGGGGATCAAAGACAGAAAGACCCTATGTATACCAAAATATTCATAGGAGGATGCTTTGAGGTAATAACAAACTAAAAACAGAACAGTTATACACTGAGCTGGGGATGGTTGAACAAAGCCTGGCATAGGAATGTAATGGAATATCATCGAGCCATAAAAAATGAGAGATAGAGAGAATTCACAGAAGCATGGCAAGACTTGCATGAACTGATGCAGAGCAGAACCAAGAGGACAATATACATAGTGACAAAAGCAATACAAAGAGGCAACTGATCTGAGATCAATTACAATAAACAATTGTGGAACTGGAGAAGTGATGATCGAACACATTTATTTCTCTCCCTAGAGAGGCAGGGGATTATGAGTTCAGAATGTGCCATATGCTGTCTGATGAGAGCATTCAGCCAGTCAGTTCTATTTGTTTTCTCTAAGTTATAAGAGTGGGTTCAGTTATGGTTGACAGTGGTGGGGAGAGGGGCTATCAACTAGCAGGCTAGCATTTTTGGTTGTTGTTCAGTCATTTTCAGTTGTGTCCGACTCTTCATGACCCCATCCGAGGTTTTCTTGACAAAGATACTAGAGCCATTTCCTTCTCCAGCTCATTTTATAGATGAGGAAAAGAAGGCGAACAGGGTTAAGTGACTTGCCCAGGGTCACACAGCTACTAAATGTCTGAGATTGGATTCGAACTCAGGTTTTTCTGACTCCAGATCTAGGGCCCTATCTGCTGCTCCACCTAGCTGCCCCTAAAGTAGCATTTATTATATGCCAGGAGTTGTATTAAGCTCTGGAGCTATACACATATATGTATGCATATGCATACATATACACACACACATATATGTATATATACACACATAGAGATATATAATGACTAGGATAAAAAATTAAGAAAACTTAGAATTGATCAAAATAAAATAAAATAAAACTTGGTGCTCAGAATTTGATATAGTACTTCTAATGGAGTCTAGCCAGGGCTGAGGACAGTGGGACTCTGAAAACTACATCTTTATTAATGGAGCTATCCATTACATTTTTATCTCTATCCCTGACCGCTCGCTCAACCTTCAGTCTTGCATTTCCAATTGCCTGCTGCCTATTTCCTTCATTACCCCAAACTCAGCACAACTAAAACTGATCATCCACCCCACCAAGCTGCTCCCCCTCCAGATTTTCTTATTTCTGTCAATCATTCTGTCATCATTTTCCCCTGTCACCCAGGCTTGAAAGTCTGGGGCCATCTTTGATTCTGCCATTATCTAATCAGTCACCAAGTCCTGTCAATTCTTCCTTTGCAATGCCTTTCAAATTCGTGCCTTCCTTTCCATTCTCGCTGCCACTACTCAAATTCAGATCTTTATCACCTCACGACTAGCCTATTACAGTGGCTTCATCACTGGACTCCCCACCCACAGTCTCTTTCCCTCTCAATCTGTCTTGTGCATCTCTATGGGATTACATTTTCTAGACCACCACTTTGATCTTGTCATTCCTCTGCTAAAAACCTATCAATGGTTATTCATTACCTACAGTATGAATAAAAGGCTAAGATCCTCAGATTGGTATTGGAGGTGCTCCTGAATCAGGCTCCAACCTACATCTCTGGCCTTAGCGAAATGGACCCTTCCCTCTGCTATCTTAGCCCCCCTACTCCTAAAATGGGCCTAACGCACTCTGTTTCTCAGGGCATTCCTTTGCCTAGAAGGCCTTCCTCACTCTTTTTAGTCCTTCTAAATCCCTATTCTCCAAGATCTGTCTAAAATTCCATCATATCAGATTCCTCGTCACAGGAACCCCTAGTGATCACTCGGCCCTCCTATGGTACAGTCTGGCAGAGTGATGAAGGGGAGAGAATGCTGGACTTGAGAGTTAGGAAGCTCTGAGTTTGAACCCTGCCTCAGGTACGAGCTATGTGGCCCAGGGTAGCTCATCTGTAAAAGGACAACATTAATAGTCCTTCATAGGCTTCAATGAAATGATGGATGCAAACCTTAAAGCCCTCTATGAATGTTTTGTGGTTGAGTTGTTTCAGGTGTGTCTGACTCTTTGTGACCCCATTTGGGGTTTTCTCGGCAGAGATACTGGAGTGGTTTGCTATTTCCTTCTCTAGCTCATTTATAGATTAAGAGACTGAGGCAAACAGGGTTAAGTGACTTGCCCAGGGTCACTCAGCTAGTAAGTATCTGAGGCTAGATTTGAACTCAGATCCTCCTGACTTCAGGGCAGGTTTTCTATCCACTGTGGAACGATCTAGCTGCCCCCTATAAATGGTAGCTACTGTTATTAACCTAGGATTTCAGTGTGTAGTCTGGATATTCCCTCCACAGAGGCAGATAAGTAACAGAGTCTTGAATAGTTAAGTACTTTGCCCATGTTCACACGGCTAAGTATGTGAGGGGCAGAGCTCCACCCCGGGTCTTTCCAACTCCAAGGCAGGCTCTCTATGCCCTATGATTTTCATTAATAAATTACTTTATTATATATTTCCCTGCCCATTTTCACGTAAGCTATATGTCTTATCTCAACATGTAGACAATAAGCTCTTTGAGGGCAGGCACTTTATCTTATACTTCTTTGTATCTCCCATCTCACTTAGCACAGTCTTGCTGATATGACAGGAGGAAGAAATAAGCATTTATTAAGCCCCTACTATGGACCAGCCACTGGGCTAAACACTTTATAAATATTATCTCATTTGATACTTATAACAACCCTGGATTGCTAGGTAGGTGCTATTATCATCTTCATTTTATAGTTGGAGAAACTGAGGCAGACTGAGGTTTAAGTGACTTGCCCAGGATCACACAGCTTATAATGTCTGAGCCTGGATTTGAACTCAGGGCTTCCTGGCTCCAGGACCAGTGTTCTATAACACTGGGTCACCTGATTGATTTTGAGGAATCCACAGCCTACGGTTGTGAAAATAATCATAGAACTGTAAGAGTTTTCAAGCAATCACCCCAGTCCACAGCTCTTGCCTTCAGTCCAGTTCTACAGTTGAGATAGCTAAGATCCAGTTAGGCTAAGTGATATTCTAGTAAATGGTAGGGGAGGGGTTAGTGCCCAGATGCAGCCCCACCTTTTCATCCTTCAGGTCTCCCTCTCCTCCCCTAACTCACTTCTGGCACTCATCCAGCACAAAGGCTCTGGGGTGATCGTCGCCAGACATAGTGATGACTGTTTCCCGTTCAAAGGCCCCTGGCCGGCTCTGGTCCACTGTATGGCGAGTGATGGTGGATGTGGTATAGCTTGTCCAGTATAAGGTGTCCCAGCCTCGATGGTAGGCCAGACCCTCCACCGAGCCCACGTCTGGAGAAAGTAGATGGGAAGATGTGGTGGTCAGTGTGGCATGTGGAGGAACATGGACAGCAAGAGTAAGACATCTTGTGGGGGGGGTGGTCAGTGGGGACTTTGGGAAAAGAGTTTGGCTCATTCAGGGATACCCTTATTCATCTGTAAAAACTAGGCCTACTAGTACCTGGCATGGGATGGGGAGCTAGGCAAGCAAAGTGGACAGAGCTGGGGCTCATTCAAGGTTATGATGTCTTCCTCTTATGTGTCCTATGACCCTCCTAATCCCTGTTTCTGCCTAACCTACATTTTGGGGGGAGAAAAAGCCCCCATTTCAATACAGGTAGATCTTGCTATATGGAACAGTGTGTTGGGGTTGGAGGAAAGAAGAAAATTCTGCTGACAGAATTTTCGGAAAGGTTGAATATAAAACAGATTTTTGTCAACTGAGTCTCACTTTAGATGAATTGGAGAACCTTGCTGTCTAAAGGGACTTTGGGCTAAATCCTTCCAGAAAGTGATTATCCCACAAAGAATCATTTCTTAACTTGCTCTTGAGTCGATCTGCACTCCAACAGTGTACAGAGGGTTTGTTAGCCAAGGGTGACCCAGGATCTTACTGGGAGAGTGATTCCTCCCCCTCCCCCAGGCCTATCTGGCCTTTACTCACTCTCCACAATGGTGACCCTCCCGGATCCATCATCATTGATCTGTTGAATGTTGCCAAAGTGGATGTCACTGAAAAAGATGCGGTTGGCAGTGCCTGGGGAGCCTGCTGCTCGGTAGTCAAAAGCTAGGGCAATCACGTTCTTCATATGCTCGGGGTCCTCGAAGGGCTGCACAGGGGCATTGAGGTTGCGCTCATCTGACAAGTGAACGCTCTTGAGGATGGTGCGCTCTGAGTAGAGCAGGTAGCCGGCGTACTCGCGACAGGACGCTCCGTCCTCTGCCAGCATCCCGTGGGCACAGGCGCAGGCCCGGCGCCCACCCCCTCTGTACAAGCAAAGCTGCTGGCACCCACCATTGGCCGCCGCACACACATTGGTGCCTAGAAGGAGATCAAGGGAGGTCAGAACCCTCTTTTAGCTCTGTAAACCACCCTCCGTGGGAATCTTCTGCCTTCCTACTTTACTGCTTATGTTTCTCCATGGTATCTCTTCTGCTGCCTCCACCCACCACTTCAGCCTGGGGCATCAATACCATACTTGTGGCCTAGCAACTTGGCCCAGCCAACAGAATTATACCTGTGGCCGGTTCGCCATCCGAGTTTATCCTCTGACCTTGCAAACCCAGTTCAGAAATCCCCTGACTTCTGAGGACTCTGACCGTAGAAAGGGGCTCTCCAACGTTTTTTCTCCCCTCCTTTAGTCTTTCCGACAATTGGGAAGTACCTCGCAAAGTCGAATCTCCCCCCACCCCTTCCTCCTGGTCTCCTCTCTTTCCTTCTTGCTTTGGCCTACAGAGGGGTGAGGAATGGTGGGCTGCTCTCCTCCCAAAGAGAATCAGCCTCCTCTTCTCAGGGCCTCAGACCCCCAGCTCCTCAACCTTCCCCACCTTTCTGCCGGTCTCTGTTGAAGACTTTAATATCCTTGAGCTGGACTCCAATCCCTGTCCGAAGTGGAACTGAGTCTGTGGCATTGTCCTTGCTCCCTCGCTTGATGGAGCCATTGGCATGGGTCCTGAGAAGAGAAAAGGATATATTCAATCCAGGAAGGAGCATGAAGGAAACACTGCACCCCACAGTCCAGTGCACAGGGTTGTCCCAGGTTCTCCTCTTACCTGTCACTCCAATAGATGAAATCCTCAAACACAGACACAGAGAACATGTCCATGTTGTTACTGGACAGAACCACCTCCCGGTTTTCACCTGTCTCCAGATCGATTCGCTCAATCTTGTCCGTCCGAGCATCACACCAGTATAACTTCCCATCCTGGGGGTTAAGGAAAGTACCTCATACTTACGGACTGTACCACCAGTTCCCATCAAGTCCTCTCATGCTGTGTGTGTGTGTGTGTACACTCACTGGTCCTTGAGTCTGTTCCTCACTCTCTGATTTTGTCACCTATACATGCTATATTTGTCTTCTTCCTCAGTTAACCAGTAATCGACCAATGAGTATTTATCAATTTTTTTAATGTTCCAGGCACTAAGCTAGGTGCTGAGGATGCAAATGTGAAAAGCGAAATGGTCCCTTCCATTTTACTCAATCATTTTCCTTGGCTGCTTGATTTTCTAGCCTATGTCCCCCTAAATACAGAGTAGATTCCCACACTGGGTACAACTTTGGACAAGATAATAATAGTTGGCATTTATATAGTCCTTTAAGTTTTATCTAACACTTTGCCTTTATTATCTTAGAATGATCTGGCATAGTATTTCTTTCCCCATTTTTCAGATGAGGAAACTGAGGCACACAGAAGTTAAAGTGACTTGCCCATGTTCACAGCTAGTGAGTGTCAGAGGCGGCATCCAAAGCCAAGCATCTCTCGAAACTAAATCTGTTATTATTCCCACTACGCCACGGTTCTGTGATTCTTTCTTTGCTTTCCCATTCTCTAGAACGCCTGCCTGACTTCCGTGTAAGGACATATAATTGGGGGAGGCAGACAGAGGTGGGACTGAGCGGATGGAGTGTATATGTTCCTCCTCAGTTGGGCAACAAGTATTTATGAACCAGTTACTGTTTGCCAGACAGTATGTTGAGGGCTGGGGATGTGAAGCCACAAGTCAAACGGTCTTTGCTCACACGGAGGTCTTTCCCTTGTTTATAATGAGTGCCTGAGTTATCCTCACCTCATAGTCAACAGAGATGCCATTGGGCCAGCTGATGCTCACGTTGACCAAGACCACTCTCTCTGTGCCATCCAGCCGTGACCTCTCAATTCTTGGGTACTGGCCCCACTCTGTCCAGAACAGATACCTATGGGGTAGGTATGAATGTATCAAAGCCCTAACACATGAGAAAATTCACGCAGGAATGGGGTCCACAATTCCTTATCCCTACAGAGTGTAGACTGGATTCTGGGGTTTTTTGGGAGGTATCAAGGGGGAGGTCTGTTGGTAGAGGTAGGAAAATGAAAATTAAACCAAACAAAGAGCTTTCCAACACTCCCAAAGACCTGAGGATAGGGACAGGGATGGAAACAATCAAGACCAGGGTATATATCATTCCCTGAAGAATCTGAGAAGGAAAATCTTTTTAGTGTAGGACATGGATATGGAGTATCCAGGTATAGCAAGAGAACCACGGTGGTCAGGCGCTCCCTCTTCTTACCCCTTCTCTGGGTGGACGGTGATAGCCCGTGGCTTGTCCAGGCCCTGGGAAATGACCACATAGCGAAATGAGCCATTGAGCCTGGCGACCTCAATCACATCGAACCCTTGGTCAGTCCAGTAGATGTTGCCTGGGAAAGAAGGTGTCCGTCAGGAGCAGAAAGGATGGAAAGAGAAAATGGCCAGGAGTTCTGGCCCCTGTGTTTTCCCCAACCCTGCCAAGTCTTCATGAATTCCCAGTGTCTCATCCTTTTATTCCCTCTCTTTTTTTTGTTTTCAACAGATTTCTTAATCTTTTGTTTTTATATTGCCTACATTTCTCTGTATCTTCGCCTCTCTTACTCCTCCCAAAGAGATTTCCCTTATACAGGGATCAACAAACTATGACCCAAGCGCCAATCTGCCACCACCTGGTTTTATGCAGCTCAGGAACTAAAAAACTGTTCTTAGGTCCTGGGTTGTACAAAAACAGGCCATCCTGAGGGCTCGATTTGACTCACAGGCTGTCGTTTGCCTACCTCTGCCTTTTAACACTTTAATTTTTAAATTTTAATAAAAAAAGTTAATTTAAAATTTTAATTTAATTTAAATTTTAAATTAATTTAAAAATTTTAATTTTTAAAAGACAAAAAAAAAATCAGCAGACCAGTCAACACATCCCCAAAGTCTTATATTTTATGCACTGTTCCACATTGGTGGAACTGCCACTGCAAGGGAACACATTTGTTCCCTTTTTTTCTACCTCTCTTCCCCAAAGTCCCCCTCCCTCAAATTTGGTCCTAAGTCCCTCTCCTCAACCAGCAAGCCCCCTATCCCCCACACACCTGCAATCCAGTCCACAGCAATGCCTTCCACGCGGCCAATGCCGTTGGTGACTACATCCTCACGCCACGTCTGGTCCCTTTTGGCTCGGCTAATGGTGCTGAGACCCATGTCTACCCAGTAGATTGTGTCATTGTCTGGGAAAGTAAATATGGGCACATGAAAGGAAGAGAGTCATGGTGGGAAGTAGTGTGAGGGGATCTTGGGAGAAGCTGGGGGACTGTTGGGGTGGGGCCACGTGGCAAGGGCCCCTTTTCTCTCTGTTCTTTCCATGTGTCCTCCACACATGCCTCGTTTCCCTCCCAGTGCCACTAAAGCTTTTCCCTCCTCAAACAAATTACTCACCGGCATGGAAGTCGATGCCCACAGCAAGCGAGGTTCCAGACACAGGGACCAGTGCATCTGATTTGTCATTGGGGTCTAGTGGTATTCCCCGGATTCCCTCGTGCACAGAATACAGGAGGAAGGATCCCACACCTAAGGTACATACTCCAATCAGACATCACCCCAGCAAAGTATCTGAGCCCTTCCTCTGAGGAAGATTCATAGAATCACAGACACAGAGCTGAAAGGGACACCAGAGGCCATCTAGTCCAATCACTTCAATTCACTGATGAGAGGGCCCAAAAGGGTTCAATGACTTTCTCAAGGTCATAGAGGTCATACATCAGAGGCAGCATTTGAACTCAGGTCCACTGATTCCAAAGCCAGTGGTTCTTTCCATTGTACCATGCCTTGTTCAAAGGGAGAAAACTGAGGGACAGAGAATAACTGCTTGTGACTAGGGAAGGTGCATGCATGGCAGGCCTCCAGGAAGCTTCCTAGGGTTCATCTGGCCACCAGAGGAGGGCAGCAACAATGAATTTTCTCCTCCCTCTCCACTTCATCCATTGGTCCACATGGTCCATATAGATGGACCATGGACCATCCATATAGTCCAAAGTCTATCAGAAGGGGAGTCTGGAGAGGGGATAAATGGGGTCAGTGAGGACTTGATGATTCCCATACCTACATCACTAGCTCTTATCACTCAACAGTAAACTAGACCTACTTTTCCAAATGCCAACATGGTACCTCCCTCCACTTGGATGTCCTCTCAAACAACCTTGTGCCTATGACCACCACTTTTCCTCCTGAAACGAGTCCTCTTTCCAGCCTTCTCATTTCTGTCCATAGCATTACAATGCTCCCTGTCTCTCAGGCTAGAGATCTTGTGGTTATCTGAATTTTTTTTTCTCTTACCAATTGGTCCCTATTATTTCCTTGTAAAGGCCAGTCAGATTCACCTTTTCCTCTATATTCCACGTTAGCCCAGGCCCTCAGAACCCAGCACCTGGATAACTGCAATAGCCCTTCACTGTCTCAGGCCCTGCCACACTGTGGTCCATTTCGTCTCCCATTACGGATTAATCTTCCCAAAACATTGCTTTCATGTGCTTTTCCCTTCCCTCTTCAAGTGCTGTGCCTTGTACCCAGTAGGCATTTAACAAACAAAGACATGTGGAGCTGAATTACAATGGTTCCCACTGTCTCCGGCATCCATAACCTGGTCTAGCTAAAGCTACCCCCTTAATTCCTTCCCAACCTTAACATATCCTTGGCTCCAGCAGGAAGGTCTACACACGATTCCTCCTAAATGCCAAGCTCGTTCTGGCCTCTGTGCTTTTGTCCACAGGGTCCCTGCTGTCCCTACTTATCTAGCTCCCCCAACACAAGTCTACCTCTTCTTATGCTAGCTCATACTTTTTTGTGCCTGGTCATACAGTGCGGCTCACAGAACACAATTTGGGATTTACTATTAAAGCTTTCAAGTACATTCATTCTGCCTTCCCAGCTGGACTGTAAACTCCAGAGGGTGGAGGAAGGGGCAGTGACCACCATGTCTTATGCTTCTTTTGAGTCTTGTCCAGTGCTGGACACACTGTAGATGCTAAATACCAATCAACTGACCTGGTCCTTTAGATAAGAAGGGAAGGGGAGGGGAAGTGAAGGGTGGATGTGGAGTGGGTGAGAGGGTGGGGGCTACTGACCCTCACAGGCCTGTTGACCACTTCGGAGGCTATACCCAGCTGTGCACATGCAGGAACGTGTAGTTTCCGAGGTAGGAAGGCAGAGCTGGGAGCAGTCACCATTGTTCACACTGCAGGGGTTGGTTCCCTGGAGGCCTGTAGGGATGGCATAATCAAGAAACCCCATTCAAGACACCAGAAGACAATTTGGGGCAGTGCTGGTGACCCAGCGTCAGGGCTGGTCCTGGTCAGAGGCAGTTGGTATTCGGAATATTTTCATCCCTTTGGTCGACCACATCTTCTTCTTGCCCTTCCCCCAACCTCTGCTGACCCTCTCCTACCCTCCCAGCTTCTCAACATCCCCCCCCCCCCCCAGTTCTCAGCTCCCATCCTCCTTTTGCCTTTGACTCTCACCAAGCTGGATGCTCTCATCATACACCTTCATGTGCATAACCAAGGTCGTGCTATTTCTCAGGACCACAGCTCCCGAGCCGTCTGCCTTGTTGCATGTGCCCATCTTCTCTGAGACCTGGTCTGCCCACCACAGCTTGTCTCCTGGTTTGGAAAGGGAGTGAGAGTCGTGAGGAGATACTTAAGACACACTCTCAGGTGAAGAGAAAGACATAGATCACCCCCTTATTTGCCAATGACCGACATCCCTACCCCGAATTATTCCCTTCTCCCAAAACACACACACACACACACACACACACACACACACACCCCCTCCCTCCCTCCCTCGTGGAGAACCCCTGCATCTTGGTCAGTTCCCCCAGCCCTCACCCATTATGGCCAGTGCAGTGGCTTTGCCCAGCTGGCTCTTCATGGTGTCAATGACCTCCAAGCCGCTCCCATCTAGGTTGCAGCGGTTGATGGTGTGGTTTCCAGAGCTGATCCAATACAGTTTGTTCTCAGGAAAATCAATAGCCAGGCCTGGCAGGGGAGATCAAAGGGACAAAGGGAGAAGGACCTGTCACTTCCAACTTGGCCCAGTGGTGAACCTGCAACTCTCCCTCACCTAGCCCCCATGACCTCCCCATCACGGAGTATGAGAGGGGTCCCCTGTAGGTGGTTTTGGGGCTGGGGGGAGGAAGTTTTGGGAAAATGGAGAGCCCACAGGGATCATAGGTTGATAGATCTAAATCTGGAAGGACCCTCAGAAGCCATTTAATTCAACCCTCTCATTTTACAGATGAGGAAACTGAGGCTAGGGAGGTTAAATAACTTGCCCAAGATCACACAAATAGTAAAGAGAGGTAAGATTTGAACCAGGTCCTCTGGCTTCAGAGCCAGGATTCTTTCCACAATACCAAGCTGCCTCCTTGTGGTTTGGGGGAAATGTGAGAAAGGGTGGCAAATAAGAACATTCTTGTAAAACTTTGGGGTTTATGACTCCTCTTACACACACTTTAGTGCTGGAAAGAACCTTAGAAATTATCTGGTGCAATGACCTCATCATTCAGATGGATGAACTGAGGCTGAAGAGGTGGAGAGATTTGTTTAAGGTCATCTGGCAAGTTAGTGACAGAACCGAGGTTTAAGTCTGTATCTCATGACCCTGGGTCTCAATGTCTTTCCACTGTGTTGGTAACTACCATGGTGAGGGGCTCTACTTGGTCTTTGGGTTTGGGGCCCAAGGGCTAGGCTCATACCCACAGGGCCTTTCTGGCCAGTGAAGAGGAGGCTGCGGTTGCTGCCGTCCAGACTGGCCATGCTGATGTTATCACCATCTGTCCAGTACAGCTTCCTAGGGTAGGGAAAGGCGCGGGATGAGAGGCAAAGGGCTTATACTTCACGTGTGCAGACCCTCTCTGAGGTCTCCCCATTCCCCCAGCACTCTCTGTGGATCCTCCACCTCCAAAATCATGGAATCTTTTTGTCCAGTACCCCTGAATGGACGTCATCCCTCTAGTTGGAAGGGGTTCCCAAGTGAAGGCTTTCTGGGTCTCACACATGATTCTGAAGGTAGATTATCTCCCTAGACTGACCCATGGAGGGGGTGAACAACAAGTCCGTGTGGCTGCTCTAGTCCCTGGACCACGGCGTTCTTGAAAGAGCCGTCCAAACGGGCCACGTTAATCTGCTTCTTGTTGGTGTCATAGCTTGTCCAGAACAGATTCCGGGACACCCAGTCCACAGCCAGCCCATGAGCATTTGGAAGGTCTGGGGAAACAACGAACAGGGTGTTATGTGGGAGCAGGGAAGGACCCAGGCTGGATGTCCAGAGTTCTAGGGATCCACAGGGCCCAGGGCCTGTGGGAATAAGGGATGGGAGTCTGGCATTTATATCAGGAGCATCAAGAGCTGGTGTTAAGAGAGCTCAGGGGTGGGAGGTATAGAAGGAGTAGTAGTTGAGGTCTAAGGTGAGGTACCTGCAGAAACGACCGTCTCAACACCAGTGCCATTAATGAAGGCACGTTTGATGGCCTGAGTTCGGACATCAGACCAGTAGACACGCTGCTCTCGGGCATCATAATCGAGGACTGTGACATTGTCAATGTCAGGGACAGTGAATGAGATAATGTAGTTGTAGTAGGGGGCGTCTAGGTCCACACCCCGGATCTCCATCTGACGAGCGTACAGCAAGAACTTCTTAAACTCTGTGGGTGATGATGGTGTCACAGAACGGATCATCATAGGCAGCCCTCTGTCTCCCAATTCTCCTCATACACATAAGGACCTACTTGTTCTCTAGGGAAGGGGGTACTCTGACTCTTCTTATTCATTCTCCCATCCTTCAAGACCCAACTGAGGGGCTAACTCCAACAGGAAACCCTCCTGATTCCTTCCTGGACTGTACCCCTTCCCTCCCCTTTATCGATGCCTGGATCTAGGTGAAAATGATTCGATTCCAAATTGCTTATAGTATTTTGCCTGGAATTCTCTTGATATTTTACCCTCTCTCCCTTGTACCACAACCATTCATGCATTTCTACCCTTCCCTTCATTATATTGTAAACTCCTTGATCCATTTTTTTGTACTAGTCAGGCAACAAGCATTTATTAAGTGCCTACTGTGTGCCAGGCACTGTGCTAGATGAGGTACAAAGAAAAAAAAACCCATCTCCGTTGACTTACACAGAGTAGGTACTTAAGAAATATTTCTTGAATGAATTTTCTTCTTACCCTTCTTACCCTTACCATCATTGAGTGCCTGAGTCCTGCCCACCCCTGCCTTAATTTACCACTGGCTCCTTGAAGACCCAACCCTTCCACTTCCATACCATAACAGGTGGTGTTGTCCTTGTCCAGCTTCATGAGGTGGGGGCAGGCACAGGAAACAGTTCGGTTGTAGTTGATGAGACACAGATGAGAACAAGGACCTCGGCCTCCATTGGCCTCGCAGGGATTAGGAGCTGGAGGTCAGAGAAAGGAGGGCAGTAGAGTCTTCCGCTCTTAGGTTCCCTTCCTGGAAACCTTCTCTTCCTGCCTGGCATGTCAGGTTCCTTCCTTCTTTACCCACCTCGTTCCAACTTTGTTCTCTCCCCCATATTTCTGATCCAACTGTCTTCCTACTCTAGGGATTCCCTTCCACCACCAGTACCAGGCTGGGTGGATCATTGTCCACTGATGCCACTCCCATAATCCATCCCATTGGGATTCTATCCTCCTAGGGTGGAGGGAAGCTGAGCAAAAAAGGGAGACCGTCTCTGCTTACCTGAAGGCCATAAAGATGTATTATACCTCTATCTCTGCTTCCCACCCAGGCCTCCCTCTTATCTAAGAACAGAATAACGTTTCCCCATTTATTAGCCTTTCCTTCTCCAAGTTCTCCTTACCCATAGGCTGCCTGGAGGGGTGATACACTTGCAGATCAAAGGGTTGTGTATTGGTCCGCTGGACAACAGTGACGTTGTGGCCAGTCCACTTGTTGGCTTTGGCCAGTGTGTTTGTTCGCCAGTCTGTCCAGTATACCTCTCCTCCATATAGTGTCACTGCAAACGGGTGTGACAGGAACTCGTGTCCCCGAAGCACCTCCATATGGCCGGACCCATCATAGCGGGCAGAGTAGATGGCATCAGACCTAAGGATATAATAGAGTGAGGTGGCTGCTAGGATTTATTCACTCTTAGGCTTGCCTTTCCTTCAGCCTACCCAATGCCAGGGCTCCTCTATATCTCTAGTGCTCCTAATCCTTAGAAGCCTCAAATTAACCACTAATACCCCCCCAAACCAGGTGGGGATAAGACTAAAGTGAGAACCCTCTAAACCCAGTTCATTCCTCCTCTTATTCACTCTCTTCTTGGTCTTTAGCTCTGCTCTTCCTTGAGCTCCTAGATTCCCTGAGCTATCCCCACTCTCGCATAAGACTTTACTCTATCCTTTGCTCTTCTCCAACTGTCTAATAACATTTTCCTCCTAGTCCTTTGCTCCTTACCCCTGCTTCTCTCATATTCCACCCTAGAATATTTATCTTTGCTAGTATACTCCTTCAATGGTCCTGAGAGCTCTTGCTGACCCTGGAGAGTCCTGACTTCACTGAGCCTACCACTGGGGAAGGTGGAGACCAGAGAGCAGAGGGAGCCAAGGGAGAGGACTCTGATTTGGGGTTCAGAGATTTCCTTTGAGTGGCTGAAGAAGTTTATCCTGTAAAGGAAGATGAGGTGGAACAAAAGAGAAGGAAGCTGACCGAGCATCAATCCAGAGGATCCTTTTCTCCAAGTAGTCCACAGTGAGTCCATTGGGCCAGCCTCCAGAACCAGTTTCCCGATGGATGGTGCGTCGGCCAGCTCCACTCATGGAGGCTGCCTCAATTCGGGGAAGGCTGGCATCCCAATCTGTCCAGAATAGGATCCTGGGATGGGGGTGAGGGGATAAATGTAAGAGAATAAAGAGAGAAGAACATGAGAGGAAACTTCCCAGCCTGCCTAAAACAATCCTGAGGGGAGTGGGAGAAAGCAGCTACTGCCACATAGTAACAGTAATAGCCCTTTCATAATGCTTTAAGGTTTACAAAGTTTCATATTTGCTCATTTTATCTCCTCAACCACCGTGAGAATCAGGGGCTATTATTGTTCTGTTCTTAAAAATGAGGAAACTGAGGCAGACAGTGTAACTTTAGCAGGGTCACACAGCTTCTAAGTGTCTGAGGTAGGATGTGAACTCAGGCCTTGCTGACTCCACATCCAGCACTCTATCCAATGAGGAGGAGCAGGGGAAGCCTCACCCATCACGTGGGTCCAGGGCTATAGCCCTGGGGTGTTCTATGTCTCCAGCCAAGAGGGTGGTTCTCATCGTCCCATCCAACTTGGCTACTTCAATCTGGTCCAGGTTGCTCTCGACCCAGTATATGTTGCCAGCAATCCAGTCTACAGCCAGGCCCTCAGGCGTTGCCAGTCCGTACTGAATCACCACCTCAAAGCTAGTCAGTGCTAAAGAGGGGGGGAGGTGGTTTGCAATGAGGTTAGATCCTGCTGGGTGGGAGGGAGGGAGGAAGGAACATAGGGAGTCCAAGAGTCTCGCCACCTCAGAAACTTTCCCAATCTCCTTTGTGCCTTCCCCTTCGCTCCAACCCCGGATTTCTACCCTTTCCCTCAATCATCCCTCTCACCTGCCAAGAACAGGGATCAAACCCAGGGCCAAAGATGTGAGTAGGGCTCATAACTTCCCAGGTTCCCCTTGATCCCTATTTAATACACCTCTTACGTCTGAGAAGGGGTGTCCTCCCCCCAAAAAACCCTTTCCAATAAGCCCAGCTCCAATTCCAGCTCTGAGACTGCTCATTATGCTAATTATCAGGCTGGCAGCTCTTCTGATGATAATTACGGGGCGTCAGCCGACGGGACTTAAAGCAGAGTCTAACTCGATTAGCAGGGAGGGTGGGGGATGAGAGCCAGTGGCCCCTGTCTGTCTGTCTCTGCCTCCAGTAGTATAAGGGTTTTCTCCGAATGCCTCTTTTTATGTCCCTGTCCACGTCTCTCCTCCATCCCATGTTATTATGTATCTTTGTCTGTCCCTGTCCAGTCACCTCCATTGTCCAGCAGCTTCCCCCGGTAGATCTTGTCCTCCACCACGTCAGTCCAGTAGAGGGCACTGTGGCTGAGGTGGAAATCGAGAGCAATGGTGTTCCGAAGGCCAGGCACCAGAACACTGTAGTCCCCTTTGTGAAGGTCAATCCGGCGGATTTCATGGCGATTGGAGAAGATGATGAAGGGCTTGAAAGGGTCTGAGGAGAGTGGGGGGAGGTCAGTGAGGGAGCCAGACATTCCTGGCTTTTTCACTCCAACCTGTGGCCTGAGTTAGAGGGTCCTAGGATTTGTCAGCCCCGGAGAGGACCCTCAAGGAGGGTGCTGATGCTTATCCCCCCACTCTCTGCAAAATGGGATCCCAGAGTATGGCTCCTCCAATTATTGCATCCATGGGTCAACCCTCAGCTCCCCCTGGGACCCTTCCCCTCCCCCACTCCAGCCCTACAGACCACTGTCTAGTCCGTACCCAGGCTGTGGCAGCTCTCGCCATCGGGCTCCAGCATCCAGCCCTCGTAGCAAGAACACTTGACACTGAACTTGTTCTGCTCACACTTCTGGCTGCATTTGAGATGCTTGGCACAGTAGCTCTGGATCTGGCAGGTGTGGTTGTCGGCTGCCAGCTCCATGCCCAGAGGACATGAGCACAAGATGCCCTCCCCAGGTGCCACGGAGCAATTGTGACTGCAGCCACCGTTGTTCAGGGAGCACTGGTCTGCAGGGAAAGAATCAGGAGGAGAAGAATCAGGACAAAGTGGTCAGAGAGGAAGGTGGACCTCGAACGCCCAGCCCACATGGGCTCCCAGAAAGCCTACCTAGACAGTGGTCAGAGAGGAAGGCAGACCTAGAATGCCCAGCCCAAATGGGGCTCCCAGAAAGCCTAGATATCTCTCCCCAACCAGGTCTGAGAGAATCACTGGAAGTTTTAAGAAAGAAATGACCCCTACAGGGCTTCTCGACCAATATCCTGCCTGGGAAAGTTAGATTTTCCTTTTGAACTCCCACAGTACTTTGTAGATGCTTATCCTATTTTGCTTAGCATCATTATCTGTGTCATGATCTTATGTCTACAACTGTAAACATGCAGGAAGGAATCCTGTCCTTCACAGGATCTGTGTGAAGTTGGGACATGGGGTGTGTGTGTGTGTGTGTGTGTGTGTGTGTGTGTGTGTGTGTGGGTGTGTGTGGGTGTGTGGGTGTGTTCTCATCCCAAAGCCTATTTTTGTCCAATCCCATCTGAAGGCAACCTTCCGATTCCCTACCTGCCCTTGACCCCTGACCTCCCCCTCAAAGCTGAAGCTGCCCTGCCTGGTAACCTCTGAAATACCTCCATGGTTTGGCCCTGCCTGGCTTTATCTCCCACCACTCCCGAACACAAACCTTCCTTTCTGGCAAAACTGGTTTACTTTCTGTCCCCCAAACACACCCTACTGAGTTCCTTCTACCCAGACTCTGTCTTTGATTCAGCCTGGGATACCCTTCTTTCTCCTTTGCACCTATCCTAAGCCAAATCCCTAAGGTGGCGGAGCAATCACCTCCAATTCCACTTATCCTTCCTGGCAGAGTTTAAGTACCAGTCATTGCCCTGCCCAGACCAATGTGATTAAGCAGGGGTGCTCTGAACCCCTCCACTCACTGACTCATCCAACTTTTCAGTATTTATCTCATTTTTTTCCGGTGTTACTCTAGTCTCTGTAACTAGAGGGTAAATTTTTAGAGGGAAGAGACAATGACTTCTCCTTGGCCTCCCCCTCCCCAGCACAGTGTCTGGTACCTATATGAATTCATGAGAGATAGGTGATTTCAACGGTGTAACTCCAGGTACAGAAATTGCCTCAGCTGATGCAGATAAATCTTAGAAAGTTGCCTGAGGCACCCAGAGGTGATGTGACTTGCCTGGGTTTCAGAACTAGTTAGCATCAGAAGTAGGGATTTGAAACCTAGTCTCCCTGATTCCTCTAAGCTATGCTGGCCCCTGGCTAGGCACGTAGCATGAGGAAAATAAACAGATGAGGACCAGCCCCACCCACCAGGAACTTACCACAAAGGTCACCCTCATCAGAACCATCTCCGCAATCATCATTGCCATCACAGAGCTTGTCGGGGGGCAGGCAGACAGAGGTGTTGTTGGCACAAGTGTGTGAAGGAGGCTTGCAGGCCAGGGACTCACAGTTCTCCTCATCCGAGTTGTCTACACAATCACTGTCCCCGTCACATACCCACGCCTTGCTGATACACCGTCCTGGTGGGAAGATGCAGTGTGAGTAGACAGCTGCCAGGAGGAAGGGCAACTATATTTGATCCCCATATAATCCCCATTTCCACCATTTAAGACTCGACTGGCTTCTCTAGGGATAGTGTGATGTAGATGTGGCTTGGGTTCCACTAGGAACAAGAAGTTCCCAGGAGGATTTAAGACTCGGCACTACCATGGACTGTATTTTCAGTTACCTTCCTGGGATGGAGCAATACCCACCTCATACTGTGGATCGAGCATCCTCTCTGCACTGCTCCCATGGACACCCCTCCCCCCATCATCCCAGGCTTCCTCCCTACTGACTCTCTTTAAGTGCTTAGCACATAGTAGGTATATATAAATGTTTCTTCCCTTCCCTTTCATCCCAGTCTCCTTCCCTACTCCCTAAGCGCCCCTCCTGTTATCTTAGTCTCCTTTACTCCCTGAGTCGACCCTCTTTAAAGCTCTTAGCACAGCTCCTGGCACATAGTAGGTGCTATATAAATGTTTCTTCCCTTCTCTCCTCTTTCATCCCAGTCTCCTTCCCTACTCCCCGAGTGCCCAGTCTTCTTCCCTATTCCACTTCCCAGTTTCCCTCTTGCCTCCTCCCTGCCACATCACCCCTAGGGGCCTCTTTTCTTTACCTGAATCTTTGCAGCCAAACTTGACATTGGGGTCACAGACATGTGTGATCCCTTCACAGTTCTTCTCATCACTGGAGTCCATACAGTCTGTGTCTCCATCACAGCGCCACCGAAGGGGAATGCACAGTCCATCCAGTCGGCACTGAAATTCATCTGTGTGGCAGCCACCAGGAGGTCGAGTGGCTGGAGACACGGGGTGGAGGGGGACATGAGGGCAAGGCTTTGGGAACAGCCTCTCTCCTCATCCCCAAGTTCAACCTAATAACCCTGAGTACCTAGCTTTCTCCTCAGAAGGGACTCCAATCCCTCCCAGGCAAGAGCCATCCAGCGCCTACTTCCCCATGTCTTCCTATCCTCTGAGGTGACCATCTGTACTCACACCAAATCTTGTCACCAAGGCTGCTCAGTTCCTCCTTCCCAATGGCTTTCTCACTTGCCCTTTCCTCTGTGTTCCCTCTGCTGTCACCTGAGCTCAGGCCATCATACCTGGAATGCTGCAATGGCTTTATAGCTGCTTTCCTTGTTTCTTTATCCTTCATATCCCTGGCTGGTTAATCTGCCTAAAATAGTACCTTCAACTTCTCATTTCACTGCTCAAAATATCTGCCATGGTTTCCCACAGCCTCTCGATGCCCTTCAGAGTCCGGCTCCAGTGTTCTCCTCTAACCTCTTCTGTTTTCAACTCAAACTGGAGTCTGCCTGACTTATTTGCTAAATCCCATTAAAGAATTAACAGTCCCACTTCCTCCAGAAAGCCTTCCTTAACCACCGAGGCGCAGAGTTGACTCCCACAGAACCTATGGCTGCATTGTTCCCTCAGCACTTACCACACACTGCCTTGTTTTGCTAGTCATCTTTTCATGTGTGTGTCTTGCCTCCCCAACTAAATTGTAAGATCCTTGAGGACAGGGACTGTGTCTTATCCTTCTTTGTATTCCCTAAGGTGTCCAGCATGGTGAACACTTACTTTGGACTGATTGATGAAGTGGTTCTGAGTCTCATTTCCGCGTCTGCCCCCATCCCCAAACACCGCCAAGCTCTTTTCTTCCAGTGCCCACCCTGATGCAGGTGGCGTGTTTCTGTCCACTTTGGTTAGTAGTGACGGCATGGGTATAGCTGCTGTGCCTTCCCTGTGAAGCTCTTACCCAGCTACCCAGAATGGTTGGTGTGGCTCTGGCTTCTGTGCTACCTTCATGCCCCTCTCCTCTACGTGACTCAGTTTGATGCTATGCCCCTCCTCTCCTGGTGCCAAGCATAGTTAATTTGCATCTGGCCTCTTTTCCCCACCCTTGCCCCAAGTTCCTCTCCTCTAAGTGCTCTCCAAGACTGGTATGGGTCTATGGCTGTTGTGCCCCCTCACAGCCCTCTCTTTTAGGTGCCTGTCTTAACTGGTGCAGCTCCCTGCCATCAAGTCCCTCTGAGGTGCCCACCCCGGTTAGTGTAGTTGGTGAAGCTCTGGCCATGCTTCTCTCCTGCAGGTGCCTGCCCTGACTGGTGCAGGTTTGCCAGCTGTGCCCCCCATGCCCATCTCCTTCAGATGCCCACCCTGGTTGGTGCAGTTGGCATGGGTCTCATCACTGTAATCTCCACAGTCGTTGTCCCCATCACAAGTCCAGTGCTCAGGAATGCACCGACCACTGTTACACTTGAACTGTGAGCTGGAGCAGGAGTGACTGCAGCCGGCCTCATCGCTATTGTCTCCACAGTCATTGTCTGGCAGACGGGATGGGGGGAGGGGAGCAGGCAGGGAAGGGAAGAGAGAGGGAGAGTGTCAGCAGAGCCAGCCTCCCCCAAGCCTCTTACTTGGTGCCTCTCTCCACCCCCCCACCCTGACTCCAGACTTCCCCCAGACCCTCAGGACTCCTTGGCCCCTCCTCTTCCTCCCCACCTCCCCCAGAGAGCAAACAACAAACAGAAAAGACACAGAAACTGCATAGATTGCAGCATGCACCATGGACCACACAGCTGAGGACGGAAGGAGGGAGGGAGAGGGATGCTGCTCAGAGCCTCCTTCCCGTGTCCTGGCCTCCATCTGGGGAGAAACGGTGGTCTCTCCTCAATCATACTTTAGAGGGGATGGGGGTATGTCTCTGGTCTTCCTTCCTTCCTTCCTTCCTTCCTTCCTTCCTTCCTTCCTTCCTTCCTTCCTTCCTTCCTTCCTTCCTTTCTCTCTCTCCCTCTCTCCCTCTCCCCACCCCCCCCTCTCTCTTTCTCTGTAACAGGAATCTCTGCTTTCCTAGGGGCCCCCAATTTGTCTCCCCACAAAATTCAGAAACTCCTATAGCATTTTAATCCTGGGCCCCCAGCACTTGGGTAGTAGTGGTCCATCAGAGCTAAGGGGGTCTTGGCACCTAGTGATCAGGCTGATTCTGTGTGGAGGGAGCAGGCTTCTAATATTATGAATGATTCAACTGCATGAAAGCCCTAAGCCGATTTCATGGGAGGCCACGCTCCCTACTTCATGCTCCTCTTGCCTTCTCCCCAGCTCTCATCCCCACAGTATCTCCCTCTGTCCCTTCTCTCTCTTCCCCTTCCTTTCTCATCTCTTTCTGCATTTCTCAGTCTCCCTAGGCTGTCCACTCTTGCCCCACCTCCCCCAGGTCCTTGGGGAGGGGGGAGGGGAGGCAAGGATCTGCAGAACTGTCTGGCAGGGAAATTGATGGAGGTACTGAGGATCATGGGGGGGGGGGCGGGGGATGGAGCTGCCCACAGGGCTGGATTAGAGGCTCTGTGTGAGTTGATGGTGCATGTGCTACTATGCACTGACCGGCAGGCTCAGGACAGGTCTTTTCATCAGAGCCGTCCCCACAATCCTTCTCTGAAACACAGAAACCGCCAGGGGAACCATTGGCACACAAGACTCAGGAATGACACAGCACAACTTGGTAACACCACAACACTCAACACTGTCACAACTAAGTCATGACAGAAGCACCCTGGGGACAACATGACAGTGTCTGAAGACCCTGAGACAATGACAGGACACACATATGTAGACACACGCACACAGTGACACCCTCTGCTCAGGCATAGCATCACCTGGTTCGTAGCTGGCTCCCTGGAGCAGACATTCAGTGAGGAGGGTAAGGACTCCGAGGGAAAAGGGTGGGAGAGAAGGGACGGAGGCTTTCCTGCTCTCTAATGCTGCCCTCCCCCTGGGCAGGAGTTCCTAACCTTTTGGGGTGTTTGGTGAACCTTTGGAAACCCATTGGCAGGTTTGGTGAAATCTATGGAACCCATCTCAAAATCATGTTTGTATATGCATTAAATAAAATACAGAACTACCAAGGAAACCGATTCTACTGAAATAAGTTATCAAAATATTTTATCAAAAACCAAACAAACAAGTTCATGGGTCCAGGTTAGGATGCTCTGTTCTGTTCCTTCTCTTTTCTCTCCCTGCCCCATGCTGGAGTAAGAGTCACTCAGGTCTAGCCTGGGCAACAGGAGGGGAACAGGCAAAAGCCACAAATAGTAATAACTGACCATTATAGCCCGTTAAGGTTTGCAAGACTCTTTACATTACACTGTCTCATTTGAGTATATTTCTAGACAGTCTCCCCCATTAGCCAGGCCTGACCAGGTGCCGGTGCCACGCTCCTCCTCCTCCCTTCTCTTCTAGTCAATATAGCAGGACCTCAGCCTGCTGGAGGGAGGGAGGCTCCAGTTTAGTCCTGACCACCCTACTGTTTTATCGAGGGCTTGTCCTATTCCATCTAGTGCCTCAACAACTGGATGGGGAGGAAAGGAGAGGGAGTTGGGAATGGAGAGGGGAAGCCCTTACCATTGTCACAGCGCCAGTTCATGTTGATACATCTGCCATTGTTGCAGGTAAACTGAGTCAGGGGGAAACAGGTGGGGTAGGCTGTGGGTATGGGAGGAATGAGGGTTGGGTAAGCCACAAAGGGGCCAGTGGGGTGAGTGGATGGCTCTAGCCTCAGAGCACTACCCCCACACCTCACTGCTTAGAAATGTCCATCACCATAGTCCTTTAAGAGAGTGGCAGGATGGGGGGGGAGCCCCTCTATATTTAGTACCCTTCATCCCAGTGGGAAATCAGGGGGACCTCAGAGTAAGAAGCTCTCTATTACATGAGGAGTCGGGAGTAGCCCTTCCCGCAACTCCACCCAAAGCCCACAGCCTTCTTCTCCACCTCTTCCCCTTCCCAGTCTCTCACCACATGAGGCTGACTCATCAGATCGGTCACCACAGTCATCATCTAGGTCACACGTCCAAGAGATGGGGATGCATCGGCCACTGGCACAGGAAAACTGATTGGGGGGACAGGTTCGGGCTGTGGATAGCAGAGGTCAGGGGATAAAGTTGTGAGACTGCACTAATGTCCCTCCCTTCACTACCTCACAGGTCATCCCTGGGGTCTCACTGCCAAAGTTTCCTGCTATACCTTCAAATCCTTCATAAAGGTTACAGGATCATACAGGGTCATATGGGACATTGGATGTCATCTAGTACACTTATTTGAGGATACTAAGGAATAGGGACGTTAGGTAATTTTCCCAAGGTCATATGAGCAATAGGTGGCAAAGCTGGCATTTTAACCTCTATCCTCTGGTTCTACAGCTGGTTTTTCCCATAGCTTATTGGACTGAAGAACAGAACATTCCAGAAGGAGAATGACTCCTATATGCCTATCCACCGAGACTCCATTTTATTTAATTTTCTTTTCTAACTCAGTAAGCCACTTCACTATGTCCCCAAGTTCTCTCCCCTACTTTGTCTCACTCTTGTCCTTGAAGGAAGATGTTCCCAATCTCTTCGGTCTTTTGCTACCTAGAAGGTTACATGCTAATGTCTAGTCTTCCTCCCTCCTGTGTTATCTTAAGTCTTTTCAGACTTGGTCTGCCTTCCAGGGATACAGAATAACGGGTCCGGTTCCTTCAGAGCACCCCTGCAGGCCACTCCTTCAGGCTAAATCTCAGCTTGTCTCCCACCTCTATCTTCCTCAGGTCATTTTTTGCCTCTTTCTTCTCCTCCCCCCACTCTCACAGGGCAGCCTTGCGTGGCCCTTATCCTCTTATTTAGCCCCTTCCCCTGCGTGGCCCCCTCCTCTCCCAGATCCCAGAGGGCACCACCGCACCTGAGCAGGTGGAGTTTGATTCATCCTCACTGTTTCCACAGTCATTGTCCCCGTCACATAGCCAGCGGTTAGGGATACACCGATTATTCTCACACTTGAAGCGGTCAGAGGGGCACGTGTGCTGGTCTAAAGAGGGGAAAATCGGAGGTGAGGACAGTAAGGGAAGCCCCTAGCTTCTTCACAGAGAAGAGGCAGGGGAGATGAGGCAAGGCCACTTACGACAGAGGGCAGGGGCCTCATCACTGTTGTCCAGACAGTCATTGTCCCCATCGCATTTCCATCGCTCCTGGATACATCGGCTGTTGGCACATGCAAACTCACCAGGCTGGCATTGGGGTGGGGGCACGTAGGATGGGTTTGCTGCAGATTCCCAAGGGGGTGAAATGAGAAAGTGATAGATTATTAGAGAGAAGGTGACTTTATTATTAGAGATATGAGGGTCTAAGCCTCATCAACTCATATTCTTTTCCTAACCAAGAAACCCATCTCTTTCCTACCCATTAGGGAGAATTAACCACAAGACCCTCCTCAAACCCTTAAACTTCTTTCTTAGCCCTTTACTGCTCAAATTCTCCCTTGTGATGTGCTGTCCCAACCCTTTCCCAAAATTCCTCAAGCCTCCCTGGTTCTTTTTTTTTTTAAATCTTTTTTCTCCCTGGTTCTTTCAAAGTTATTTCCTTGCCCCATTCCTCACTTCCTCCTTCTGAGTTCCTCAATACCAAGCTTCTCCCTCATCATCACTGATCTAGCTCCATGGCTATCCCCCATCCAATGCCAGGATGAAGGACTCCCACCAGCCCAGGCTAACCCACATTTCTAGGTCCCCTCGTACCAAGGCAGGTGACACCATCAGCATCCAGCACCTGGTCTTCTGCACACGCACACTGTCGGCTACCAGGAGTGGCTAAGCAGAGGCTGCTGCAGCCACCATTGTTCACACGGCACTTGTTGGTACCCACTGCATGGGATGGGTCAAAATCAGGAATTGAGGCAGGGGAATGGCACAGAGAGAAGACCAGGGTGGGGATATGGGGAGATGAAGGGGGGAGCAGGATTAGGCAAAGTCAGAAGGGGCCAGAGAAGAAAGAGAATGGATTGAAGAGATGGAAAGGAAGAAAAAGAGAAAAAAAGGAGATGGTTTGGTCAGGGGTTGATGAGAGATGGAAATGGAAGAGAAGATGAGTAAGAGAGGTAGAAACTTAGGTTTAGTGGAACAGGCATTTCTCTTTCTCCCAAATCTACCATAGTGGGGAGAAAAAGACAAAGGGTCTGGATGGCTGGTCCTTTCTGGCAAAAAGCTACCCCCTGGTCCAGCTGAAGTCTAGCCTGCTTTATTTCATGTGGCTGCTATCCATGTGAAAGAGAGGGCAGTCAAATGTCTCCCCTGAGTACCTTGCTGCTGCTGGGCATCGTACATGCGGATCTCAAAGATAGGGGGCCTTTCACTTCGAAGCAGAGTCACAACGGGAGTTGTGCCTGGGGGTCCCCGCTCTAGACGGTACACGCTGCCACTTCGATACTCAGTCCAGAAGAGGTAGGAGCCATGGTGACACAGGCCAAAGGCATGATTCAGCTCAGGACCCTCATACACGATCTGGAGAGGGAGGGGGGAGTAAGGATTGAGGGGGTCTTGGCGGGAGGCACAATGAGTAGGTATACAGGTCATTATAGGGAAGGTAGGAGACATACAGGGCCACTTAGACTGAAAGATGTCATTGAGTCAGGAGTGGGGAACATAGTCTGGGAGGTATCATAAAAATGGGGAAGGATGTATTGATCAGGCACCATATGGAATGCTGTGGAATGGAGTTGAATAAGCCCCAACAATTCTTCCTGGGTTGTCAGGAAAGGCAAGCCTAGATAACACAGTCCCAACACTACTCAGTGCAGTACTGGGGAATTCCAGTCACAATGAGAGTCCCTGTTCATGGCCCTATTGTCATTCATTTGTTCGGTCACATCCAACTCTTCGTGACCCTGTAGACCACACTGTTCATGGGGTTTTCTTGACAAAGATACTGGAATGGTTTGTTATTTCCTTCTCCAGTAAATTGAGGCAAACAAGGGTTAAATGACTTGCCCAAGGTCACACAGCTAGTAAGTATCTGAGTCCAGATTTTAACTCAGGTGTTCCTGAGTCCGGGCCCAGTGCTCTATCCACTGGGCCATCTAGCTGCCCATTCATGGCCTACCTGGAGGTTATTACCGCTTTCACTCGCTGATAACCATCATCATGCTTCACTCCCCCCAATTCTCATCCCCAGCCAAACCTAGGCTCATCTCCTCCCCCTCTTCCCTTTCCAAGTTCCATCATAAAACCCTTGGAGCAAATGTAGATAGTCAAGCAAAACTAATTCCCACACCGACTATGTCCAAAATTTATGTCTCATTATGCACCCTGAGTCTATCACTTCTGTGTTGGGAGGTGGGTAGCATGCTTTATCCTGAATCCTCTTTGTGTTTAGTTTTCTACATCTATGTCTTTGGTATAGGTCTTGTCTTCCCCATTAGATTGGGGACAATCCCTCTCTAAGACAGGGCCACATCTCATCCCTGGATACAGGTGTAGATGAGTGGCCAAGTTCTATCAGTGGAGGGAGTTTTCACACTGGTAGTTTCTTACACTTTTAAACTCAGAGTTCTAAGCCAAAAAAACAAAAAACTGTCTGAAAGACCCTATCCTTGGTGGTGCTGTCTTTCGTCCCCCAATGGCCTGGGCTGGGAGCTGGGATATCAGCCTCCTTATTTTCTAAGTCCCAGGCTAGTCATGGGCACAGACGGACACAGACATGTAACAACATAAAGACATATGCACACAGATAGCCCCACCTTTCGGTCAGTGCCATTGAGTAGTACAGTCTCAATTCGGTCGTAGAAGGCATCTACCCAATAAAGGCGTCCAGCAGGGATGTCCAGGCTCAGGCCATTGGGCCACAGCACCGTCTTGGATGTCACAAAGATATCCCGGTGGGAGCCGTCCATCCAGGCTCGCTCTAGTCGCCCCCGGCGGCTGTCTTTGGGGTCTTCCTCCCAGTCTGTCCAATACATCCACCTATTGGCAACAAAGAGTCAAAGCCAAGCCATTCGGCCTCCTGTTTCTACCAGTCTTGACACCCTAGGATCATCCTATTCTACCCTCTGGCCCATATATTTAAGGACTCTCCTGGCTCTTCGTGCTATTTCCCCCTAAAACCCTACTTCTGACCACCATAAAATGTACTTTTTTCTCCTTCTCTCTGGGATGATTCTTACATGCTATACCCCTCCACACAGACTGTTTCCTTCCTTTCAGCCTTTGTTCCGGTATTCTCTGCCTCAGCTGCTAGGCACTGTGTCTGAATTTCCCCAATACCTGGTTTCCTCTCCTCTTTCCCCTCCTGTTCTCCATCCCATTCTTGCCATGTGTCCCCCCCGCTAGATGTACTTTGGGTTTTGCTCTGGCCTCAGTTTTCCATAATCTCATGAACCCCTGGGAACTTACCCATTCAGTGGATCTACCACAATGGCTCTGGGATGAGTCATCTTGCCCTCAATTAGCGTTTTACGGGTCTGAGCTGCCTTCTCCAGCCTTGCCACACTGATGGTCTTCTTGGGCCCATCATCAGTCCAGTACAAATTGTCTCCCATCCAATCCACAGCCACACCTTCCACGTTATGGATACCTAGGGTGGGGTAGGGGGAAGCCAGGAGAGGAAGCAGGGCAGGAACCTTTAACCAACAATATGATTTCATCTTTCCCGCTGCCATTCAGCCTCTTCTAGCCCGTGAATATAAGCATACACTGCACCCACCAACAGTTTAGAGGAAGTCTAATACAACTATCTCATTTTACAAATAGAGAAACTGAGGCGCAAATGAATTAATTGGCAGAGCCAGGTCTTCTGACTTCTAGGCCAGTGCTTCCTTTTCCCACTATATCAGACACCCTCAAGTAAAACTCTTCTGTGCTGAGGACAAGGAGTGGGGAGGGTGGTGCGTGATGAAAGAGTAGAAAGTTATTGTGTTTATGTGCATCTGCATCAAAGAGTGTGTTCTCATGACATTGCATATGGCAGCCAGTGGACATGGTGGATGCTGCTTGAGTCTCAAGTTAATGAATGTGCAGTGCTTGAACCTCTGCTGACATGTATGGCCAAATAAACATATGCATATGTAGATGTCTCCAAGGTACAACATACAACATTTCAATGTACAAGATGAAGAAATAGAAGAGTGATCCTTTTTATTTGACAAAAGGATTCATCTCAAGTCTCTTTTAACTAGCACCACAGAATCTGAGAGTCGAAAGAGACCCTAGAGGCCATCCAATCCAACTCATCCCTGGCTGAGAATCTCCACCATAACATCTCTAATAAGAGGCCATTCGATGTCACTTGAAAATCTCTAGTGAGGGAAAATCCATTACTTTCTACGGCAACCTTTTCTACTTTTAGACAATTAGAGCTAATTGTGGGGGAGTGTTTCCTTATATCAAGCCCAAATCAGCCTCTCTGAGACTCTCACCCATTTCTCCCCGATACAGAAGTCTTAGGTTTTATTACCATTCAGTAGTCCCAATCCCCAGGAAAATGGAAACCAACTCAGATGACATGATTCAGACAAGGAAGTGTTAGATCGCATCTGTCAGAGACTTCAGAAACCACAGGGAAGTTTTTGTGATCTTCTGGTAAATCATGATCAGTATATACCCCAGATCGGTGTTACACCACACCCTAGAACATGCTACCTCCTGTCTCCTGAATGTGTTCCTCGACTCCCTAGAATATACCTCTTTCTGTGAGAAAGACTTTCCCAAATCTCACAGGACACACTGCCCCATCTGGTCAGGAACTTGCCCGGTCAGGACCTTGAAGGACAACTTTGAATCTTTTACTCATCTGCCTTTCTTACTGGCCCTTTTCCAGTGTTATTTTTCCTAGACTCAGTTCTCCACCAGTTAGCATACTCCCACATTCTCCCTATCCCAATAATACTGAACTCCTGACTAGTGAAGAACAGCCCTAGCTGTCCACTCCCTCAATCTCATTATCTATCTATGTATCTATCTATCTATCTATCCATCCCACTGTGCCCTTTGGAATACCTGTTCCATAATGAACCATTTTTCTCTCATCTTAAATGTCTTCTCTTGTTCCTTCCATCTTCTAGCACTCATTGAGGTCTGGTTCCTTTCTGACAACACCAAAACTCTCCTGAAATTCTGGACACCCTTTCCAGTACTTTCTCTCACCCCTTAATTCATTGTTCTCCATGGAAAATCAATATTCACTCCTTGCTTCCCATTAACACTTTCAGACTTTCTCTCTACTGCCATCATTCAACAACCTCTTCTTTGGGGTTCACACTATCCAAATTTATCACCCAATCCAGATCCTAGTCGTCCTTATTTACCAAACCCCAGGATATTCATCCTCCATCCTTAATGAGTTCAGTGACTGGGTCAAAGTTTTCCTCTCCACCCCAATTTCTGCCTTTGTACCAGGAGATTTCAACTTTCACATTGAGGTTTCCTCAGATACCCTGACCTCCTAGTTCTTCAAACCACTCAATCAACTGCCATGACTTAAACCATGACTCCAGCTCAGCTATACACAAGGATGATCATACCCACAGCCTTTCTAATTCCATGCTCTTGGATTCCCAAATCTCTTTATCTAATCTTAATCTTTTATAATTTGATCTCTCCCTATATCTTAAAACTCCTAACCTTATTTTTCGCTCCCTTATTGTCATCTCTGATCCCTTCACCTCTCACATGGACTTTTCTTGTCCATCATTCCTGCACTCCTCCCTTCCCAATTTCTACCACTGAACCATTTCTGTTCTACACCATGCTCTAGTTTTTTCAAATCGCTTGCTCTCTTGACCTGCTGATGACCTTGTATTACCAAACCTGTATCACTCTGACCTTCTTCCTCCTTTATTCCTACTCAAATGCTGGTGAACAGAGCTTGGAGGAAGTCACAAATTGTGCTGACCAGGTCCATTACAAATTTATGTTAACTAATCTCAATAGAGTCCTAAGGGAATACTTCTACTCTTCCCTAATTAATTCTCCATCTCATTTACCACTGTGGCTGCTACATACCTGTCTCCTTTTCAAGCCCCTCAAAGCACTCATTCCCCATCTACCCACTGAACTGAATACTTCATATGTTCACCTAAAAGTTTAAAACCATTCACCAAGAGTTTCCCTTTTTCCCCTTCTTCTTATTGTATATCTCTCTGACATCTTCCCCAAATGTCCTCAACTTCATTCTAGTTTCCACTAAAGATACAGACCTTCTTAACAAGACCAACCCTTCTATGTATACCTTTGATTCTATTGCCTCCCATCTTCTCTAGCAGATTTCCTCTACTATCCATCACCCCATCTATCTTGCTAACCTTTAATCACTTCCTATCTACTGGTTCCTCCCCTGCTGTCTATGTCTCCTCCATTCTTTACCCCCTCCTAATAGATCTTATTATCTCCAATAACTATCATCCTCTGTCCTTCCTCTCCTCGGCTAAACTCTTTGAAAGAGCCACCTACACTGTGCACCTCTGCTTCCTCTCACTGGATTCCATCTCATGGATGACCTTATCATCCAAATGAGACTACCCTCTCTAAAGTTACCAATGATCTCTTAATTGACACATCTAACGGCCTTTTCTTCAGTCTTTATCCTTGACCCCCCCCCCATGGCATAAGATGTGGTTTAGCACTTTCTTCTCCTGCATAACCCTTCCTCTCTAGGTTTCCATGATGATGCCCTCTCTTTGTTTTATTTCCTACCCAGTAGATCACTCTCCTTTTAGCTTCTGTTGTTAGAGCTTTATCTATGTCATACCCACTGAATTTAGTTGTCCCTAAGGCTCCACCTGGGAACTCTTTTGTCTCTACCTTATCTCATTTGGGGAACTCATCATCTCTCATTTCTACATAGCCAGCCTGAGTCTCTCTCTTGAGCTTTGGTTTACCAATTAGGCAACTGAATATTTCAAATTGTATCTCACCTCAAATTCAACATGTTCAGAAAATAACTCATTATCTTTCCCCAAATCTACACCTTTTGTGAATTTCCCATTTTCTTAGTCACCCAGGCATCATCCTCAACACCTTATACTTGCTCACTTCATAAACCAAATCAGTTACTAAATTTTGTTCTTCTTATCTTCACAACCTCTGTCATACACATCTCCTCCTTTCCCATTCATACAGCAACTAGCTGGGTTTAGGCCTCCATCACCTCTTGCTTAGGCTTTTGCAACAGCCTTCCAATTTGTCTCCTTGAATCAAGTCTCTCTAATCTAATCTATCCAAACAGCTGTCAAGGTGATTTTCTTAAAGTGTATGACAACCCCTACTAAATGAACTCCAAAGGTTTCTGATTACCTCTAGGATCAAAAATAAATTTCTGGGTCATTTCAAGCTCATTACCTGGCCCCACCCTATCTTTCCAGTCTTCTCCCACATTATTCCCTCCACCCAAGCCATGCTGGCCAAATTGCTGCTCCTTACACTTGATACTTCCTCTGCCACCTCAGTGCCTGGAGGGGCTTTCTCTCCTCAGCTCAGGCTCTCAGAATCCCTGGCTTCCTTCAAGGCTCAGCCCCAGTGCCCCCTTATTCAGGAGGCCTTTGTCAGTCCACTCAGCTGTTAATTCCTTCCCCCTCTGAGGTTACCTTCCCTCTGCTCTCTATGTATCGTGTACCTACCTATTTATAGACAAGGTGTCTCACCCATTAGAATGCGAGTTCCTTGAGGGCAGGAACTGGTTTTGCATTTTCTTTCCTATCTCTAGCAAGAAGCAGAGTGCCTGCCATGTAGGAAATGCTTGTTGATTAACTTGCAAGATTACAGGTAGGGGAATCCCCATCTATCCTATTTCACCATTTGTTATTGATGAGCCAGGAGGGGATATAAAGGGATATAAAGTTACAAGCTCAGGAACCCAGTCACCCCTAGAGAACAATCAGAATAAAGGCATTGTGCCAATAAACTGGGAATAGAAGTCCAGGAGGAAACGTGATTCAATTTACAAAAGCATGACTCATTTAGGTACTTGCCCCAGTGTAAAGCGAGGGCTACCTACACTCATTTTGGCAGGAAGCCCCACCACCTCATGGGAACACATGACCGCTCTGCCCCTTCTCCTCCTTTGCCCCAGTGGTAGCGTGAGTGGTCCCCAGGCACAATTACGCTGATGCTGTGATGCCTAAAAGCTCAGAGCTGCCTCTCTGGTGAGCCAAGGAGAAAGACGTCTGGGACTCTTCCAGGGGGTGACAGGACCTGCGTGCACTGTCCTGCATCCATCACCCTAACTCTACACTGTTTAGCAAAGGAGGGGGTCTGCAGTCTCTCCCTCTACCTCTGTACTATCAACCCACCCAGATAAGCCTTCTTCTTTTTATTATTCCCCCAAATCTCCATGCTTTCTACCCTCCAGTCAGGGGGATGACTCCCTGGTGCTGAGAAATCTAAGAAAAGAAACACTCTACGACTCTCGCTATGAGTGTTAGATCTCCTCAAGATGTGCTGGCCATTCCTCTCATTTTAGAGACCCTTACCATCCTTGAGTATGGTCTCTCGCTCAGTGCCATCGATCTTCTGACGGCCTATGAGGTAGCTGGTGGTATCAGCAAAGTAGATGAAGCCTGTTTCTGCATGGAAATCCAGTGCCCGGGGGTTCATGAGATTTTCTATGGGGATCATGTGCTCATCAGGGACCTTGGCACTCATGTCCATGCCTCGGATGATACCCGGCCGGCCCTTCCCATACACCAGGAACAGCTCATGCTCTGGTTCTGCAAAGGAAGGGAGAATAAGTAATAAGACATCCTCAGCCACCATCTTACTTCAGAGACTACAGCCTGAGAATGCAAAAAGAAGGGGTTGTATCCTAGAACACACTGGGGAGTGGGGAAGGGAGGGAAAAGTTTGAGGTTATAAAGAAATGTGTCTCTCACTTGGGTAACCCGAACCAATATTACCTTTCCTTCCCTT